>NW_028261388.1:46595928-46912595 GCF_051295495.1 Thamnophis sirtalis | reverse complement strand
TTATTTCGTATGTTGTATTTGGTTCCAGATTACTGAGAATAACCATAGCTAAGAGAAAATGAAAAAAAAAAGCTTTATGTGAAAAGGGACACATTTGGTTATTTCACAAGATTAACATCAAGAATAGATACACTTGATTAACATCAAGACTAGATAATTTTATTTTGGAAGAAAAAATAGTAATTCATAAAGTGTGTTGTGTGCACAAGAAGGTGTAAATAATGTATCCAGTTGTAACTACAAGCTATTTAAGAAATATAAAGTGTAAACATATTGTTATCCATTTCCTTAGTTAATGCACATATAAGTGACAGGAAACCCATAATACTCCACAAATATTCAATACCTAAGTAAATATGATTGTGCTACTTATGACTACATTAATAAGAAACTATGAATGAATTAATATGCTTGGTTTGAAATGAGTAACTTTCATGGCTGTTCAAATCTTGAGAAGGGACAGAGAGATCTAGATAGCAATTTACTCTGCTCCCCATTTACTCTGCCTATTCTTTGTCTATGAGATTGATAAACTCGGGGTTTTCATTTTGTGTTTGTCTGCAGATACATATACATGGAGCTCTTTGACTGTCATCCTAGTAGGATGGATGTAGCACAGGATCTGAGATGTTGCATAGGAAGCAGTTCATTAGCTGCTAAGCTTCCCTTACTCCTATTGTACATTTCATTCAATAATTTATTTCTTCACTGCTTTTGCTGAGGCTCAGTTCCCAATATCAGGTATGCTCATAGGTTTACAAATGGTTTGCCCCCATGAAAGTACAATGGGATGATAAAAGAAAAGAAAGATAGAAAGTAGTTAAGCTTGTATAACAACCTGCTTATCACACTCATGACTTACTAGGTTTATCTAATCACTATACTTTGAGAAAGAGATGCTGAAAAAATTATTACAGTATTGTTCTAAACTTAGATCAATTTTTCTTTCCATTTCTCTGTCCAAGAAATCTTTTTTTTAAAAAGTAAAAATTGTGGGACCTGAGAGAACATAACATTGGAAAGTTTGACTGGAAATATAGCATAAATTAACTCTGCCACTGTTTACATCTACTACTATCAACCTAGGACATACTACATTTTTCTTTGATTCTATTGGCACCTGACTGGAATAAGAACAACAGATATTTATGTTTTGTAATGTGCTTGCAGCTGCACATATATTCTACTAAAATATTTCATGTGTCTTATGCAAAGTCATGTATAATTTATATTCTATTTCTGTCAAAATAACAAATAAATAACTACTAAGGGAAAAGGAAGAAACAAGTCCTCTGGTAGTGAGAGTACAAAAGCAGATATTTATTTAAAAAATGCAGATTTGTAAACAGGAATGACTCAAAAAGCATACCATTTTTACAGATATTTCTCACAAAAATTATATATGTCTAAGAGCTATTTTTCTGGAAATCATCATATTAAAAGAGACGGGGGGATAACTGTCCACAATTTTTACCTGGTGGTCAAAAGGTTATCAATGTTCTTCCAGAGATAAAAATATATAATAATAAGTGTTACATAGTCCTCGCACTTACGAATGACAGCTCGGCAGCAGCCAGGTGCGTCTTAGCCAATCAGACGCGCCTGTCAGTTGCCGAGCTGTCAAGCGCGAGTCAGCCGGGTATAAAAGGCAGCACAACTCCAACGGCTATCCGATCTACCACATAACTGCGGAAGCTATCCGGTCTACTTTACTTACTAACCGATCTACCGTGCACAGCTACAAGCCTATCCGGTCTACTGCATTTGTTACTGTTACAACGTTCTTGTTATTAAAACGGTTACTGTTACCTTCGAGCCTCTGTCCTTCCTTATTGAAGATCTAATAATAAGCAATGAATAATAACTTCTGAAACTACTACTGAATTTCAACAAGCAAAGAAAAATTATTCATTTACAATATTAGTAAAAATGCTTTTAGTTATTACTGAATAAAAGATATTCAACATGTGTATTTAATTGATTACCCAAAAATTGGTTTCTAAACAAAGACTGCTTATTTTTCAGTAAAATGTAGAGGAATAGTTCTTAATTATAACTTTAACATTATCCAGCAGGCCATCCCAATGCTAAGGGAGCTGTTGCTGCTGCATCAGGGCTGTTGTAGCTCTGAACTTCTAGGGAATCTGCTCGTCTTCTAACAAGCCTGAAAAGGTGTCCATCAGGAGTCTAACAGTATTATCTGTCAAAAAAATAATCAACCAGTCAACTATAATCTCTTTAATCTTATAGTGAATGGTACACTGTCATGTAAGGTTAGGAAAAGTGTTGAAAAGTAACTGAATATCTGAAGACTAAGAGGAAGAATTTCAGCATTTCCCAGTCATAAATTGAAAATCTAAAGAATTTGTCTGAATGCCAGATTTCCAGGAATTTCCTAGAATTTTTGATTTTGGCTTGGTCTAAAATGCTGATAGTTTTCCACCTGAAACTGTATTTGAGTCTGTTCAAGTATTGTGAGATTAAGGAATTTTTGTCATTCTTCTAAGTGGTGTTCCTGGATGTGCTATGATAAGTCTTCTGTCTAGCAGTCCTACATAGTCCTGTTGCAATCCTTGCATTGCAAGCTACAGATGATTCCTGGTCCTCCCACCCACTTGGTCTTTTTTATTTTGTTTAAAATGTTTCATTGGTTTGTATGCTACAGTGTGATCCTACATGATTATAGCAATCAATCATTTCTAAGATATTTTTGATGTATAGGAGTATATCCTTTTTTACAGATTGCATTGGTTGCACTGTAGTGGGTTGTGTAGTCAAGCATTTTTTTTGATAAAGTACAACTTTACAACATTATGTTGTAAGATGCTGTATAAGTGACATATTTCCTCTTGCTGTTGTTCCAATTTGCTTGTGCTCATCTGAATAGCATTCTTACATAGCACCTCTTCTGGAAGAATAAATAATTAGTTTGGAAGTGGAGCACTTGGTTAGCACGGATTGCTTTCCAATAGTCTTGGGTTTGTAGTTGCCATTGTTTCCTCTGCTGTTGAGGATATCCAGAAATGGGGAGTGTGCTGTTGTTTTCTTCTTGTCATTTTACACCTTCAAATATATTGTTTCATTGATCTTCTTGAGTTATTACTTTGCTATGACAAAGGTACTGTTTACATACCACATCCATACTTTTGATTGCATGTGTGGGAGTTATATAGCTTTTAGAAACTGTAACATGTCTCTGCTATTAATCTAGACATTGATGATCCCAGTCTCATTTATTACACTCTTATTGTAATAAATCACTCAATTTGATTTAACACATAGACTCATAAAAATCATTTTATCTCTGCAAGCTCTGGCACCAAATTTCAATATTCAAATACTGCTGCAATGGATGAAATATGAAAAAGGGTACAATATATTTATATTATCAATTTATATTAATTTGTCCATTTTACATAAATAAAATCTTAAAATCTTAGAAATTCCCAATATTTCTTGAATCAACTTTCTCAACCTCATTTTTTTAACACTGCATATTTCCATATGTAATTGATATGCTAGTTATGGTATATAATACCGTTCTTTCAGGGCAAAAGTCTGTTAACTTTATCCTCTTTTTCACATCCAGACATTGTGTGAAGTAAGAAGCATAAAGTTTTAGACAATTTTTTTAAATATTGTAGTCTCAGAAATTAAACTGGCATCTTCTAGAATGCCATTAACATTGAACTATTTTGAGAGACCTTCAAGGGACTGTTGTTTATTTGGTAGCTGGTTAAGCATGGTTGGTCTTTATTCCTATACCCTACTTATCATTGATTTTGTGTTATGTTTGTGTGTGTGTATATGTATGTAGTTGTTTATGGCTAACCTATTGATATAGGCTTCAGGGAGTCAGTAAATGTGATGATATATAAGATCATTTAATCAATGAATGAAGATCCTAATTGGTTTTCATAGGTCTGAGGATATGTTTTGAGAATGGGAGCTTTCTCTACTTGTGCTAAATCCTTATGAGTAATATAACACTGCAAAATCAATATTTTAAATGATGTATTCTAAATGGTGGCCTGCATTGGTTAAAATATTGGAATAGGATTGGGAGACTTTTTATCTACATCATAAATTGGGTACTTTGTCAGCTTCCCTTGTTAATATTATTCTATTTGTTTACACAGGACAAAAATACACTTGTCATCGATTTAGTACCACTGCAAATAAGTACAAAAAAAGAAAGCCCAGTCAATATTCCAATATACATTTTTAAATTCTGCATTACATGAGATGGAATATATATTCACCTTTTTGTTTTGCGAAGTCATTTTGCGCATATGCAGTAACATTTCTTGGAACAGAGTCTAGCTAATTATTTCTAGGAGTTGAATGAAATAGTATATGTGAAGATAGAATTTAAAAATATTATCCGCAAATAAACCATAGTTAAATTCAATACTATACTACTTAAATAACATTTTCTTTCAAAGTAATATGAAAGCACATGTAACTATGAAGAATGTTCACATATAGCATGGAAATGTTTGTCAATTTAAAATATATTTTCATTAAAAACACTAGAAAAGTGACATCTATGATCTGAGAGGATACTTTGTTTTTGACCTTAAAAAGAAAACTGGAAAATATCATTGTCCTAGGCACAATAGAATTATAGTCTGTTAGAATTCCTCCTGTTGAAAATAGTTTGAAAATGACACTCCAGAAAAAAAAATGTTCCTAAAATATATAAATGTATTGAGACTGACTAATTATTTTAAGACTCATCCTTTTTTTTTCTTATTGCACACTTACTCTGAACTGCATGTGAAAGAACAACTTTCCATGTTTCTGAAGTGACTTCTTTTACATCCACTTGGTAATGATGAATCGGGACACCTCCATGAGAATCTGGTTTATTAAAAGATACTTTAGCAAAAGTCTGTGATACATCTACAATTTTAACTCCATGTGGACTGGATGGTACATCTGGGGGGGAAATAAAGAACATATAATAATATGGTAAAATTATGCAATATATGAAACAATAAACAGTAAGTTATTTTATTACATGGTGATAACATTAAGAGTATTAAATAAGCAAAACTGATCAGTACATTGAAAGTTGAAAATGGGGTCTACAGGAAAGTTAGCTTTTTTGAGATTAAAATCCTTTGGATAGAAGTTTAATGAAAAACTGTATGCTAAGATTTACATATTTAGGTTCAACTTTATGTTACCAATAAATAAATAAATAAAATGCATACAATTACTTTTTATTAATGCAAACTCTTCTAAACTTAAGGATATTTTTTTAACATTTTATTTAACTTTTCCTAAATAAATGTTGCACAAATGCATTCATTTTGGTCCTTTAAATTGTATTTAAGAAAGTCAAGTAAATAAGATTTAAATCATAGAATTGTAAACTATAAAAGATTTACAGGAAAAAAATACAGTTAAATGCTAAACTGTATTTAATTTGGTATTTTTAGTATACTTTGAAAATCAAAGTATACTAAGCTCATTTTTATTGTTATAGAATGTTTTAGGATTTTTGGAAATTTTGGAAGATGAAACTGACATGAGAAAACAATGGCAATCTTCCAAAACATCTCTGAACTCAAAAGGAGATACTAAACTTGAATTAATATGCTAAAGAACTCCATTGGACAGATGGTAATTTATTGAAAGAGATCAAAGAAAGAGGGTGGAATATACAGAAATAATGTACAATAGATGTCAACATCCAAGAAACCTTAGAAGATATTCACTACTTACAAGAATTTCTAATATTAGAAGATTAGAAGTTAAGTCAGCTCTTAAGTGATTACTAATTCTGAAGTATAATCAGTGAATCTCTACAGTAGGAGGAGGTCAAGTATACTACCAATACCAAATAAAAGAGTGTGCAAATTATTATTATTAAAATAATGATACTTATTTTTATTTTATTGAACTGTTATTAAAACAGTAGAGTCTTCAAACAATACAACTATTAAAAATAAAGGACTATTCTCAATCAGTGTGAGAACTCATTTAAGCCATGTCGGCAAGATAACCAATAAACCTCTTGAAGACTCTGAAAGAACCACTCACTGCTTCATTGTTCGACTGTTGACAACTTATAGTCTTCTTCACATCTAACATGTCATTTCAACCCATTGGTTCTGGTCTTGATCCATAATGCAGTAAAATATATGTCCATTCTATTGTCTGTATGACAATTCTTTGGTATTTGAAGAAGCAATTATATATTACCTATGCCTAGATATTGTGGCATTTCCTCGTAGACATCATCATTTTAATAATCCTTTTCTTAACTTGCTCCAATTTACATAGCTGTGCTAACTATATTATGGCAGACTAATCAAAATAAATCTGTCTATGGCAAAGTACAATACACCAATTACTTGCCATGATCTTGCCATGATCTATAAGACGCTAAGGCATTTCAAGTTAGCATTTGTCTTTTAGCAGTTACAACACATTGCAGGTTCATCTTTAATTTGTGGCCCACAGGGACATATAGTTCCCTTTTACATGTACTAATATCAAGCACATTATCTCATATTCTATGTCTTTGCCATATATTGGAGGGGGGGGGGTCAAACTCGTGGCCTGCAGACCAGATGCATCATTTCCTGGCCCTGTCTCTGCCCAGTTTAGCAAAGAGGAAAAAGGACCTGATACACCATATGACACTGCCATGATGATACGAGTTTGACATCCCTGGCATATATTGTTACTATCTTGATAGAGATATACCACGTAACTTTTATTTTTCTCTTAAATTCAACTTCATTTATTTAAAATATTAGTCACCCATCCAAATTTATGTCACATGCAAGCTTTATAAGGGTTCCCTCAATTGCCTATCCAAGTCATTGATTAAACAAAAAAGAGGAACTGTTGCATAGAGCTTATGGCAGAGACCTACAGATTTAGTACTTTTCTCTGAGATGAAGTGGAATCTTAACTAGCATGCTTTGGGTGAGATCATTTAACAAATCCATCTTATGGTGTTATCATCTAGGTCTGCTTTACTATTTTATGAAGAAAAATATTGTGTTGTACTTTTCAGGGACTTTGCTGAGGTCCAGGTATATACCACATCTATAATATTCTTCCAGTCTGTTTTTTCCTAATGTGTCAAAGAAGAAAATAGGTTTAGCCTGGCATTATCAATTTATTACAAATGTGTGAGGCCTTTATTTTAGTCACAGTATGTCAATACACAGTGGGACATGGTGGCTCAGTGGCTAAAACACTGAACTAGTCAATCAAAAAGATTGGCAGTTCAGTGGTTCAAATGCCTAGCGCTGCGTAATGGAGTGAGCTCCTGTTACTTGTCCCAGCTTCTGCCAACCTAGCAGTTCGAAAGCATGTAAAAATACAAGTAGAAAAATAGAAACCACCTTTGATGGGAAGACAACAGCATTCTGTGTGCCTTTGGCATTTAATCATGCTGGCCACATGGCCATAAAGATGTTTTCGGACAAGGCTAGCTCTTTGGGTTTGAAACAGAGATAAGCACTGCCTCCTAGAGTTGGGAATGACTAGCACATTTACTCTTCTTTACCTTTACCTATGCCTATACAAGTTCTCACAAACATTTTTTTCACTGCCAGTTTGATGACATTAGGCAATATAGATGTTAGGCTGAAAAATATGTAGCTTCCTGGCTCTTCCCCCATTTCCTTTTTTTGAAGATGGGAAGATATCTGTTCTCTTCCTGTTTTTGAAATCTCATAAATCCTTCATGAATTTCCAAAGATGGTTCTGTGATTATTTCTACTACTTCCTGGGGCCCTGAATTCCTTTAAATTAGTCCAATTATTTAACCCCCTTGAATATCATGCCCTTTCATCCTAAAATGTAATATACATGGCCTTTGAGTGTTGAATTATTTAAATTTATTATTTCTTAACTACCTTATCTTTGTCTATAAGAAAATTAAGAAAAATCTTCCTTCCCATCACCTATCACCAATTTAACACTTTTCCCCTGCAATAGATCTATACTCTCTTTATTTTCCTTTCCTTTCTAACTTACCCAACAGAACCCTTTATTTTTTGCTGTTTATCTGTCACAAGCTTCACCTTATACTAAACTTTAGCCTTTCTGACAGAGTTTATACAATTTTTGGAATCTGTTTTGAATTCTTCTTTGGTTATGTTCCTCTTCTGTTTCTTGTTCATATCCCGTTCCTCTTCAGCAGTTTAATGTGTTCTGCATATACCATGCTATCTTTTTTATTCCTTTGGGTTTTAGTCTTCCCATGTGATGTAATTGTAATTTAACTATCCTGTTTTATAGGATTTCTCATTCTTCCTGGACACTTTTCTACATTAGGATTTAAACTATTAAACTGAATCAACTTTTCTGGGATTTCATTAAATAATCCCTCTGAAGTGTAGCATAAAGCCCTGAAACTTCTTAGTTTCTGATACTACAGAATGAGGGGAATATGAAAACAGTGTACCCAAAGATTGCATTAGTTTTCCCAATCAAGCACCCCCGGGCAACAGTATTGTCAACAGGAAATCCTTTCAATCCAAAAGCACCTTCAGTTAGCTTTGTTGGTATTTTTGACATGAATAATAGACAGGCCACAGATTAATAGATTATATGATCACTTTGTTCATGTTTGAACCAGGTTGATTGAATCAGGTTGGTGAGTTTTAGGTCCCTGGTAGCAGATCGCCTGTTCTTTCTTTTATCTTCTCAAAAATAAATTTGTCAGTAAGAAGAAGAAGAAGAACTTGTTGGATCTCTGACTCTTAACAGATGTCAAAATAATAAATGTTCTCCAGTGTAACTATTATATACCTCTTTGAAAACTGGCAACCTGCAGCAGAGAGGCTTTATTCATATTTCTGGACTGTCCAGATTCTCTGTGATGAACTCTTACAATAAATTCACTTTTGTTTCTCTGAATCCTTTTACAACTTTAAGCAGATTTTCAGCCCATCGATTCTGAAATTTCTGAGCAAATATGTTGATGGGTAGGTGAATGTGTTTGTAATTTAGATATTCTGAGCATGTTTGTTGGGTCAGTTCCTTTTCAGTAAACTAGTACTGTGCTCTGGTATTCCAGTAATGTGCTAATTATCATCCCATAAGGTTTCAATGATGCTTCCACATCAAATTTGTCTTTCTGAATTAGGATAATTCATTACTATTTTGTTTATTTTCCATATTCTGTGCATTTTTGTAAAAACATTTGATATTCTGAATATCATCTTGGTCCTCTTGTTGTAGTATCCTGTAACACTATCTTCTTCTTGTTCGGCTATATCCATCATCAGATGTTGGTGATCATGTTGTCAATCATATTTTTTTATCAACAGCTGCACAAAAAGTGCTGTTGAGTTTTACCCAAACCAGTCCCTTAGATTTTGAAGCCATGATGTTCTTCTTCTGCCTGGATCTCATTTGCCTTCAATCTTTCCTTGGAGGATTAAGTGAAGTATGCTGTATTTTTCTGGGTGTCACATCACATGTAAAAAATATTCTAACTTTCGCTTTTTTATGGTGTTTTTTTTAAAAAAAATATATTTTATTCATTTTCACATTCCATTTGCAATCACTTATATACAGGGTATTTACTATAAAAAAAAAGAAAAAAAAGAAATAAAACAAACAAAATAAAAAGGAACACAACTCATCATTCACAACCCCACCTAACACTTCCATCCTCCATACACCCCATCTACCTCCTCCAACTTTCCTTTCTCCCTCTAACACTCCCCTCCTACTTCCCTTTCCCCTCAAACCTTCCTTCTCCCCTTACTCCCCACACGCCCTCCTTACATTCCCCTTACTCCTTCCTTACTCCTCCCTCTTCTTTCCCTCTATCTCCCTCCTTGGTGTATGCCTTTATTCGAGTGTTGTTTAATCTGATAAAAGTAAAATAAACCAAGGAAGAAAAAAAAAAAGAAAAAATATATATAAAGAAAGAAAAAAAAGAAAAAAGAAAAAAGAAAAAAAACCACCGTATATAAATACATTCTTGTTCTTATTGAGACTATTTTAACGCCCCCCCACCCCCCCCCCACAAATCCCCATCCCTAATCCTCCCGACTTCCCAGGGCCCACACCTGGCACTACCTTCTGTCTAAAATATCTTGTATACATATGGATTAAAAATAAAAGTAATATGTCAAAAGAAAGAAAAACAAGAAAACAAAGAAAGAAAAGAAAAAAAGAAAAGAAAAAAAAGAAGAAAAAAAAGAAACCACTCTTTGTGTTGATCTCAGCCACCCATCTTTATCTATGCTTAAATAGTATAAGTCATTCTATCTATATTTTATTCTTGTCTCTTACTTCTTTGTTATTTACCCCAACCTTCTGTAGGCTCTCCCGTTCCTCTTCCTAAACCTTATATTCAGGTAAACATTTATACAAATTTGTGTAGGCATCAATATACAGTCTAACCAAAATTGATCCCTTCCGCTAAAATTTAAGCAACGTGGTTCATGCCACATATTCAAATATTACTTTACAGAAGAATAATCAAACTTTCCCTTCTAATAAAATTTAAACAGCGTAAATAATCTTTCTTAACCTCCTTTTCAAACAATAATTCAAAATAATCTAACCAAGCTTCCCCTTCTTAGTAAAGTTTAAGCAGCGTAGATCAAGTATTACTTTACACAAAAATCAGTTTCTATCTTAAGATAATCCCAACCGACTTTCTCTTCTAATAGGATTTAAATAACGTAAATCATTCCACATGCATTTTACCCTCATCCCTTGCTTGTCTGGTATTTACCACTATCAAATTTATGCAGACATTTGTTTAAGATCTAGCTCAAAGTAATTTTTCCCTTCTAATAAGAATTAAATAGCGTGGATCATTCCACATATTCAAATAATACTTTCAACAAAAGTCAGTTAACCTTCTGTTTTAAAGTAGTCCCTTCTAACAAAATTTAAACAACATAATTCATTCCGCATTCATTTTACATCTATCTTAAGATAATCCCAACCGGCTTTTCCTCTTCTAATAAGCTTTAAACAACGTAAATCATTCCGCATATATTTTACCCTCATCCCTTGCTTGTCTGATGTTTACCACTATCCAATTTATACTGACATTAGTTTAAGATCTAGCTCAAAGTAATTTCACCCAACTTTCCCTTCTAATAAGAATTAATCCGCTTTTTCTACCGGAGAGAGGTCGCAAACCGCCATTCGGTCCACAACTTTGGCAAATATTTTAAAATGTCTAAATTCTCGATCTCCGTTTTTCTGCTTCTCCGAGGGAGGAAAGGCTACCCCCTCCATCTTGCAGCCACGCGGCCTGCCGTTTGCCTTCTCCTTCCGCTTGTCTCTCCTCTCTTCCAAGTGAGTCAGGAAGTCCCGCCTTCAAAGTCCTACGATAGAAATCTCGGGCCTCCGAAACAGAGTTAAGACGAAATCTTTGATTCTCAAATGTGACCGTAATGCCGGCAGGGGCCTCCCATCTGTATCGAATCTGTTGACTCCTAAGCTCTTTAGTTAAAAAGGCGTAGTCCCTTCTTGCTCTCAGCATCTGGAAGGAATATCTTTGAAGACAATCAGGTCCTGGTCATCAACTCGGAGACTGTTATTATGAAACTTTTGCACAATCGCATTTCTGGATTCTTTTGTGGAGAAATATATAATTATGTCCCTCGGGAGCTGTCGCTGTTCCGCTACCAATGAGTTCTGGCGATAGATTTTCCGAATCTGCCAATCAAAGTTAAGTCCCGGGTTTCCCACCGCATGGCTGAAGGCTTCAGCAAAGGTCTGTTTCAGATTCTCTTGCTCCTTTTCACGGAATCCTCTAACTCTTATTGCAAATGCCTTCCTATTAAAATTTATCATCATGAGCTGTTCTTCAGTGTCTCTAATTTTTTGTTGTAATATTTGAATATTAGTAGTCAAATTAAAATTAGCCTTCTCCAAGCTTTCCAATTTATTCTCTATTTCAGCAGAATAATCTGACAGGGCAGACACGGCTGCGAACGTATTCGCCTTCATTTGGTTAATTTTAGACTTTAAATCATCATATAGTTCCAATACAAATTCCTTAATTTCTTTTTTAAAATCATAAAACATTTTAAAGAAATATTCCTGTGTTAAAAATTCTCCAGTAGAGGGCATAGGAGACAAAGGCTGTGGTTCCAATATAAATTCTTTAGATTCTTTAGGCACATTTGTAGCAAGACGCTTCTTTGATCTGGGTGCCATAATAAATAAACAGATAAGCAGCGCTTTTGCTCCCCTCTGTTTCCAAAGAAAAAGAGTTTATTTTGTTAAGGAGCGGTCTGCAGAAAGGTAAAACCGGCTAAGTACATCCGCTATCAATCACCAACGGGGGGGAAATCGCCATTTTGAAGTCCATTTAGACAAAGAAGTCTCTAAGACGAATGGTGCTGGTATTTAAGATAGTAATAAAAGCATAAATCTCACAGGAGTGGGACCCGCCCGTATTAACCTAGCTTGAAAAAAACTTTGCTTTGTCCTGGGGGGGGCTAGCCTGTCTGGGGCTGCCAAAAAAGGCAGCTGAGAAGAACTGGCTGGAGATAAAAGCTCCGCTCCCGCTGGATCTAATCTCTGTCCACAGCCAAAAAAAAAGAAAAGGCTGTGGATTACGAATAGACCCTAGCATACAGAGCTACTCCCTGCCCCTTCCTTAGCCAAAAAGGGGTGATATCTATGATCTTATTTAGATATACAGACCAGATCCCTGAGAGGAGCTCGGTTGAGCCCTCCTCGGCAACAGACCACGCCCCCAGGAAGTCCGCTTTTTTATGGTTTTGATGATTTTCCTTGGCTGTAATGATGAAACACCATCATGACCTCCTATTTCTTCCTTTGAATTCTGTGTTCTTGTATAATGTCTTTGGTTGCATATTTATCTCTTTTGTTCCAGATTAATTTCTTCCTGATGAGAAATTAAGGAAAGGTGTCTGCTTTTCTTTGTAAGACATAACCATCTTTTCTCAGGAATTATTTCTGAAACTAAGACCACTGTTGTAGAATTCAGTCTCTTGTTGATCACATTATCTGAATAGCCAGTTGATGATTCATTTTCTTCTGCCATCTCATACCCGGGACTGTTCACATCTTATTCATTTTTTGCCCTATGTCTCATAGTTTCCTTATACTTTTTCACTGTTTTCATGGTATTCAACCTCACATGGATCAAAAAGAAAAATATATATATGGTTGTTTGTGGCTTTGGTTGGTCTTGGAAACCTCATGTCACATCCTGTAGATGGGAAACCTGGAAGACAATACACCTTCTACAATGTCATATCAGTGTATTCACAAGCATTTTGATTTCCCTCAAGAAGGAATCACCCACCACCACAACATGCTCTTTTTTCTCAAGGTTTATCATTGGTTTCTTCAGTCCCTGGGGCTATTCATTCAATTCCATTCATATTTCAGATATGACCACATTGAAGCACTTTCTCTTTGAAACAAGAACTAATAGGAATTATTATAGGGTCAGGTTTTCAATATCTACATTAAATTATGTGAAGACATCATCAGGAACTGAGGAGCTGAATACTGTCTCCATGAGGCTGACACCTAGATCTTTCTTCGTGACAGGTGTGATTCCCTAAAATACCTGTGTGATTTCATAATAGAAGAATAATAAATTGAAATTATATTTTAAAAAATTGGATTGAAATGGTGGACATTAAGGGGTATACTGTCATGGATTTTATCTTTACTAACAATTAAAAGTTTGAGGTTAATAAAATAAATAAGAATGCATAGTTGAAGTTCTAGTTGATTTCAAAACATTTACTTAAAAAACTCAAAGACATGGATATTTGAAAGACTGATTTTAATAAACTATAGAAATAGTGAGGAATATGCCCTTGAAATTTATTCTTAAAAGAAAGATATCGTGGTTGGTTTGGCCTTCTTGTAAGGAAAGTTAAGTATAATGCATTCTGCAACAATATAAATGAGGAAAAAGACATCTAAAAATATAATTTGAGTGGATATACAGAATAGATTCATGAAGGAGTTGAGATTAAAGACAATGCTTATTGGAATGGAAGGATAATCTAATTACCAAGATTGTTGACAAATCTTCAGCTCAGAAATGTAGGAATTAGGTCAGGAAGGCAAAGGTGGGAAAATGAGCTAAGAAGAGCAAGAGAAGCAAAGTCCAGCAAGATTTTCTTCAAATATACTAGCAGCAAGAAGAAAACAAATGAGGTAGTGAGATCATTGCTTACTTCAAATGGAAACATCCTAACAGAGCACCAAGAGAAAGCAGAAAAATTCAATTCCTTTTTTGCTTTTCTCTTTACAGCCAGAAGAAGCAGTGATTTGATAGATCAGATTGTGAACAAATGGAACAGAGGAAGGTGCAAATCAGTAAAAATGTGATAAGAAAAATTCTAGATAATTTGATTGTGTTCAAAACATTAGGTCCTGGGGAAATATACATTGAAATACTGAAATGGCTGAATACCAATTCCAAATGGCTGAATGTCAATTATTTTTAAAGAACCATGGAAAATTGGGAGATGCCATGAAATTGGAAAACAGGACATGTGATTCCCTTCTTCAAGAAAGGGGAAACAATCTTAATACAACAGGAAGTTTAATATAAATATTTGGAAAGTTTTTACGAAGCTTCTGGACAGTCACATCTTGAGGATGATTTAACTGATTTCCCTGTAGGTGACTAAGAGTTGTAGTAATGATGTTCCACTATTCTCTAAATCTCTGGTGGGTTTCATTATAGGTATCATAATGCCAGAGAGATGGTAGATCTATCTTTTCTGAATGGGATTATAGTACTTAGTTGGGAGGTGCTTATAAACTCAAATATTTCTTTGATTATCAAGATTGAGTCAATAGCCAAGAGTGCCTTTTATTAATTTTAGTTGATGTAGTAACTATATTCCTTTCTAGAATAAATTAAGTTTAAACCTTGTACACAGGTTGGTAGCCTCTAAGAATGCCTATGGCAAAGTAGTCCACATGAACCTGCCTTTTTGTGGGGTTCATGAACTTCAGCTAGGAAAAAAAAGTAGGTCTTGGGTAAACTTGCAAAAACTTTTTTTATACAAACTGCCATGCTTACTAAGATAATATAAGTGATTCAACTATAGTTGGTGTAGGTTTGTCTGATGGTGACATGGAATCAAACTTCCTCTGTAAAAACCTAGGTTTTTAAAAAAAATGTTTCAAGTTTTAAAGTTAATTTATTCCCCAAGGAGCTGAAAGGCTTAAATTTTATTACCTTTTTAAAAATTCTATAACTACATAGTTCTGAATTATTAGGCTTTTTAAAATATTTTATTAATTTCTTTTTAATTGTTTTATGAATGGATTTAAATTTGTTTTTGCCATAAACGTAAAACAGATTACAATGTTCTGAAGCATACAAAGGTATATAAACATATAAAAGTTGATTTTATAGATTGTGGATTATATTTTCTTTATTTGAAGGACACAGAAAACAGAGTGCAGAGACAAGAAAGGAGGGGAGAGAAGTGAGTACTTAGCAGTAAGTACACACTAAGTACTGTAGCTATGATCTCTCAAAATGGAAAGTTGCACTTAGTTTGATATTTAGCCTTGTTGAGAAGCTTTTAAAATCATGTTTTACATTCCTTTTATTTCAGTAAACTAAAATAGATGTTATTTTTTAAATATTTTTTTTATCATCCAAGACATTTATTTTTATATAAATAAATTACTTACCAGCCAAGGCTAGGATATATTCCTGATATCTTTTCCCTATTCTATTTGTGGCTGTACAGTTGTAATGTCCAAAGTCAATGTCTGATGTGGGAGCAATCTTTATAGAAAGGAGAGAGAGGGAGAAAGAGAAAGAGGGGAAACAGAGAGGTGAGAGAAGAGAGGAGAGAAGAGGGAGGAGAGAGGAGAGAGAGAGAGAGAGGAAGAGAGAGAAGCATGCATCAGTTTTTATATAAAATTGACAGACCTGAATAACTGTACACATAATCTCTAAGTATAATACTTTTCATGTGATCAGCAACATTGCAAATAATAGGGGGTTCATTACTAACAATTGTAATCCTTACTAGAAATGTTTGAATTGAATAGAGATGTGGGACCATAGATGTGATACAAAGGTATGTGAAATAAATGATAATTGGTAAAATATAAGCCTGAATGTTTAGTAAATAATATTAATATATTTACGATGATGGGGGAAATTATCTTGAACAAAGAAAGTACAAAGTTATCACTGGAAGCTTACCTCTAATATCAATTTGTTTTCACTACTATGAGTCTTTAAATGAATTGTATTTTCTACAGGTAAAACCAATTTTCCTCTTCTCCACTGCAGAGATGCTGCTGGATTGGACAGAACATCACAACTTATGTTGATGGGATTTCCTTCCCAAGAATAATAAATTGTTTGATTTGACACAAAGATTGGCGCATCTGCAACACACATTTATAAAAGCATATTATTGCTTTGCCTTAATTTAACATTACATTGATTGGTTTAATAAAGACATGTCTATTATTTAGATTTATCAAAATACTGTTTTAGAATGTTATGCACATCCTAATAATACATGAAATATAATCAAAAGTTTCGATTACAATTTGTTCTTTGGAATTATTACTTTTATAATATAATAAAATGAATTATTTTCAGATGGACAAAATCCTATCTATAATAGTGTAAACTATTCAGATTAGCAATATTTTAACTGTGAATTAAATGAATAGCAATTAAAGCACAATTATGCATTTTCCACAATTAAAAATGTTCTGGGAGCAATTATTAATGCTCACACACACCAAAACCATGACAAGGCAGGCTGATTTTTTTCCCCCAGGAATACTTTTTCTACACCATATTTGTCTGTTATTTTGTTAAACTTTCAGAGGGTGTGTAAGTATTTTGTTTATCTTCACTGTGGTCAATGACTGCTATTTTTACAGCATTTCAGATACTCATTCTTTATAGTTCAGTTATTTATATACTTAGAAATGTTGTGAATAATGGAACTGTCAGTGATGCAAAAATAAAATAAATGAAATAAAAAGTAAAATAAAATAATCAGAATAAAGACAAAAGCAACCCAGAAGGAACATACACAAAGATGGAATACATATTGCGATTAATTTTCACTATCTAGTATGAATTGAATTCATCCTAGAACCAAACATTTTCAGTGCTTCTACAGGAAACATATTTGAAAATATGGAGCCAACTATGATGATGACAATATGCTTATAGTCAAGTTCAAAAATTATCAAAAATGATAATGCTAAATTTGTTTTTGTTTATGTATTGCTTAAAGGCTGTTTATAGGTTGGAAAAGCTAAATAGAAACATTTTGAAATAATTATAACGCAGGATAATATAGGGATTTTGACATTTAAATTAGGTGGAAACAATGTCTATGAACAGGCTCCCCCTATACCTCTTATGTCCAATCCTCATGACTTGTTAGAGGGAAAGTGAAGTAAATAATACAACAAAAAAGCATTAATAATAATTCCACTATTTTCTTTATAGACTTTTTCTTCCTCCAACCTTCTAAAATTTGAAAAGAAAATGAAATAAGTACAAAATTATGTATTAATACTTGAAGTTAATCCTGATGTAAGATATCTAAATATGCTTGAATCCAATAAATAAAATAAAATAAGGGTTTAAGTCATTGAATCAAATGTACTATACTGAATCACCAACTTTAGCAACAAATTGAATTATTATAATTTTGGCACATAAGACACTATTATGACAGTTAAATTGCAGTGTTGTCATGGCTTCTAATATGACAAGTAGTTCAAAGTGAGTACAAAATAAGCAAGGTCAAAATAGAAATAGACAGTTCTTAATTATAGTTACAACAATAATATACCATATTATTTATTTCTAGGGTACATATTGGAAAATAGGTGGGGGGAGGGAGGCAGTAATAGTATCCTCACTCTTAATCAGGAGATGAAAACCATATTTTGAACTAGTTATATTCTCAAGATAACCTATTCTCAATTCAGAGCACGGATTACTGAAATTAAGCCATTCCATCCAGGAAAATTAATAACTAATAACTATGAATATGATCACTTAGGTAGCTAAAAACCCAATCATGCTGAATATATATTCTTTCCATTTTGTTTGAATTATCTTTAGATTATTGCACTGTTTCATTTCAGTTCATTACTGGTCCCAGTCATCAAGTTGACAAGATTCTTATTTTAGCTTAATAAAATATGAAGGATTCTAACCCTGTGTGGTCTACTGATTAAGGTACTAGGGTAGAAAGAGGGAGACCGTGAGTTCACGTCCCATCTCGGCCATCAAAGTCAGCAGGGTTACTTTGGGGCAGTCATTCTGTCTCAGTCCAACCCACTTTACAAGATTGTTGTGGGGAAAATAGGAGGAAGATTTGTTGAATGGGTTCACTGCCTTGAGTTGTTTGTAAATATAATAAATAAATTATATTTGGGATTCAAATAAATAAATAATTAAGATTTGAAATGCTAGTCTAGTCTACAGATACCAAACTTAGAATCTTTTACTGAGCAGAATCATGCACCTGTCTCCAACACTATTTTCTGGATTTGGTATCTTTCAAGGGAACAAAATCATAGAGAACAATCTGTTTATAAATATAAAATAGTGTAAGAAGGAAATACACAGTAATATAAGAAGAAAAGTACCTTCTAAGCAAGATGAACTGACATTGAAAATGACGCTCTCAAACCCAAAATCTCTATTCAATGATACATATTCAAATTTTCCAATATGCTTTTTAAATGCAAAGCTCCAAAATGGGTACAAAGTGCTTGGAATTATCTGACCAACATGGACTAGAAAGGAGCAACAGTTATCTTTTTTTAAATTTTGATATTATGTTTCTGTCAATACAACAATGCTTGCATTTCCTTTTTTTTCAGCTAGATCATTTTTCAATTATAATCTGTAAGGCATTTGGATAGTTTTTCAGTATATTGTTGCCATAAGGTTTCTCTCATCACTTAAATTTTGACAACCACTTAATTTTGAAATTATTTGGGTGATTTCTCCCACTTATTATACCGTATCAAAACTTGGGATGCTGTCTTCTCCTACTCACCACCATCTGTCTCCTTTATAATGTCAGTTATAAATTATATGTCAGTTTAACCATGTCCATTAAAATATGTTGAAGAGCAGTGGATATATCACAAAACCTTGGTGTGCAACCTAGCACATCTCTCAAGTTTGATGCAGAACCACTGATGTCATACTTGTTGAGTATAACTCTTCAATTGGCTGCATATCTACCCTAATGAAATACTAGTAGAACCATTAACATTTTTTCTATTACATTTCACTGAAGTTGTCACCAAGTGTTCGTTCATTCTCATTGTTAACTAGTGACTCTATCAAAAAGTATCACATTTGCTTGACAATTATTTATTTTTGATAAATTAATTCATGCAGCTTTCTGCCAAACAACACATACTTTTATAATCTTCGGAACTTGCTACCCAGTTTAATATTTTATCTAATATTAAATCAGTTCACCAATCTGTAATTATTTTGACCCAATTTCCCCATTTTTGCAAACAAGAAAATTTGGCTTCTAGCATTGAATTCATCTTCCATGATTTTTCAAAAAGCTTGGATATCTGTAAACTCTTACTTTTGTATTAATATTGACAAAAAGTGTCTCAATATTCTAAATAGCTCTTGGAATTTTATTTTTACTTCTAAATTTAACACTATTTTCTGGTCTCTTGTTTGTCTCCCTTGCAAGATTCAGTTTAAAGCCTGCAGATCAGGTTTGCAAGACACCTTCCAAACCTATTTTATAGGTCTTGTAAGATGTTGTCAGCCTTTTGCCAAGAGTTCAGTAATATATTTTACTTGGATTATTTTATTAATTGTATGTAGTATGATAAAAGATTTCTATTTACCTAAATATCATATTATAGAGGAATTGTGCAAATAATTTAAATGAAGAATTTCACAATGTGTGATAGTATCCTCAAATGTTGAAGCATCTTAATATTTGGAAGGCTTCTATAATTTCATTGAAGGATTGCCCTTGAGGTGAAGGGCAAAATAGGTTTCAAAACAGCATGATTTTAATTCACCAAGGAGGAAAGTTTCACTTAAACCATAAAATTGGTGAAACAGACTTTTTTTAAAAAATGCTACCTTTAATTGGACATCTTTGTCAACTAGCATTCAGACTAGATATGAAACCAATGACATATTTTATTGTTATTGTATTGCTACCCCTGATATATGACGAAGAAAGTAGGCCATCAATCTTTTGAGAGATACATAGCTAGGTCCTTGATAACGATTGAGAAACTTCCTAAAATTAATTTTCTAACATATTAATACAAATGCAGTTTCAAACTGAATTACAAGACTTGTGTTAGATCCGCGAAAAGCAGGTGAGAGGTGTGAGTGAGTTTCAGCACTATTTTATTTCAAGAGTAAGTGACTGTGCTTTGCCGTCTGGGCTGCCGGAGCTCGCCTTTTAAGGAGCTCCGACAGACCAGCCAGCCAATGACAGTTGCTTAAACTTCCCTGGATTTGGGTAACCAATTCCCGGTGAGCATGTGAAAACATGCAAATTAAGAAGCTCTGACAGTCCAGCTGGCTAATGACAGTTGTTTAACTTCCAGGGGTTTGGGCAACCAATCCCCGGTGAGCATATGAAAACATTTAAATTTAACAATGTACTTGTTCATACGTAACACCCCTCCCTTCCTAGAATGAACAATGTCCAATCCCCAGCCTACATAGGTGATGTAGTCTTTCAGGTAGGCGGGGCACGCCTGTCTTCTACTTGACCTGCACAGATCACTTGTCCCTGGGAGCTTGGCTGGTGCAGTCGAGCCTGCTGTTCCTCCAGATGCTTGGGAAGGAGTCTTCTGGAGCTCCTTGGCCCATGAGTCGAGCTCCGGCCTGGTTCCTTTGCCTCCTGAGATGCCATTTCTTTGGGGGATGGCTTCGAATGCAGCTAAATGTTTGCGGCCTGGGTTGGATGGTCATCCCTCAATCTCTTGGCTTGGTGAGGCCGGTTCCCACCCATCTGCTTCCCAGCTGGCAGTTGAGCATGCTCCGTGAGGTGGAGACCTGAGGTTCTCTGGGAGTTGTTCTGAGCTGGCGGGTGCAGTCCAATCACCCTGGTTCCCCCAGTGGTTTTGGACCTGGTTGATGTATCTCCTCCAGATTCGTCCATCCTCTAGCTCCACTCTGTACGACTTCGGCTTGGTGATGGCTATGATTCATCCCACCAGCCAAATCGGGTACCCGGTGTAGTTGTGGGCGAATACCTGGTCATTTATGTTGAACTCCAGGCTTGGTCGAATAGAATCCAGGGGGTTCTCTGGAAGGTAGTCCAGGTGGTACCAGTCAAATCTGGACCTCAGTCTTCTCCCCATCAAGAGCTCTGCTTGGTGATGTGTTACATGAAAAGGAATTGGTTGATTTTTTTTCCTGCAAGCTTCCTGGTCCCATTCAGGTGAGGGTTTCTTTTCACTCGGCCTATCCATTGCTCGCTGGATTGATTGAGGCAATGAGAACATGCCAGATCCCTTGCTCTGTGAGGAATGCCTCCATCATCTTGTGGTCAGTTGTGGGCTGGTTGTCGGAGACCAGGGTGTCACGTAGGCCCTGGGTCACGAAAACTTTCCGGAGAGCTCTGATGGTGGCTTCTGCCGTGGTTGATTGCATGATAACGACCTCCAGCCATTTGGAGTAAGCATCCACCATGATTAGGAAAGTCTGCCCTGCCACTGGTCCTGCAAAGTTGATATGGATACATGACCATGGTTCCTTGGCTGCTTCCCACTCTTGCATGGGTGCCCAGGGTGGGACTGGTTGTGTCTCCTGGCAGGATCTGCAAGTGGCTACCTACTCCGTGATGTCCTTATTCATATTGGGCCACCAGATGTAGCTCCTGGCTAGTGCCTTCATCCGTACTATCCCTGGGTGACCCTTGTAGCTTCCATGGCTTGCCTCTGCATCTCTGGGGTACGATGACTCTCTCCCCCCACAACAAGCAACTCTTGATAGTTGATAGTTCTGCCTGCTTACTCTGGTAGCTCTGGAACTCCTCACTCAGCTTCTCCTCACTCAGCTTCACCCCTTCAACACCCAGTTCAGAACCTTTCGCAACCTCTCATCCTTTTGTCTATGCTCGGCAATGTCCCTGGCAGTGACTGGCCTGGATGGGTCAACATCAATCAGCAATACCATGGCAGTGGGGTCAGAGTCTTCCACCAGCTCCAGTAACGGGCAATGGCTGAGTGCATCAGTGTGGCTGATGTCCTTTCCTGGGCGGTAGATCAGCTCGTAGTCATACGCCGTGAGGAAAATGGCTCATCTGGTCATCCTTAGGGACATGTACAGTGGGTTTGTTGGTTCCCAGTGAGGAACCCCAGCAGTGGTTTATGGTCTGTGACAAGTTCGAAATGTCTGCCATACATGTACTCATGGAATCTCTTGATTTCTGTGACGGCAGCCAAGGCTTTCTTGTCAATCTGGCTGTAGTTGAGTTCAGCTGGGGACAAGATCTTAGAGTAATAGGCAATGGGAGCCTCCAATCCATCCGGTAGGCAATGGCTGAGGACTGCTCTGACTCCAAAGGGGGAGGTGTCACAGGTGATCCGAACTGGCAAAGTATGGTTGAACTGGATGACCATACTGTTGGAGGATAGGAGCTCTTTTACAGCTGTGAAGGCCCCATCTTCCTTCTGTCCCCAGGTCCACGGCACCGTCTTTCCCAGGAGCTTGTTCAGCGGCTCAGCAATGGTGGTCTTCTGTTGTAAAAAATACTATAAAAGTTCAATAGTCCTAAGAAGACTTGGAGCTCTCTTTTGTTCCTTGGGATAGGGACATTTCTAATGGCCTTCACTTTACTGTCAGTGGGGTGGATGCCAGACCCGTCTATGAGGTATCCCAGGAACTCTATCTGTCTCATAACGATTTTACATTTCTTTGGGTTCACTTTAAGTCCCTTCTCCTTGAACCTCCTCAAAGTCTCATGCACACATTCCATCAGCTGCTCTATGGAGTCCCCGAGATGAATACGTCATCAAAGTATGGCACCACCCGCAGGATTCCTTGAAGTAGTCCCTCCATTAAACACTGAAACAGTCCTGGGACTACACTGACTCCAAACTGCAATCTGGTGCATTTGAAAGCGCCCCTGTGAGTCACAATCGTCTGTGCTGCCTAACATTTTCTAACAGGAAGCAGTTTTTCTTTAACTGTTACTCCTGATGATTAATGGTTGATAAATACAATTTTTGACTACAGTTATCATTATAGTGCAGTCCCAAGAGGAGCTCTTATGTTCAGTCATATCCATTCTTGGTTTTTCAGACTGATATTCTAGGTATTACAACTTTGTCTCCAAGAATATGCCACAATCAGTGAATTGCAAAGATCTATTTGGGAAAAAGTCATCTACAGTTTCCTTACTCCCACTGACTTCCAAACAACAAGGGGGTCTAGAAACTCAGGAGGCAATTCTATTGGAGAGCAATATGATAAATGTAGCAGAAATAATCTTATCACTGTTGGGAAATATCGCACCAAATTATTTTAAGAGTTATACATTCTTTTACAAAAAAATACAAAGAAAAGGGATGTGAAAATTGTAATTTATACAAAATATGGTTATGTATGCCTGCATATACAGTGTTAGAGTAGGGTATGTAACATAATATACATGTGTATGAATTTAATAGTTTTAGGGAGAAAAGTATGTTTTTAATATATACAGTATGCTTAAAGTATATATTTTAACTAACCTGTTCTGACCCAGCTTAGCAGAACCAAGAAACATAACCCCTTGTCCCGAAAAAACCCTCTTTATTTAACTACTGTGAATTCATGGCATTTCCACACAGAAAAGTCCAGGCAATAATCCTTCCAAGGGTTAACTGAAGTACAGACCTTATCAGGTCTTTGATAATTGCCAGGCCAGGAGCTTCCAGCCACAAAGCTGTAAATCAAACTCTCTCAAACAGTCTCTGAGACATGAATCACAATGAGTAAATCTCCCTAAATCAAATGGTTATTTCCCATGACACCACTCCCCTTTAGCTTCTATTTATTCCCCAGACAGGGAGGGGCCACTCAGTGTCCACATGTGCCTTTCTTTCTGAGTTGACTCCTGGCACTCAATTTTCTCCTCTCCTGACAGCTCTGCACATATGCGCTTCTGTAACAGCCTCAGTTTTTCTTCTTCCCCACTTATCTCTGACTGCGAAGGCAGCTAGGAAATGTCAGTCGGCCCTGGCTCTATCGCTGCTTCTGATGCAGGACATCCATCAGAACCTTCCCCAGACAACAGGACTGGCGCAAGTTCCTCACGAAGCTCTTCACTGTCCAAGTCTACCGCCAGCTCCGCTGGCAGCTGGCAGGCCACAACATAATCCTCTCTAATGTTGTACCATCACTTTGGTATGTACCTTTATTTACTAATTAATAAGGACATTGTTTTGAATTTAGGGACACCCACCCAATACCCCATCAGCCATAAACTGCTTGCCTCCATCCATAGTCTGATACATACAATGGCACTGAATTTTAGCAGCAAAAAGGATGTACATTTTGCGGAAATTTTTTTGCAAAAAAAAAATACAGAACATTTAACAATGTTTGCTTGTTTGTTTTAAGCACAAAATCTTATTGAAAAAAAATATCATGGCATTTTTGTTTTAGGATTAGAAAGGCCTCCCATTTGCTTCTACACCTTTTGGTAGCTAGTCAGAGAACTGTTTAAATGTAAGTCCATAAATACAGGAACTCTATTTATAACAGTTTGTTTAGTGACTGTTCAAAGTTACAATAGCATTGAAACATGTGACTTATGACAGTTTTTCACACTTATGACCGTTGTGGCATCCCTGTGGTCATATGATCAAAATTCAGATGTTTGGCATATGACTCATATTTATGACCATTGCAGTGTCTTGGGGTTATGTAATCACCTTTTCTGATCTTCTGACAAACAAAGTCAATATGGAAGTCAGATTCACTTAACAATTGTGTTACTAATGTAACAACTGCAATGATTTGCTTAACAACTGTGGCAAGAAAGATGATAAAATCGGGCAAAATTAACTTAACATCTCACCTAACAACAGACATGTTGGGCTCAATTATGGTTGTGTATCAAGGACTACGTGTACAACATAAACTGTAAAGTCCTTTGTTATCATTAAATTCAGAGGAAACAAAAAATCTAACATACATTCAATATCAAGATACATGCTCTTTTGATGTCCTCCAATTCTACTTGCAGCTTCACAGTCATATCTCCCCGAATCTGTCAATTTCACATCTTTAATGTGTAGTGACGATCTTCCATATTGTCCCTTGACTTCTATTCGACCATCTGGATTCTATTTGTAAAAAAGAATGTTGTTAAGATTAACAATTGTAGAATTATTACACAATATCTATTTTATAAATTATTTGTAATACAAACATAATGCATAAACTAAGTATTAGTAAAAGGAAATCCTGTAGACACGGGAAAAAAAGATTTGCCCATTGGACTTAAATTATTCCCTAAAGTATTCAAACTTTTATCAACCTGACTATATGTAGAATATGTCATTTGTTACATATTATGCTTATGATAATTTTGGTAGAATTGATTTTTACATGTGACATTATATTTATGCCATGTATCACAAATTCATATGCTATCTACCAATATGCTTTACATGAAGTAATGATAACATTTAATTATTTATATATACTTAATTATACAAATTAAAAAAAAATATTTTATTAAAGAACACTTTTCTGATTATATATCATAGAATTCTTGGTATTATTTTTTAAAAGTCTGGTAAATTCAAGGTGCTGGTTGTCACCTTTAAAGCCCTTCATGGCTTGTGACCAGGTTATCTGAGGGACCGTCTCTTGCCAGTCACATCTACCTGACCCATCATAGTGGGGAGGCAGAGAATGTTGCAGGTCCCATCCCTGAGGGGGATACACCTGGTGAGACGCAGAAGAAGGGCCTTCTCAGTGGTGACTCCCTCTCTCTGGAACATCATTGCCACAGAGATTAGAATGGACCCCACTCTAATACTCTTCTGAAAGGCGCTGAAGACCTGTTTCTGCCAGCGGGCCTAAAGAACCCAGAGCGGAATGGAGCCCATTAAATGGCTCGTGTGATCTGCTGTCGCTGGGCCAGGGGTTGGGAGGTGGGGGGAGTGATTTTATTATATTGTACTATATTAATTTATTGGATCCTTTTTGTTAGTTTTTATTGTTTTAAATGTGTTTTTTTATTCTGTAAGCTGCCTTGAGTTGCCATGGGTGAACAGGCAGCAATATAAATTCAATAAACAAACAAACAAACAAACAAATAAAATTACAAGGCATTTACAAATGTAATTAGTATGTCTACATACAGAGTCAATTTTGAACATTTTTAACAGAAATTGTTCTGTACATTTGAATATATTCACTATATGTAATTAGAAATCCACTATCACAAGAACTATTGTCTATGTATCATTCCTTGGCATATTAAGGATAAAGCTTTAACAAATTACAATTATAGAACTGATTGGTCCAAGAGCAATTAACCTAGTTATTAATATCGTATACCATTGTCATGATTTTTTTTAAAAAAATGTATGTTTATCTACATCATCAGCTTTATAGACTGAAAACATTTACCATGCAAGTAATTTGGTCAAGTCAATTCCATTACAGGTAGTTCTTACTTAACAACTATAGGGACAGGCAACTCCATCACTAAGCAGAATGGTAATTAAATGAAAATTCATATGATCATGACAGACTTACAACCTCAGTTCTGCTGTAGACAATAAGTGAAACATCATGCGATCCCAGCTTGGTACAATTAAGATCCAAAACCCATTGTTTACTTAGGTTTGAAATGAAACAAAATTCAGAAAGAGTAAACACAGTAAGGTTGTTATTAATACAATAATACAATACAATAGCAGAGTTGGAAGGGACCTTGGAGGTCTTCTAGTCCAACCCCCTGCCTAGGCAGGAAACTCTACACCTTTTCAGACAAATGGCTATCCAACATCTTCTTAAAGACTTCCAGTGTTGGGGCATTCACAACTTCTGGAGGCAAGCTATTCCACTGATTAATTGTTCTGTTAGGAAATTTCTCCTCAGTTCTAAGTTGCTTCTGTCCTTGATTAGTTTCTGCCCATTGCTTCTTGTTCTACCCTCAGGTGCCTTGGAGAATAGTTTGACTCCCTCTTCTTTGTGGCAACCCCTGAGATATTGGAACACTCCTATCATGTCTCCCCTAGTCCTTCTTTCTATTAAACTAGACATAGTTCTTGCAACCGTTCTTCATACGTTTTAGTCTCCAGTACCCTAATCATCTTTGTTGCTCTTCTCTGCACTCTTTCTAGAATCTCCACATCTTTTCTACATCATGGAGACCAAAACTGAATTCAGAATTCCAAGTGTGGCCTTACCAAGGCATTATAAAGTGGTATTAACACTTCACATGATCTTGATTCTATCCCTCTGTTTATGTAGCCTAGAACTGTGTTGGCTTTTTTGGCAGCTGCTGCACACTGCTGGCTCATATTTAAATGGTTGTCCACTAGGACTCCAAGATCCATCTCACAATTGCTAATATTGAGCAAGGTACCACCTATACTGTACCTGTTCATTTCTTTCTTCTTGCCTAAATGTAGAACCTTACTCTTTTCACCATTGCATTTCATTTTATTAGATAGTGCCCAATGTTCAAGTTTGTCAAAATCCTTCTGTATCTTTAGCCTATATTTTGGAGTGTTGGCTATTCCTGCCAGCTTGGTGTCATCTGCAAATTTGATGAGTTCCCCATTTATTCCCTCATCCAAATCATTGATGAAAATGTTGAAGAGTACTGGGCCTAAAACAGAGCCTTGGGGTATTCCACTGCATACTTCCCTCCATGTAGATGCAGTTCCATTGAGGACTATACGTTGAGTGCGGTTGGTCAGACAGTTACAAATCCATCTGGTGGTGGATGCTGTCTAACCCACATTCTTCTACTTTATCTAGTAGTAGGTTATGGTCTACCTTATCAAATGCCTTACTGAAGTCCAAGTAAACTATATGGATGGCATTCCTCTGGTCCACTAATTTTATCACTTTGTAAAAGAATGCAATAAGATTAGTCTGGCATGCTCTGTTTTTGACAAACCCATGTTGGTTTTTGGCTATTACTTTGTTTACTTCTAGGTGTTTGCTAATTTGTTGCTTGATTGTCTTTTCCAGAATCTTTCCTGGCATTGAGGTCAGACTGTAAGTATATAGTTTCATCATTTTTTTTTCTTTTTTGAAGATGGGAACCACATCAGCTCTTTTCCAGTCCTCTGGCAGTTCCCCAGTGCTCCAAGATCTCTGAAAGATATAGTTCAGTGGTTCTGAGATCTCATCTGCCAGTTCCTTCAGAACCCTGGGGTGTAATCCGTCCGGTCCTGGTGATTTGAATTCGTCTAGGGTAGACAGGTACTCATTAATTACCCTTTCTCTCCTCTCATTTAAGAAACTACAGTAACTAATCCCACTGATCTATCCATTTCCCTGTCATCCCAGCATCTTCTCTTGCTTCCCTGTCTTTCATTAGTGGCCAATATTTTTGTTCATTTTTTGCTAACCTTTAAACCATTTCTTTCCATAACAAAATGTCCCATTCTATTCTATGTACAGATTAAGCTGCTTGAAAGATTCAGGCACAGAGCAACTTGAAACCAGATAGTCAACACACAAAACAAATGTACATAAAATTCTGAACATCCTTAGGCAGAAAAACACAAATATATAAAACCTTGATAGATTGACTACATAATAATAGTTAATGCAATTTTATAAGCACTGTAATTAAAGTATAGAATCAGTTCTACAATTGATTATCTGTCGTCAGGCCAGTGTCAACTCTTAGTAACTTACAATACCTTCCAGAAAACCACTTTACACATTTATAGCTCAAAGTATTAACAAACATGCTCTATTATCATCTATGACATATTAATACATTGAATGCAATTATTATTTTGGTTTCTCTACACATTTTCTTAAAAATACAATAGATACAATAGATACAATATTGTATTTCTTAAAAATACAATAGATACAATATCTTTTGTCAAGTAAGTTTAGATTCCAGTCTTTAAACATGGATATCAACGGCATTCTTCTACTGCAATGTATCAAATTTGTAAGAATAAAATAAATTTCTACATAAGTATATTCAAATTAAAAATATTAGCAACCAAAGATCCCATTGTCCAGTCCCTTATATTAATGGGCATCTTTGTAAAAGAGGCTTGCTATTTGGTTTCTTTCAAAAGAAGTTGTAATTATGGAATCTATTCATTTTATTAAAACATCTCATTCTGGAAGTATCCTCTCTTATCATTGCACAGTTATTTCTGCTGTGATCTCTATACTGGCAATAATATCTATAAATGAATTTCCAACATTGTTGTTCTATTTTTATACTACCTATAATTCCTAAAATAAATTAATGCATTATAAGAAAACATTATCTGGAAAAGGTTATTAGTGCCTTCACAATGGTATTAGTGAACCATCAGAACATAGAAATATATGGTTTGCCCACCACTAATCGACAGCAAAGACACAGAAAATTCTTTTTTATCTCTAGTGGTTTTCTAGATTTTACCACTTTAGTATAGGTGGCAGATAGAGACTGATAAATAACAAATAACACATACATTTACAAGAACAGAAAATATAGATTGTATCTTCTTTCAGTGTTTTAGTCAAAATTTCTGACCCCAATCAGAAATTTCAGTAAGGTAATTTTAAATTTTTTTCTCCATCTCAGTAATAACTTCAATTGAAAATACATTCTTACATTTTTCCACTTCTAGTCTATTGAAATATACATAATTTTGTAACTCAATCAAAGTGATGAATGTCCTTCCGTCATCATATATGGTTGTTCAGTAGGCAGATTTTTCATTTTGACTGCAACATAAGAATAGCTCAAGAAGTAATTCGTTTTTCCTTCTTTTTTGATATAATATTCCCTGAAGATTTCAGTGGATATTAATTAGATTCTACTGGTAACTCTATTATATAGTCCACCAATAAGAATCTGCAGGAAACTATATTATTCCTGACCAAGAACAAAATTCTTTCAACAGAAACAACATTTATGTATTTGATTTACTCATGGGAAACAACAAGTAAAAGATGCTACTATTCAATTTTTATTTTCTAAAAACTTTCTTTACACATTTGTCATAACATTTTCAAATGCACTTCTTTTGGCTTAGATCTAGAGAATGCCATGTGTCACCAGCCATAATGACAGGAAATAAATTTCTATTATGTACAATACTGCCATTTCTCAAATGTAAGTTGTACATCATAAGATTGGTAGCCTTGTGGTACATGTAACGTCCACCAAATAAATATTCATTAACAAAAATAAAATAATTTAATATCTCAAAAGTTGCTATTACATATAGATGGTAGGAGAGCCAAAGCAATATGATGCCCTAGATAAAAATATACATTTTTATCACTGGTACTATTTAGTTCAACCGCTCTTTCCACAAGAACTATCAGAACTATCTCTGGAAGTCAAGTAAATATTACACTTATGCATCCAGGAAAATTTGTATCACTGGATTTCAAAATAAAATTGAATCCTTAATGAAGTATGTTGCCGTTGTCTTTGTAATCTATCAGTTTGTCAAGGAATACACTACTTGATGAATTAGTACCCATGGGACAGATGAATAAATAAGTACTGTTACTTATAAGTCACTCAGGTTTCAATATCATACAGAAGAACTTTCACCTTGAACAATGAGCTAGTTCTTCAGTAGCAGAAAAGCAATAGAAGCAGAAAATGCTATCTGAACTGAAGGCATTATTAAAATTCGAGCGGTTGTAACAATTGGTCAAGATTTCCTAGGATGAAAAGCTACCTTTGATGAGTAAGGGCTGTCATTCACAACAGCCACAAATGTAGAGAAGCTGATGGAAGCTTCCTTCTGGGATATGGATGAAACATTCACAATATTCCCCACATTCTTCAGGTAAATGCATTCTATCCATGCACCTGTTGGAAACAGCAGAAAATTCCAGAGTATTGCCACGTGTATATTCCTTATTGTCTACTGATTCAGTCATGTTAAACTTCACCTTGTATTTGTAGCATGTGGCTATGTTTTCAATTGAACACCTTGAATCAAATCTACTTAATTTCTGAGATAAATACAAATTATTTTAACATTTTATAATTTTCTAAATGAGCTGGTATAATTTCCAGTCCATAGAGAAAACAATTATTTGTTGTAATCTGTTTAAGAAGTATATAATATTAAATCATTACAAAAAGGTTGTTTAATTGTTGTTGCTTTGGCTTTCTGTCCATCATTATAACTAGCAGTTAATGTCAAAGATTGGAAAATGGGAATGATTTTTTGGATGCACCAAAAAGTATTTAATAATTATCCATTATACACCAATACAATAATACATTTTTAAGAATGTAAGATATGATTTAAGAAATGGTAGCAATATGAGATATGATTAATTACTACTTTATGCTGGTGTTTTCATGCAATATATTTTGGTAGGTTATATAAAGAGGTGACACAGGGCATTGTACATACCAAAACCAATATTATTTCTTCTGTTCTTGTAAGAGGCAGGATTGGTGCACCTGTAATTATAGGAAGGTAAAAAAAAGGGGGAGGAAATGAAGCTAAGGGACACTTTAAATACTTTTAATAATAAATTAGCCTAGAAACTAATTTGTCTAGAAATGTTTAAATAATATAAACTATCAATACTATTTCTCTTGAGTAACGACTAGCCAAAAAACAAGATTGAAAAAAAAATGCTGTTATTCAAAAAAATTTTAAATTCTAGCCAGAAGAAAAAAATGAAATGTTTTCAGGTCATTACTTGAATCAGTGGAACGCACATTCTTCCACTATAGAAGTTACATTCATTGTATATAAGAATCTATGATATTTTGTTTGGGAGGAAAAAAAAACAGAATCCCATTCTGCTCCTCATTTTCCCTTCTCTTAACTTAGCATTTTCACAACACTACAAGTAACGTTTTTCAATCACTCCTGACACTCCTGCCTTTTTATGCATTGTTATTGTTCTAATTTTGAAAGTTTCAAATGATACAACCTGTACATGGATATTATCAAAATGTCTCTAAGAAAACCATCTTTAACTTTTTACAACCTCAGAATGTTGTATTTGCACATTATCCTCATGGCTTCATTAATCATAAAGCAATCCACAGCATGGTTCTTTCAAGTTCATATGTAGCATTTAGATATTTTGAGCAAATTGCTAATTATTTCTAAAAGAGATTATAATGTTTATTTTTGCCTTACATATTTGAATAGATCTATTGTTGGGATCAAACTATATTGTCTCGTGCAGAAGCTCTCAAAAGAACCGGAAGTAATGAATAATTTCTACAGATAATTTTTAAAAAAGAACTCAATATTTTTTCAATAGATTCTTTATAGATATAATGGAAGAACAAAGTGTTCCTTGAAACTGTATACTATTCTAAAGTGTGAGAGAGTCAGTTTAGTGTAGTGTGGCATAGGCATCAGGCTAAAAAACACGAGACTGTGAGTTCTAGTCTCATCTTAGCACAAAGCCAGCTGGGTGACCTTGGACAAGTCAATTTTTCTCATCCATAGGAAAGAGGCAATGGCACTTTTTGGGAGGGGGACCTTGCCAATAAAGTTGCAAGGACTTGTCAAGAATTCAACATGATTGACCAGAAGAAAAAGGAGAGAGATAAGGGGACGGGGGGCTTATGACACAATAGCAGATATTATGTTACTTTCTAAAATACCAGTACATGTAATCATATTTTAAGACACTATGAAGAACTATGAAATTTTAGAATACAAGCTAGCCAATACAAAATTGTTTCTTTAATTCTATTTTGTGTATGTTGTATTTCCTAAATATATGTTTGTATCACACCTCATCTAGTAACACTAGAGCTGCTATAAATAACAGCTGCAATGTAAAGCATTTTAATACAGAATTATTTCTATTTATACTTTCAGTATATATTCACTTTTCAAAGGTAAAGTATGTGATATTTTTAATCAACACTTAGTTTCTTTTTGCCCATTTTGCATATGCAAGAACTGTTTCCTAAACAAAAGGTGCTGAAGCATTTTTAAGTCCAGAACTATAAGATAATATTCAGAAGGCAGGCAGGCACCTAATTTACTGAACTAGAAAGAGAAGGCTGAGATAAAATCAAACTTTTAAGATTCTGCTATTATAGCTAACCTCAAAAATAGTTTTAGCTTTCCTATGGAGTTAATTTTCCAGTCAAATCTACCTAGAACTGATATATAAAGTCAAGATCATAGAAAATAATTGTTATAGTCTATTTTGTGTTGGTCAGACTTTATTTTAAATACAACATTTATTTTAAATACTCTGGTCAGCTAAGGCAACCAGATAGTCTCCAATTGGAAGACGTTTAGTGGCAAGTCATAATAGTAAAGTGTCCAGAAGGCCAACTTTTGAGAAAAACTTAAAGGATATAATATGTTTAGTTTACAGTAACTAGGTTACTGTACAGAGATAACTAGGTTAAGATCTGAGGACCATAGTCAAATATCCGAAGGGTATAGATACATTTTTTTTGCCCAGGGAGACAGGACTACATTCAGTTGGAGAGTGGAAAGAAAGAGATCCTGACCAGATTGCCTTATGAAGTAGTATGTTCTCATTTGTTGGTATTAGCTTTTTGAGGTAACCTGAATCAAGAAATATACCACACAAGGGTATTGGAACTCTACTTTATTATCGTGGGTATAATCTTGAAAATAAGACAACATTTCCCTTTCTATTCTCGTATATGAAAGAGAATCAAGCAGGACAACCTTGTATTTTCTCACACCTTCCTATTTATCATAGCCTAGCTGATATTTGTGTAACAGTCTTAGCAATTCTTATTCAAAGTTATCTACATATTCCTATATAAGTCTATACATTCTAAATGTGCCAGTTAAGCCAAAATATTGCATAACTGCTTAATATTTGATAGTTTAGAATTTAGTGTTTTCATGGCTGCTTAGACAATTACTTTTCTATATTCTACTCTGTCCTAGACCATAATTGCTCATGTAAAATGCTGAATGGGTGAGTGATTTAAACCAAAACTCTCTCAATTTAGTTTAATGGCTTGGATGTAACATTATGCTAATGGTATGCCTCATAAAATGAAGAAGATAACTCCTTCTCAGTCATTTCAAGTCAAGAATCACTCTCCAGCTGGTGAGGGAGAAAAATAGAATAGGATTCCATACACTATTGAAGCTTAGACACATTACTGAAATCTTGGATAGAGATGAAGGATGATAGCTCTCTTCCCAAGTGATGATTAGACAGTGCTTAGAGATACGTTGGTTGATTTACAGAATATTGGAAAAAATATTTATTTACTGTTTAAAATAATAACATATTTTCAGTTATACCACCATTGACAGATTCCAAAGAATGGAAAAAGGTGATGAAGAAGGTATTAAAACCTATTGTAAAATTAATGATTTTAATTGTATATAAATTTCCCAAAACTAAGTGAAAACATTGGACCTTGTTCAAATAAGAGAATGAGCTCATTTCTGGAATCAATTTGGCACCTTAGAGCGTATACAAAGGATTCAGGATATTATTGAACATTGCAGTGAATATCAACTATCACTTTGCCTGGCATTCATTGACTTTCAAACAGCATTGACTCTGCTAAATTGAGTGTTATAACTGAAGCTCTAAGCTTTAAGTATGAAAGAATCTGTAAATGCTACAGCTACCACATACATAAATGAAAAGATTGCCTCCATTAATATATAAAAGAAATTCAACATTTATCAAAAATATTATTAGCAAGTTTGCAGACATAATCAAACAGCTGAACTGGTCCAAAGCAGTAATAAAGATCAACCAATTATGTTTGCCCAACATTGTTCTTTTCATCAACAATTTGAAAACCTTCAAAGATGAATAATCTTCAAAGATATATAAAAATGACAATGACAAGTTTTCAGACTTGAAAATGAACTTGAAGAAGAAACAAATCATGTTTATAAGTACTAAAGTCAACAGCTATACCATACCTAACCTGCATTAAAAGATTACCATGGAGGTTAATATCATTCTGAATGAAATTTACAAATTATTGATCAAGTAAAAAATAAAAGTAATTGGGATTTCCTAGTGAATTGATTTTAATACAATGCCAAGCAAATAAACAACAACAAAAGTAATGAAATAATAAAATATGACCAATCAAAAAGTTATACTAAATACAACACTATCACAGAATACCAATAAAAAGAAACTAATGGATAAATAATGCTGACCTTCATAAAAATTACTAGGACCTTGGAAGATTAAATATGATTTCACATTTATTGTCAAAAATATACCTAGTCTCTTTCCTTTAATCACCATCTGTGTAGTCAGGTTATAGTCTAACCATTTATACAGTAATTATGAATGGGCAATATGGTGGCCTAGTGGTAAAAATGCTTGCCCCCCACTCAGAACTTGAGAGTTCATTTTTAGATAATGTAAGATGTTTCTCTCCTAGAGCACAAAGAAAAAATATCTGCTGTGATCCCCATGTTGCATCAAGAAAGGCATCGGGCAATGCTCAGCTCCATCCAGTTGTCCTGACTCTACCTGACTTAAGGAATAACAGAATTGTAAAAAGAGAGTTTTAGGTATGTTATGAACCACCTGTGAAACAAACTAAACAACACCTTATAGTAAAACTGAAATTGCTCTTTCTTCCACAACTAAAAGATGAATATTTTAAACAGCATTGTCTGCCCAAACTAAATGAATAGAGTGGTTTTTTTTAATGAAGTTAAAATAAACCTGCTTTGAGGGAATTGGAGTGTGATATGACAAATATCATGAGAAAAACATCTGTCTAAAATAGTTGCTCATATGAAACCTTTCCATAAACATTAACATTTATAATAGCTCCACTACCACTTTAGCACCTAATTCAAATATGATTATTGAGTCAAAGATAAAAGTGAAAAAATTGGAATGCACCTATAAAAAAACCAAAGATAATGACAACTGCAGAGAACACACAGGTGAGGGTGCAGATCAGCAATGAGACCATTGAAACAATACAGGAATTCAACTTCCTTGGTTCTAAAATTGACCAATGGGGTGACTGCAGCACTGAGATCAGAAGGCACATAACATTTGGAAGAACTGTAATGTCTGGCATCAATAACCGAATACAGATTAGTCAACAATAATCCAATTGCTACATATGACTGTGTAACTTAGACTCTGAAAAAGGAATATAGGAGAACGGTGGGCATCTTAAAATTGTGGTGCTGGACACAACTATTATGCATCTCATAATAGTTTGCAAAGCAGGAAATCCTAGACAAAGTCCTAGACCAAAAATATCACTCAAAGCCAAGATTGTCAAGCAAAGTCTATCATGTTTTGGCAAAGTCATGCAAGCCAAGTCACTCAAAAAGTCAATCATGTTGGGAGTGATCGGTTGAAAAAGGAGAAAAGGTCACCTTAGTACCAGTTGGCTTGACACAGGGATGATAAAGGAGGATCCGAAGGAGGAAGAGGGATATGTAAAGTGCTGATCCATAGAGTGGCTAAAGGCCAGATACAACTGAATGGCTAACAATGAAACATTGGTCAAACATTGAATGACTCACCTTCCATGCATGTGCGCATGCGCGCATACACGCACACATGCTCTCTCTCTCTGTCTCTCTCTCTGTCTCTGTCTCTGTCTCTCTCTCTCTCTCTCTCTCACACACACACACACACACACACACACACACACACACACACACACAGACTCTATTACCTTTGCATTCTATCCAAAGATACATTAACATAAATAATTGTGCATTGCCCATTAATGCATAACTTAGAAAATATATGTTCAGTTGGAAATGTCTATCTGTTGAACAATATTATTGTGAAAACAATGACTGCATGTTGACCACTGAATGTAGAGAGAAAGACCAAATTGTTTTTATTTTAAATGTCTGGCAAAATGGCAGCTTCCTCCGCATGTTTTCCTTTTAAAGTTCATGATAAATAAAATCTTCACATAATGCTTTTCTGGATCACATTTTCTAAATGTGATCTTTAATTTCTGCTTCAGGTATAGGAGATCTGTTAGTGTAAAGTCCCAAAATAACTTTTCATTAAAGCTTATTGTAAAATTAGTTTGGAACCATTTTTATGAGGACTGCTGAATTTTTACATGCCAATTACAATGCTTTAGTAAAAAAAATATTAACTACTTGCCAAAATGTTGTAAGATTATTTAAATCAATGAATTACAATAATAATAAAATATTATTCATTTTTTTAAAAGAGTTTTAGAAAAAAAAATATGTTTGTAAGGAAGTAGGTGAAGAAGTTTCACAAAATAATTTGGCAGCTTCAGTGCAATCTCCCCTGAAGGTAGGCTTCAATTTATTGCATATTGACTACACTTAGTACCATAAAGTTTGTGTAAAAGATTTTGAAGTGACCTGGAAATGTGCTGAAACTTCAGAACATTTGTGACAGAGGTTCTGATTGTAAATTTATATAGAAGTATTTATATTATTAAATAAATGTTGCCTTGTTTAGGTTTCATTGGCTTGTGTGAGTGCCATCCACAAAATGCCAAACCTTCTGTTATTTTTGTCAACCAATTGCTCATTAGATGAAATGCTTTAGAAATTTATTTCTGAAGATAAGGAAACTGTAATGAAATAATTATGGATACTGTGGTTTTTATATTTATCTATCTAGTTGCTAGATTTTAGTAGGGATGCTTTGTGTCACATCATACTATTATTTCTTAATTAATCAGCATTCTCTATGGCTCGCCACATTTTCCTAACATATTAAAAAATTATATTCCAAAGAAAAACAATTACCAACCTAATCTAAAGGGAGACTCCCCTCAAGAACCAAGACACAGAACAGGACAACAGCATCACCCTCCTCCCTTACATCAAAGGCACCACAGATAAAATCAGCAAAATTCTCCACAAACACAATATCAAGACAGTCTTCAACAGTGACCAAAAAATAGCCAACATCTTAAGAAACCCCAAAGACAAAATCCAGCTAGAAAACCAAGGAGTCTACGAAATACCATGCAAAATCTGCCCTGCAACATACATAGGACAAACAAACAGGAGAATAAATGAACACATCACAGAACACAAGAATGCAGTAAGAAAAAAAAGAAAAAAACTTCCTCCCTTTTCCAGCACCTTAAAGTTACAGGACATGAAATTAATTTTGAAGGAACCAGGTTAATCTCCAAAACTGAACACTTCAACAAGAGAGTAATTATGGAAGATATCGAAATAGAGAAACACCCCCATAACATGAATAAACGTGCTGATACCTCCCGCCTACCAGACATCTGGAAACCAGCCCTAGTCAACAAACGAGCCCCACCCACCACCCACTCGTGTTCCGAAACAACAATAGACACACAGCCAGCACCAATCAGCACCAATCTACCAATCATGATACAACCACACAACCAATCATTCCACTTACTGAAACAAAGCCAGCACTCCACACACACACACACACACACACACACACACACACACACACACACACACACACACACACCAAGAAAGACTGCAGCTCCAATCACAGTTTAAGCCCAAAACCCAGCCTGAAGATGGTGAATGAGACCTCGCCTAAATGTTGATTTCACTCCCCATCCTCAGGCTGGTGTTTTTGGCCAAAAATCACAATCTTACATGGGAAAAGACCTGAATACAACTAGACCACCATACACACACACACACACACACACACACACACACACACACACACACACACAGACACACGCCATTGGTGGGTTTCAAAAAAGTTTAGAACCTCTTCTGTAGGTGTAGCCTGCTTTGTGGGAATGGCTTGCCAACCATGTGACTGGGTGGGAGTGGCTTCCTAGCCATGTGACCAGGTGGAAGTGGCTTGCCAGCCATGTGACTGAGTGGGAGTGGCTTGGCACTTAGCAACCAAAATGTTGGCTCTGAAACTCTGGCATTTGAAGCACGCAAGTCTTAAAACTGTCAAGTTCCAAGACCCTTGCACCCCTAACCTTTTAGGAAAAAAATCCAGGGGTCTTCAAACTTGACAGCGTTAAGACTTGTGGACTTCTATTTCCAGAATTCCTCCTCTCGCTCTTCATCTTGATGATACGTGAATGGGTGGGGGAAGGGAGCTGGAACCAGTTCTAAATGGCACTGTAGATTTGTGGAACCACTTCTATAGAAAAGGTTAGAACTGGCAGGAACCCACCCCTGACACATACACACACACATATAAAATAAGAATATCTTTTAAGATAACGTCAAGCAGAAAGAGATATCAAAAAATCATTTTTTTAAAAAAAATAGATTATGTCAAAGCAATAAAGAAATGAAGAAGAAATGTCTTTCAATGTGCAGAGTGGTTTCAAAGTGATGAAAGATGTAAATAAAAAAGCAACAACATCCACAGTAATTTCTCATGTCAATTCCAATAATAAATATCAAAATGCAAACAAAGAAATGTGAACAAATTTTCAAATATCTCCTGGGTAAGACAGAAAACAGCATTTTACATGAATAAAAGTGTAATTCAAGCATAATATTAAGTCCTGCACAGAAAATAATCAAAGGAAGAGTATTCTTTTTAATCTGAATTATTCTATATCCTGCAGCCTGGGAAGGCAGGATTTTCATACTTATATTTCACACATAAAATGTTTTATCTAACTGAAATTATATTTATACTTTGAATAAATGAAATATTGATTATTATTATTGATTTTTGAGTTGTATATGTTAATTTACCTTTTCACCTTCAGAAAATGTTATTCCATCAACAGCTCTTTTCCAAGTAATTTCAGGAACTGGTTCTCCTTCTGCTTCACATATCAGAGTGGCTTGACCATTTTCAAAGGTAGTTTCATTTTTAAGTTGTATTATTTGAGGCTGTACTGTTAGAAATATAAATTATATTACTTGTTCTTGATATCAAAGGCTACATACAACACCTTCTTGATATATGTTTGTTTTACTCCTAATGCTTATCTGCATTGTAACATTATTCCATTTTTGGTAGAGGTTTTCCATTGAGAAAGTTAAATATTGAAAAGAAAATAGGCAACATGTATATTTCAATTTAGTTTACCCACGTATATTGAAAATAGGCAACAAATATAATATAAGTGGGTAAACTAAATTTAGCTTCATATACTTAATGAAAATAACATTGATTATATAAAATAATAGCTCTATTCAATCTCTCTTGCTATTCTCTGTTCTTGTCTTTCTTACCACATTATGACCCTCTATATATTAGACTGGACATTGTGAAGCTTACTCCTGCAAATGTAAGATTTGTCATGTTTATCTTCTTCTCTGTTCTCCAGTTCCTTTACTTTGCTTAACAATGTATGTCTAACTCTTATAGATATCTCCAGTAGCTGTTTTTATGAAAGTGAACTATTTAGTAGCTAATGTTGTCACAATATCTTTCTTTTTCAACTTTTCTTATGAATTCACTAATGTGGGGTCCTTGGTGCTCTCTGAGCTTGGTTCTTTTCTTGTAGATGTCAGGTTCACAGAACATCATAGACCCTTCATTTCAATTCTGAGCTACAAAAGTTTCTTTCATTGGAATTCACTAATTTTCAGTGTTTTTCAACCTTTTTTGTGCAAAGGCACACTTTTTTCATGAAAAAAATCACGAGGCACACCACCATTAGAAAATGTTAAAAAAAATTAACTGTGCCTATATTGACTATATATAAAGTAATTTTCCCACGGCACACCTTACACTATGTCACGGCACACTAGTGTGCCGCGGCACAGTGGTTGAAAAACACTGCACTAATATCTCTAAAAATGACTATTTTAAAGCTACTGCTTTAAAATTTTCCAGGTTGAATGGATAAGAAACTATAGAGATGAACAGAAACAATCTTATAAAATGTGTAGGAACAATTAAGGGAAAATAAATGATATTCTGGGAAAGAGGAAAGAATCTAATTACCTTGATTCCTTTTGGTATAAGAAGGCAAAGAACTCTTATACAAACAGAGAGGACTGAAACATTTTAAAAGTCCTGGGAAACAATAGAACTATTTTTTAAAAAAATATCAATGTGACATGAATATCACCTAGTCATGTGTATCCTATATTTTCAATTTGAATCATCTTTTCTCAGACTGTTAAAAAAAAAAAACTGGCTGGGTTTTTGCAAGTGAACATCATAGATATGTTTTTGTTTAGACTTCCTCCTCTATATAAAATAATAGAATTTTGATATGGGCACAGGTAGATTGTAGAGAGGAACTTGTAATTTCTCAGTATATTTTCAGCATTATCTGTAAGGCAGCAGTGAATATTATTATTTTTTTTAAAAAATAATAATCAAATTTTCAATTTGTACTAAAATGAAAAAAAATATTTTCCTAACATTTTTTTCTTTTGAAAAAGTCTCATTAAAAAATGAATGAAAATTAGTAACAGCTAGGGATCGGATGGCTTTCCTAAGTGAAGGACCTCTGAATTTATTTCAGAGTCAATTAAACATTTCTAAGAATTTTACATACAATAAATTTGAAGTGAAGTTCTAAGATAGCCAAACCAAACAATACTTACCAAAAACTTGCATGAAAGTCTGATTTGTCACTCTTCCTGCTTTATTTCTTGCTTCACAAATATAGGGACCAGAATCAACATTTTTTATATCTTTTATGGTTAGTTCCATATTCCTGTCTCTTAATGTATATTTATCACTTTCCTCAATACGTTTGCCCTTTCTATAAAGACATATATACAAGTTTTTGATAAATATGGAAAATTAGGAATTTTAACTTTTCATTTGCGTGTGAAGATTCATTATAATACTCTATTATGTAATCAAATAAGAACATATAAATTTACATGGTGATGCAGCATTTTTATTAATTCAAATAATAACTTACATTTAACATTATAAACATTCTACAATTATGAGAGTTCAAATTCCATTTGCTTTATTGAAGTTACAAAAGGACATAATAATTGGGCATAAAAATCATGCAGTTTAACTATAATTCATTATAACATTTATAATTTATTCATGTCATGAAGAATATATACTTTCACCATAATTATGAAAAAGGGAAGCAAACTTGAAAACAAATATTCTTGAATTGATTATGAATATTACCATTTTGATTACTGTTACTTTTATATAAAGAAAGATTTATATTACAAAATGAGTAAATCATGTTAATTTCATGTATATATTATTGAGAAATTATGATGCAATAATAACAATGCTGTCAGTAGAAGTTACAGAAATTCTTTAGATATACAGATGACTGAAGAAAAATATCAACAATGAAACAAGAAAGAATTAATATTTTATATTTATTTTACTACTAGGAAAATGTTTTTAGTATCATTGATAATTTCAAATTATATCTTCTTTTATAGGTTACTATTTCCACTTTATGTGCTAATCTGTTACTTGTATCCACAAATGTTATTTGCACATAATAATAGATTTCTGAAGCTTCCTGTAAATGAATTTGCAGTAATCAATAACCACCATGTTATAAGAATAAAAATCTTAACCAGAAAATTATAATAAGGGAGTATGGTCTCAGAATATTTCTACAAAGGAATAATTAGATTGTTTTCTGTAATATATTTGTAAGGCTCTATCGATTCAATTTCATGTAAATATAGGATCCAAAATAATCTAGATTTCCTGAGTTATTTCCTATATTATATTGTATAATTGTTCAAAACTGTACAACGTACTTTAGTGAAATTTCCCTGCTGCACTATAGAATCTAAAAATTCTGTCTTGATATAAAAATTGCAATTGTTATTATCTTTAATATTATAAACTGTGGTATCATAATATGATTAAAAAGGCCAAGAAGAACACTGGAATAGTTTCTGAGAATACTTGTTTTCGACATTGAGTCTTTCTTCAGCATGACACACCATATATTATGCTGGTGTATTCATAATCTAAGTAAACTGTCATTTTTTATTTTGCATTCCTTTGGTATGCTTACAGCACTTAGCCAATATGCATGCTAATTTAATGGCTTACACAGAACCTGTTTCAAAATAAAATATTGAGGAAAGTCATCCATTCAGAAATGAATTTAAGTTGGGAACAAAAACCTACTCAATCAGCAGTTTGGTTTTTTTAAAAAACCCCATATTGACTGAAAAATCCCCCTAATTAGTTATTTCTTATTTAACAATTCCAAAACCCATTGTATGCTAAAATTCTCTGCTTGTGAAACTTACCTGTACCAGTTGATTTCAGGTTCAGGAGAACCAGTAGCTTTACAGAACAAAGTAACTGCCTCTCCACGATCTGCTGTAGCATTAAAGGACTTCTGAAGCAAAGTAATGATTGGAGGAACTGGACAAACATAAAGCATTCAGTTTTTACAATATAGACAATTTTTTAGACATTAAAAACAAATTTATTTTTTCTCTCAAATCATGTCAGGCACAGGACAAGATTCAGTGGGTTTTATTTATTGCTCAAGCCTATATTCAAAAATCTAGTAAACTAAAGTTCAATACCAAATTGGCACCAGGTAAGAGTTAATAGAATTCAAGGAGTTGGTCTTAGACTGTATGTGGCAATGTAACAACTCTTAGCTGTTAATATGCTTAATTCTGCACCCCAGTTCTGCCTGCTCTTCTTCTACAAATTATCTGTCTATTATTGTTTCAACATGGTATCCAAAACATTGCAGAAGATAAATAAAGATGTGTCATTTATATTCTTGAAAACATTTGATTATATTTTGTTTCACTGATATAAAAAATAAAGGAAATTAATAGCTAATGATCCTGTTTTCAGTCTTATTTAGCTGTCTGAGAATTTCACATGCAAATAATGTTCCTAGAAAACATAAGCATAAATATTATTTTTCTTAAAAAATAACTTTGAAAAAAATGTAAATGTAAATTGATAATTCATTAGTTAGAAATATTTTGTAACAGATTTAAATATGAAAGTAAAAATTATCTTTTCTGAACTGGTTTATTTTTTTATTTTATTGATTTTCTCCATTGTTCAGGCTGGGTTAGTAGTCAAAATTATTATCATTGAAAAAATAAATGCCATATCTGTGTGCAATTCATTTTTTAAAATAACTTTAATATTGCCTTCTTAAGGCTATTAAGACTTAAAACAAGGATTAGCTGAAGCAATGTACTTCAGAAGTACATTAATTCTCTCTCACACTCTTTCTCTCTCTCTCTCCTGCATGTGCATGAGATGTCCAACAATGTTGAATTTCATTGGTATGATTCACAAAATTGGGAGTGTATGTTCCTACAAATTCATATCCCAGTTTTTGGAGGTTATTGGGGACTGGATGAAGCAAGATGGACTCCAATTCAACCTAGCAAGGGGCTGGCTATGATTACTTGAACCTTCCAGAGATAAGGTTCTTCCATCTTTAGTTCTGGATGGGATTCCACTATCTCGGACAGACCCAGTGTCAAATCTGGAAGTCTTTCCAGAATCACTGCTGATCCTCAAAGAGCAGGTGGAAGCCATGGCTAGGAGAGCCTTCGCATACCTCTTCTTGAAAATTCTAATAGTAATTAATGCCTTTGTAGCCACTACTGCAACATGTTCTACATATGGCTACCTCTAAAGCAGTGATGAAGAAGCTTTTTCTTATGGCGTGCCAAAAATGTGTGCATGCATGCCCACATCAATTCAATCATTCCTCCACCTGCGCATGCACACGCACATTCATGCATGACCCCTCCCCAGACCCCAGAGGCTTTGCTGAAGCCTGGGGAGGGCAAAAACCGTGTCCCCTGGCTCCCCTGAGGCCCTCCGGAACCTGGAAATGGATAGTTTCCAAACTTGTGGTTGGCCCTTTGGGAAAGATTTTTGTTCTGTCCGGAGGCTTTCCTGAAGCCTGGGGAGGGCAAAAAATGTCCCCAATGAGCCAACTGGAACATTATCCCTCTAAAGAATAGAGTGCCCCAATCCTATTAGCCTTTTGTAATGTAATGTAAATCTGGCTATATCCCTGAAACTGAATGGGGCTGAGGTGCTGAATGTGGCAAGGACTTCATTTCCTGGCTTTACTGCTAAGTGGCCTAGTATCTCACCTGCTAGTATATTTATTTTTGATGTTTTTATTATTTTAAAATGTTTTAGTGTTTTAATTGTAATATATTTTTTGTATAGTAAGCTGGCCAGTGTCATTGGCAGAGATGGGATACTATAGAAATAAATAAAATAAAGATAAAATTAAAATGAATACATAAATAAAATGTATAATAAAAATAAATATAAAATAAATAGAGAAAACAAAAAAATATTGAAGAAAAACAAAAAAAAAACCTCCTCTAATATTAGGGTGAAGCACCCATACACCATTCAGATACTATAAAAGATACTGTTTCTGTTTGCAAGCAAATAAATAACTTTGAGTTCATCTCAGAAATTGGGGTGAGGCAATAATCTCTATTAGTATTCTCAAAGTATTTGAGGGCTTCGGTTTATGGTTTTCTGGAGAGAGGGATTAGTAACCTGCCTAAAATATTCTTTAACATTTGTATAACCCTAACATTTCATATACGTTTGACGCAGAGTTTTCAGCATTAGAGAAATGTCTGTATCTGTAATATTGTATATGAGGATGAACAGATGACATACTGTATTTACCATCTATATTGAGGGAAAATACTTAGACATGTTAGAAAATGCAGCCCTAACTTATCTGGAAAGCGACTCACTGAAAAAAATAAACCAACCTAATATGACAATACATTGTCACCATATCCTACCATACCACTCTAAACACAGAACCCAGTCTTCTAATATAACCACACTTTACTCCATCACTAGTAGTGGAGACAATGTAGAGAAAAGATATTTTGATTCACATAAATACGTCATATGGGAAGTAATTCAAGCATGAAGTAAATTTAAGCAGTTTTCAAATGAAATGTGTCTAGCAGTATTAAAAGATTAATCAATATTAAATATTAAGTCAATAGATTCTAGCATTTGTAATGAAAATGTAAGCATTATAATGCCATAGTTAAACACATGAGAATAACCTTCGCTCAGGAGGAATCAAACAGCAGTCTTTATCACCAGCCTTTCAGTCATACTTTGGCATGTGCTTGGATAATAAAGACCACTATATTATCTGAATGTTATAAATATCCTTACAGACATATTGAATATTTAATATAGATGCTCATATTTCTTTATTTATCATCAGGGATACTAATCTAGCCTACAATATATAATTTCTTTTTCATCTGTATTTATTTCAGTTTTAACTATTTCATTTTCATGTTTGTTTCTTATCAGTTTTTATTTCAGTGAGAAAGTCATTCAAATTAATAATAAAAAAGAGCTGTTTCACAAATCTGTTATCTGAAATATATAGATGTGATTGATTTGAAAAAGGAACATCAAAGGAAGGGTTCGTGAAGATATACAAATATTAAAGGCTAATACTTTTTATAAATAAACAACCAAGTCTCAACTGAAATTCCACTTGTGCAAATGAGTATCCACTGTATTCCTCAAAAACCATCTGAAATATTGTTTTCAGGAGTTAATATCTAAAACCCTTGGGAATAACACTAAATTAGGATGTGTGGAGATCAATTCTTATTCCAATCAAATAATAAAATACCATCTACTTCCTTAGAGACAGTAAGTTACACAGCTGTCAATGAATCTAGGGAAGCTGGTTTGTGCTGTGTCCTAGAATTTTCAGCTGGGTTTGTTATCATGAGAGATATTAAGTTAAGAGAACTGTCAGGACAATGAGTGGTAAGGAGGCATTAATAATATTTATATGTACTGTATATGATAATACCTACTTCCAAATCTCTGAAAAATGAAGCTGATATTTTTTTAAAATTAAACAGGAATGCCATATAGTATTGGAATACTTAGGTTTGGATTTAAAGATAAAAAGGATGAAAACATCAGATATTAATATTGCTCTCCTCCCTCTTCCAATAAAGGAGAAGGAGATGATGGAGGAGGGGTGGAGGGAAATAAAGAAGAGTAGCATTGAAGCATTTGTACATGATTATGCACATGATATTTGGATTTGCCCCTTCCCCACAAATGAAGTCCAAGCAGTGGTCCTGTTGGCAAGCTCCTCGTTATACTTGTCCTGGTTGGCACTTGGCCATAATGTTATGTACCTTTTTGCTTTATTTTATTTTTGATATTTTATCTTACCTATCTCATTTTATTTTACTTATACAAACCCCAAACTCCAAACTTTACAAAAAAAGAAAGAGTTCTGTTGAGAAAGAGAGTTGATATCTATGTATGTGAGACCATGAGAATGAATCAGCCTGGCAAAGCAGCTTGAAACCAGCTAAGACATCAATACAGCTGAATATTAACCAGTTCCTCATTACAATGGCTCCTGCTGAAGATCTAGTCTCCTGGAACCCCATTAAGAGATTTGAGGTGCTATCTCAGCATTGGCTTCCTTTCTTCTAAAGAAGAATAAGGGATTTTTCTGAAGCAATGATTTTCAGGAAAAAAATTACATGCTGCTTACCATCTGTACTTATGCTTCTAATGAGATAATCACAGATAAGTTCTTGTAGGAATGTTAACAGCAAAACACCCTCATTTTTCTGTTTAAATTTTGTCTTTTAACTCCTCATAGCTTTGTTTGAGTAAGTATTAATTGGCTGTCTAATATAAATTAGACAGGAAAAGGGCGGCATATAAATAAAGTTAAAATCCAAAATCCAAATCCAAATGGCAGAAAAAGAATCCAGATTTTTTATGGTCAATATTGTTAAAAATAAGGTCCTATTGGAATTGTTAGAATGTCCTCTATCCAAATATTTACTTACTGACAAATGTGAGGCTTCTATTAGATAACTATGTGAGGCTTCTATTAGATAACACTGCATCATTTCCTTGTGATGCTGTGTGTTGGAATTCATTGTTGGAATGTATTTCTATGCAGTAGTATTCAGCAAATAGGTGGCAGTATTAACATGTTTGGCTCTATGATATATATTGTATGCTCGTTTGTTCTGAGTAGTTTCCTCTTTCCTGTTACAATAATGTAGTTGAACAATAAACTACATGGTGACTATACTTTTTTTTGCTCTGTGTGGTGTGGTACGCATAATTTCTAACACTGTCTCCAGCTGTTTCTGTTATCTGTACTCTATTCCTGTACTCACTGATATTATAAATTGTTATATGTAGTTTTATTTAGAAACATTTTAAATTTTAATGTTTTCCCATATATTATTTGTGGGGGCGGGGGGTTCCCTGACACAAAGGAATCATGTGCTCCTTTAACAGAAAATCTATAAAAAATAAATAATTGTGTTGGCACTTTCCTTGATTAGGAAATTCATCTTTTTTTAAAAAAAAAGTTGGAAAATCACTACACAGGTAGCAAGGAAAAACAATTAAATCACAAATTACCTTTTACTGCTGTTAACATTTGGGAGCAATGTAGCAACAAATTCACGATGTCTAATTATACTGTGAATTATGTTATGCTACATTTGTTAATTTTTTTCTGTACTTTTTTTCTAATTCACTTTTTGGTCTCTTGTTCATCATCTCATATATTGCAAAAATGAAAAGATGGGGAGGGAGGCATTTTTCCAAGTCTTGAATATAATGTTTGGTTTGGTTTTATCAATGTATTGGTAATTGGACAGCTATAATATAAAGGTTATAGCAGAATGTAACCAACCATAAAAGCATAATTTAGTTGGCCTCCTTTTAATAAAACAGGCAGCATATAAAAACTTTGTTTCTGTTTTTCAAATTCTCTTAAGTCACTATAATTCTGAGCTACTGTAAATCCAATAGAACATTTAGCACTAATGTTGCAGCAATTTAGCTGACTTTTATTTCATTCTACAGTTCCCTAAAACAGTATAGGAACACTGTGAACTTCTGTAAATGAAAAGAATGAAAAGATTGAATCCAACTCAATAATTCTGAATAGACAAATTAGTTCACATGAAAGCCTTGAAGAATTTATGAATGCCTTTAATTTCCAGTGAAGAAATAGTTTTTTTTAATGAAGAAAGCAAACCAATGAAAACAAAAGGAAAATGCTAGACATATCCATGCTTTTTAAACATTTCTTATAACATTTGAATATTCCTTTAGATCTCATAAATTCTACATAACAAGGCTAGTTATCGAGTAATGCATACAAAATTTGTCACCCTTTGTCTCTTGCATTTACATTTTTTTTTCTCTCAGAATAAATTTTGGAATAAAATAATCTTTATATTATCCACATATCTACATTATTACAACACGCACATATAAAAAAGTAGAACAATTTTTGGCCTATGTTGTGATGATACCAAAGTTAGAGGTCACATTTTTAAAAGTGAATTACATATAATTAACTTGGAATGATAAACTAGTGCTATAAGTTGTTTGTATTGCACATATGCAGTACTGAACAGTGACTGTTATACTTTTACCCTTAAAATTAATTCACCTTATTCTGAAATGCCACAATATCAGAAATATAAATTATATTTCTTACATAAAGAAAAATAATATATAATTTAAATCTTACCATTTACAATTACAATTATATCCCGAAAGTCAATTTCTCCTCTAGCTTCGACTCTTCCTTCACATCTGTATACTCCTTCATCACTTTTATTAATTTTAAGAATTTGAAGATTGTTGTTTGGCAACATGGCAAATCTATCTGGAAAACATATAGGAAAACTATTATCCATAAATAATAGCAATGAGTAAATATAACTTTTGGCATATTTAAATACTTCCACTACACTATTAAAGTATTATCAGTGAAACATTTTCAGAAAATTTCCGGAAAGCTTAATTCTGTATTTTTTTATTTCCTACATCATGGGTTTCTAATAAATCTATGCAATGCTATTTATATTCACTTTAATAAAGAAATCCACACTGCAAGGTGATAACAATTCTTGAATTAAAGACATGAAGCAATGAAAAGACACAAAGCATTGGATATTATTCATTGGATATTACTCATTTCAGCCCAGACTGAGAAGTATTCATTTAGCTCTTTTGTATTTAGCACATAAAGTGCTAAAATATCCCAAACCTATGACTGAGATATCGTTCATGTAAAATCAAATGATAAAAAAATGTCAAATTAAAAAATAAAGTAAACTTTTCTGTTTTTTCAAATATATTATCTATGGTGTATTTTCATAGGCTCATCTTCCAAACCTGTGAAGTGGCACAGGAATACCTGTGTGATCTATTGACAGAGGATAAACCTTCAAGATGCAGCTTTCATCTCAATCACAAAACACTAATGGTTGAAAATAAAACACTTCTATCTTTCTGTAGAAACCTTATACAATGCTTATTAATGGTGTTACTGATGACATTATCAAAGACTTCAATGTGCCTGGATGCTACTGGCCATCCCCTGGATTTATATTCTTTCCTCTGGTTGTTGGGCACACCTTATAGGTCTTCTTTGGCTTAAACATCAAGAGATGCTGGATATATGACTTTATGCATAGACATCTACTTAAGCGATGCCTGATTTAGCAATTTGTGAAGTACCAATCAGGCATTATATAACAGGATTTTCAATAATTTATTATTCATTAACTGCCATTGGACTCCAAACCAATTCTGAGAAGTTCACAAAAAGGATAAATATACAAGATGAATTGAAAAAATAAATAAACAATAGATGATGAAACACAGCCATCAGCATAAAACTTATGCAAATGCAACCAACAAGGGGCTCCAGCTACTTAGCAAAGAACAGACTGGCCTTTAAGACCCTCTGATGTAACATCAGATCATGAGTCACCCATATCTCAAGAGAAACTTCATTACAGAGAAAGCGGCTGCAAAGAGAATGCCCCTTTTTAATCAAATGATGCCATTTGAGAAATTTCCTGATAGCTAGAAAAATTAATCACTGGAAGTTTTTAAGAAGAGATTGGCAACCATTTGTCTGAAATGGTATAAGTTTTCCTACCTAAGCAGAAGGTTGGACTAGAAGATCTCCAAGGTCCCTTCCAACTCTGTTATTCTGAACAACCTTATCAATTCATATCAACTTGCAAATACCATGGCAGATAGACAGTTCCTCAAATAACTAGGATGTATGTCATGTATTACTGTATAAGTCATAGCCTATATTTGTGATGGTGAACCTATGGCACGCATGCTGATATGTGCATTGTCACCCCAGGTCAGATCTCCGTGATGTTTCTTTTGTGAGCTTCTGTTTCCCTGCAAATAATGAAACAGAAGCTCATGAAAGAAAAAGATCTTACCTCTTGCCGTGCTGACAGTGTTGAGATGCCCCACCTCTTGCTGGCCAGCTGGTCTTCGGGTCTCTTCTATGTTTGCATGTCTGTGGGTGCATGCAGGCTTGTTCATGCATGCACACATGTCCACGCATGCGTGCATTCTCACACATGCATGCACCTTTCAGTTTGGGCATGCAAGTGTGCACAGTTTGGTCATTCAGTATCTAAAAGGTTCGCCATCAGTGGCCTATATAAACGGTCAAAGAGTACAGCTTGTTCAGCATAGATAGCTTCACTGCCACAACATTGCATTGTGAACTAGTAAACACATCCAGTGTTTGTGTTCTTCTAAAACAGCATTAGACTTTTTAAAAATAGCAATCCTTTGAAAAAAATTATACATTTACAAACAGAACTAACACCTTGCATGAAAGTAATTTTAAACCAAGAGAAAGACCCTGGTTTTGCCAGTAGTCTGCAGCTGGATTTGTGAAAATGGGTTAGTGACAGACACAGACAAAGCATGTGGGAATAAGATAGAACTGGATAAATTCATGGCTTTTCATAACCCCTTTACCTACCAAGAGATAAAGTAAATGTGTAAAGTAACCACTCGTTACTTCTGGAAACTGATCTATCTTCTGGAAGACCAGTTAATCCACATCAAATACAATCAATCATTAGGCAATAGAAACTTCCCCCATCATACTTTAAGAAGAAAATACACTCAAAGACACACCCACCAGTTGGTGATGCTAAGTAGATTTCTATTTTACTTTCTTACAGAAAGGACAGAACTATAATGAGGCAATAACAGCTCAGCCATTAGTGTAACAATTATGCCAGTATATTTTCCCGTCAACTAAAAAATCAAAAGAATGCATATTAGCATTCTACAAGAAAGAGCCATAGTTACTTAAAAGGATAGGAGTAGATAGGAACCAAACCTAAAGATTATTTTGTAACAAGTGTTAAAATTTATTTTAAAAAAACCTTAAATAAAGATAAATACTTCTCGTTTGATCAACCTGATTTAGTAAATAAATTCATGTATTTTTTTGGCAATAATTTAGTAGTTCATACAGGTTTCTTCCAAGTTCAACCCCTCTGTTTCCAATACTTTGTCAACAGTACTTGCATTATCTTTCTATGGCCAGCCAATTCTGTTTAGATACTTCCAGCTAGCTTTATTTACAACTATTTAATGACACATTATAAATAAATATTCATTATAAACAGTTTGTTGACTTGTATTTTGCATTCACAGCTCTATGGGAAATAAGGTTCAAGGTGAAAAGTTGGGGGGGGGTGTTAAAAAAACAAATGTGATATTTGAATCTTAGATTTATGTAAAATTTCTTCTAATTGTGAATCTCCATTTAAATTACCAGATCATTTATTTCATAAACCTGTGGTAGATTTTCCACATAGTGTCCAAATCTTAGAGCAAACAGTAAAGTCAGTTGTAGTAGCCATGTAAATTCCACACAATATTATCTTAAATAATAAAGATTATTAAGTGTAAACAATCTGATTATGTAACAAAACATATAATTTAAAGAGTTACCAAAATACTAACTGTCAGCAATATTTGAGACTTCCTCATTTTGATATAACCAGCTGACAATAGGTGCAGGTGAACTGATAACATGGCAAATGACTTGTACATCTTCCCCCTGTACAAATTCTTGAGGTGATGAGACATCCTGGAATGTGAGCTTTTCTAAGAAAAAAGAAAGAAAGATATTTATAGTAATAGGTTATTCTTTAATTTGTTAAGAATTTCAAAGCAGTTAAATCATTTATAATGAGTCACCTTAACCAACATTTGTTAGCAAAAAAGGTTATGTATAAATATAATTCAGAAAATCTTCCTTGAATTTTTCAAGTATTTAAAGTCCATAGTTATGGATGTATGTATGTAGAACAGCTTTCATAATTGGGGGATAATCAAAGCTATTATTAACATTTTTCAACTTTCTTAGTTTCTTTCCAAGGAAGCTGAGTTATCATTATGTTACAATGCAGGGACGTGCAGTGAGGGGAGGCAGGGGAGGCATGGCTTCACCACTGTCATCATGAAAAGAAAAAAATAAAAGGAAAAAGTCTGAGGTAGTTGCTGCCAGAATCACAGTGGATGACTCTGCTTAGTGCTTAACTGCAGGAGGAGGCGAGAGAACCACATGCCTCCTTTACTCTATCTTTATGATCACTTGAGCAGAGTTAAGCAAGGGTTAAAAGGCAAAAAATTCCTTATGCAAAGGAGGCACGTGGTTCTCTCGCCTCCTCCTGTAGAGGGAATTTTTAGAGGCTTTTTGGAGTTCTCTGGGAGCAACTAGCTCAGTCTAACCTCAGAGCTCTTTCCTTTCTCCTTTTACATTTTTTTTTCTTTTCATGATGGCAGGCAAGAGCAGAGTTGAAATCTTCTCTGAAACAGCTGGAAAAGGTGCATGTGTGGGGAGGGGGGAGGAATTCAAAAAGTTTGATTGCATGCAGAGCCACGTTGCCTTTTCAAACACACACACACACACACACACACACACACACACACACACACACACCCACCCAGCTGGATAAAAGCATATAAGCCCAGATTCATTGATTACAAGTTTGAAAAGGCAATGTGGCTCCACCTGCAATCAAAGGCTCGAATCAGAAGGCAGCAGGGGAAGGGGGGGTATGGCAGAGGAACTGCTTTCAAGCCATTGGAAAATATATCCAATCCAACTTCTGTGTTTGTGTTTGTTTGAAAGTGAGTGAGTGAGACAGGAATCCAACTTCTCTGTGTGCGTGTGTCTGTTTGAGAGAGGGGGTAGGGAGGGGGAGACGGAGGAAGGAGGGGGAGGGAGAAGAAAAAGAATGAAGGAAATTTTATTTTGCAAGGGGGAAAATGCTGTCGCTTTAAATTGGAACTGAGCATGCCTGGTTGTGGAATTCTGGGAGTTGAAGTCCCCAAGTCTAAAAAAATTGAAACACCTGGGTCTCACCAGCTATAAACCTCACTGCACGTTACTGTTACAATGCTAATGTAAGTGCGTTGGTTGTGATGTATTTGAAATAACAAACTTTGTTAAAGACTCTCCTATGTAATGTATATAATAGTTACCATACTTGCGTAGCAAACATCTGGGTGAGATAGAGACAGCTACTGTCTATGGGTTATCTGGCTATTTACAGCTTGTACTGTATAGTGTATGCCATACAGTATATAGTAGGCCTGTAGTTACTACTTTACTAGAAGAAACAGTATCACACTTTAATATATATTTTGTAATTAAATTTACAGAGATTTCTACTCAACATTTCCAACACCATAAGAAGAAAGATAAAGCTTGATAGTGTATTTACTTACGGTAAATTTCCAAAACAACAGTAGCTTCTTGACTAAATCCTGAAGAATCAGTTGCTTGACACCTGTATATTCCCGCATCTTCCACATTGGCATTGTAAATGGTTAATCGTGATCTTACACCTTCTTTCTGCACCATCACTCTCTGATTAGAAATGATCTTTTCTCCTTGTGGATTATACCAATCTATACTCTCAGGTTCACCTATTACTACAATGAAAAAATAAAGAATGAATATACCAAAGGCTCAAAAGATACTTAAATGCAAACAAAGTATTTTAATGAAATTAAACATCTTTTTTTTAAAATAAAGACTATACCAAACAGTATTTTTTAAAAAAATGAACGTAATAAAAACATAATATCATGTCTTATATAACACATCGAGAAATTGATTTATATGAGGAAATATGCAAATTCAAACCTTTCTTTTTCATGATTAATTTATTGACTTCAGAGAAAGCCATGTTCTGCCACATTTTGCTCACAGTTCTTTTTTCAGAAAAGACCTTGGGTGATCTCCAGGAAAAATTGGACTCTTGAGGACTGCAGAGCCTCTGCAGATTGACCTCATATTGAGTTTATGCTTCTTGAAACTGAAGGAACAGCTCTTTTGTGCTAGCTAGCCTGTCTTTCCAAGGATGAAGAGATTATTATTGTCAGTACTTTTCTTCCTTAATGATTGTGGAGAGATCCAGTCCAGTGAAGGAAAGCTGTGCAAAGTCAGGGGAAGTGGACTGGACTATTCAGCAAACAGATAACGCCTAGCAACCAGCAAGATTAAGGGCTGCATTTTTTTAGTAAGGACAACTATTCTACTTTCTCCTAACTGCTATATATGGTTCCTTGACAAGAATAAGGCATGACTGTTAACACAGGCAGGAGGATGGAAGATGCTGCTGTTTTTGATAAGATTTTAATCTATCCAAAATTTAAATCCTTGATTTGGCTAAATATTTCTAAAGCTAGCATTCTTATACATCCTAGTAACTACTTGTCAGAAAAATCTAAATGGCTTGTAATTGGGGACTACCACAGAAGAGAGGCCAGTACCCTCAGAGAACCATTTCTGTGATCCCTGCTCCTAGGTGACTGATGTTAAATCTTTCCCAAAGATTTAACACCACAGTTAAAAATCTATAAAAATAGAGTGGATAAAATTCCTCTCTAGCCTCTTCCTATTTGCACTGTTGGCTCCTAGACACCACAAAGCGATTTGATAGACAAAGTCTCAAACTATCTTGCTTGACAATTCCTCTTATCAGTTAAACAACAGTGCTGATAAGGTGTTATGGCTATTAACCTTATTGACAATATTTTGTTCAGGCCAGCAGACCTTAATTACTAGACACCTGATAAACTTCTTCTCCTTCTCCCTCAGTCATGTTCTTTCATTAATCTCAATTTTAATCAATTCCTCCCATTTGTATTTGGTGGAAACATCTGAACTAGTAATAGTGCCTCAGAACACTTTTAGACTGCTTCTCCTGAACTTTACTCTATGATCTTTGCAGTAATAAAAAGGTTCTACCTACAATTTTTTTGCTTTCTTTATCAAATACATAATCATATTTATACTTATATCTGTTATCTAATTCATGCTTGATGAACTAAATAAATAAATAAAATAAATGTGGGATTGCAACTTTAAAAAGACATTATCCTTAAGTTTCTCACTTTGTTCAGATGGGCAAGTCTCCTATTTCCATACTTATTCTAGCTCGCTCAACTCACTTTTGAGAAATACTTCAAAATGTAATAGCTTTAAAAATCCAATATACTTCATTGACATTAATTGACTCTTAAATCCTTGTTTCTCTGCCTTTATTTGAGCTTGTCCTTCAAAGTGAATGTACTGAACTACTTGATTCCACCATAAGTCCCTAATTTCTAAGATGCTACTCTCTTTTTAATTTTCCACTTTCCTTATGGTCTATCTGTATCATTGAATTGTGAGCCATCCAGAGTTGTTTGCTAAGATGAGCAGATATAGAAACCAATCAACCAACCAACCAAATAAATAGTAAAGAGATATGTTTATTATTTTGTTTTAAATTAAACAAAATAGTAATTTAAATTTCCCAGGAAGTGTGTATTATGTTCTATATTGTGCTTTATTTTACAAGAAAATAGCCATTAAGACACATAAAAAGTATTCAGAATGTAATGTGTGTACTGCGTAAGTATTTCTAATGCAACTCAGGACCACAAGTTGCAAATCATAAATGCAAAAGTCTATGTTGGTTCATTAGAATTTCAGTACAGAGAGATTGAATTAATTTCATTGGTATGTTGAATATTACTGTATTTTGTGGTACTCTCAATTCCAGCTGTTCTTCATGTTGAATTTTCAGCATGATTACTACAAATGGAAAAATGTCCTGCCAGTTCATTGACTTTTGCTATCTAGTTAGTGTTGTTCTAGGTCAGTGATGGCAAACCTTTTTTGGCTGCCGTGGCAAAAGCAGGGGAAGCACAGAGGGGTCGTGCACCAGCATGCCACACCCATAATGCTATGTGTATGCAGCCCAGCCTGCGTACATGCATGCAATTAGCGACCCCCCCGCTTTTGCCATGGTTTTTTCGCCTTCCCCAGGCTCCAGAGGCTTTCTAGGAGCCTGGGGAAGGTGAAAAGAGCCTCCCCTCACGGATGTCCTCCAGAGGCCTCAGAAGCTTCCCTGAAGCCTCCAGACAGCAAAAAATGGTCCTACAAGCAAACCGGAAGTTTATTCCTGAATTTCCAGTTTGCCCATAGGACTGGTTTTTTGTGCTTTGGAGAATTCAGGAAAACCTCCGGAGGGCGAAAAACGGCCTCAAAAGAAAGCCGAATTCTAGCTGGCCAGTGCATGCATGCATGCTGGCCAGCTGATAGGGCAATGCCTCGTGTGCCCTGACAAATGGTTCCATGTGCCACCTGTGGCATGCTTGCCATAGGTTCACTATCACGGGGCTAGGTTAATATACACTGGCAAAGATGTACAGTATAATACAAATAATTTGCTTCAAAAAAATTCCTTCATAAATATTAAAAAAAACTCACAATAAACTATCCAAATAGTACTATTTCAAAATGCTAAAACAGAACTTCATTTCATTTTGATTTTTGAAGGATAATTTCCGGGTCAATTATTATACTCTTGATTTAAAAGTTTGAATTCATTTTATTATTTTTTTACTTCTACAGTGACACAATCTCTAATATGTTTAATAAAGTATTCAAAGAAGCCACTAGAATGTACCATAACTTCTAGTTTAATATTAATAATTACATTGATCATGAAGCTGATCAAAAAAATAAAATGTATTATACCTGTACAAGTGAAGAATTTTGACACACCCACACTGACTTCTACCTTGCTGAGGGAAATTGACACTTGAAGTGCTGTAAGACATAAAGTAATAAATTTAAGGTAGCCCACTTTAATAAGAAAATTAGAAATTAAGAAAAAAATAGAAAAATGCACACAATTAATATTACATTTTAACTTATAATAAACATTATAAAATCAATTTTGAGTAACTTTTATTAATATTAATAATGTTTTATAATTTTATAATGTTTAGTAGAATGTGATCATTTAAGAATTATTAATGCAGATGCACAAAATGTTGAAGCTACTAAAGAAGTCCATTACATTGCCAGAAAGGCATATATTACCAATAAACTATTGGTATATTTTCACTAAATATGTGCCTGCATAAATGGTTTATATTCTTTTTTTCCCATAATTATTACAAGTTCTTGAATTCCAACAATTGAGAGACATTTGGTGCACTGGTTAAGGTACTAAATTAAAAATTCAGAGACCCAAATTTCTCAGCTTCTCTCAAGCAAAAAGGCCTACTTGGCGGCTTTGGGTCTTTCATTCTGTCAGCCAAATACTTAAATTGGTTAAGTAAAGAGGAGGTAAAAACATCATGCATGTCACAGTCACATGGAATTGGAAAAATAAAGGAAGGGTATACATCAAATAAAAAATAAAAGACAACAAATTAATTCAGCTATTTCAACTACTCTGTTCTTTTAGGCTTAATAAACAAAGGTTTTTTTTTTAAATGGAACTTTGTTATTATATATGCTGACAACAGCAAGACTGCTCTATGCACAAAAATGGAAATATACTTTAATTCCCACAATGGATGACTGACTGGAAAAACTGACAGTGTTACCAGGGATGACTAAATTGACTGCTCTAATCAAAGAAAAAATATAGGCAACATTGTTTCTACCAGGAAACCATTTTTTTTTTTAAATTTTGTGCTTGAGGTGGGAAAATAAATGAAACTTTGATTTTGAGTTTTGCTATTAATAGGTTTACTGTTATAGAAATGGCTAGTATATATTATTATATATTATATTTTACTGCGCTAAGAAGAGTCAGAAAACAATGTTTTTTTTTCTTTTCCCCTTTTCCCTACACTTTTTTTGTTTTCCTTTTCTTTCCCTACTTTCCCATTATTTTCATTTTTCTTTGCATTTTATATTTTGATAAACTAATAAAAATTGATATTTTTTATTGATAAAATTTGATAAACTAAAAAAACCTCCTATTCTGACGCACTTTGCTGTGAGAAGTATCAGTGACTTCAAAGACTCCATCACCACAATTGATTAACTATAAATCATACACACACATGTAATGGCATGTGTGAATGACTTTGGATGACTGGATCCAGAGAGGTTCCCAAGAAATGGTCAGATAAGAGACAGCATTGTCCAAGGATAGTAGGGGAGACAAGGGGCCATGGTGTCTTACGTGGTAAGATGCTGAGCCTGCATTCTGCTGAGGCTGCAGCTTGGCAGCTCAATTCCCGTGAACGAATAAACCGCATAGGGACAGGAAAGAAGCCTCCCCTGATTGCCTACTGGCAATCAGGCATCCAGTGGATAAGATAACACTGCCTGAAAAAATTCCTTTCACAGAGGCAGCCAGCCACTTCAGTGATCCCTGGCTAACATGTGCCATGTGCTTTAAGAAAAAATGGTGAGACAAGAGGCTCAGAAGAGATCTTCCATAATTTCTCAGGCTGTAAAGGAAACAGGGGGATAATTGTACTGTAAGACTTGCATGATTCTATAATGTAGCCTAAAATAAAATAAAATTAACTAACTGGATTGTGTTTCCTATCTAGTGCACTTGATAAGGCTATCACACACTAATCTATTTATGCAATTTCTTTATATATAGCTGTCCATATCATGCAAGTGACTATGGGCAGTTTCCAGGATTAAAAAATACCTTTCCACCACCAAATAATAATTACCTGGGTGCATAATAATCAATTAACTATTGAACAGTAGTTATCCTGCAACTAATTACTCCAATTAGAGATGGACTCACCCAACACAGTGGCCAATCCCTGCAAGGCAGCCAAAAGCCACCTGGAGTCACTTGGTTGAGTTGGCAGCTATAGAAATTGAATAAATAAATGAAAATATCTATAAAATCTTAACAGGATCAAGGTTACCTGAATGTTAAGGGGTCAGATGTTCCATAGAGCAGAGGTTATAACAGTAAGGAGACTTCCTGGGTTCTACCAGATAGCCCTGCTTGGTAATAGGGACCTCTAGCATGCCAGCTCTATTTAATCTAATGGGACAAGCAGAGACAGGGAGCCTATAAATAATCTGTTCTGTGATAAGCTTTCTGGCAGTATCTAGTACCTTGAATTTTACCCAGATGCCTCTTGGAAGCTAATGCAGTGATATAACTATATATGTGGAACCAAGGGTGGGTTCTGGCTGTCTTTCTTGCCAGTTTGCTCATGCATGTCCTTTGCGCGTGCAGACTGAATGTGTGCTGCTCGTGAATGCACAGTTCAATTAAAATTATTCTGTCCGTGCGCAGAATTCCAAAACAAAATGGTGATGGTGACCAGGGAACCAGTTAGGGGATGTGACAGGCATGGGTTGCTGCCATTTCCAGTGACCCAGGCTGCCAGACCACTACCGGTTTAGCCGAACCGGTAGGAACCCCCTGTGTGGAACATTGAGATATGATCATAATTATCCATATTGCTGCATTTGGAACCAGTTTATCCAAAGGCAGCCCCATAAAGATCTCATTGTACAATTTTAAATGACAGATGACTAAACATGAGTGACTATGAGCAATGTCTATAAATCCAGGTGCAGGTACACTTGGTGCACAATTCTAAAAAAGACTTTCTGGCTATAGCTATCACCTGGTCTTTTAGAAGTAGTTTAGAATCTGGAAAAAAACACCTCCCAATCTGTTATAGGTTCTGCCTGGAGGAGTATTACCCTATCCAGAAAAATATGTGGAAGGTCCCCAGTATTGGGGGAGAAGGGAACCTAAAACTCATAGCCAATGGATCTCATTAGGTTTCAGCTGAAGCTTATTTATGAATGAAGATGAAGCTTATTCATTCCATCCAGGACCCTTCTATCCACTTATAAATATTGAGAAGGAACTTAAACAGCAATAAATCAGGTGACATATATTCATTAGCATACACATGATATTTCACCTGATGCTATTTCCTAGGGTTCAGAAAAGAACAAAGATAAGATTGATTCCTAGCAACCCTATAAAGCAGTAGCCTGGAACTTGACCTCACCAACACACCCAATCAAATTAATAATTGTCCTTTACATTTGCCAGGTCAAGACTTAACTCTCTATGGAGGCTGTTTAATTTTTCTGCTTATATTTAGGAAACATCATTCTCCAGAGTCCCAAGCTAATAAGGCTTGTTTGTTACATTTTAATGATTTGGCATTAGGTTCAATAAATAATTAAGAAAAGGACAAGTTTGAACTATTTTATCATGAGTAGCTTGTGTTTATTAGTCTTTCTATTACATATGTGTGTTGAAATATGTAAGTATAAATTGAATCAATATGACTAGCTTTAGTAGTGATTGTATCTAATGATTTTAATTGAAATAATTAAACTGTAGATGATTACGCAACTATATTAAACTCTTAGTCCGATATGTTACCTGAATTATCCTTTACATCAAGTAAGTTTATCTCTAATGGGACTGAACTAGAAGTCAAATAGAGTTCATTCAACCCATGGAGTATACAGATGTTTCTATGGTAAAAAGAATGATGCAAGGGTTTCATTATTAATTATATGAAATAAATATAGTGCATAACAATCCACAAAAAATTAAAAAGAGTATTAAAAAGTCATAATCCCATTGATTCTAAGTCACTATATTATACATCAGAGAGAAAAATCTTAAATCTAGTGTAATGTAGAAATTAAAAATCAATAAGAAATTAGCTACATGCTGCCTTAAAAATGAAAATATTGAGTAAATTACATTTTCAAAGATTAATTTGTATTCAAAGAAACCTGATGAACAGTTGCAGTGGTATCTCATGCTGAATATTATATTATGCAATTTCAAGTACTTGAAATAAATTATTACCTACGCTTCTCTAACTCTGAAATTTTTTTCATTAGCTATTTGAAAGTTAAAGAGCATCAATGAGGTTCTTGGTACGAGCCTAATGAATTTTGCATATCTATGTTCATTGAGAGTATTCTAAATAACAACCAAATCTACCTACACAGTTTATAGAAAATTCAATCAGGTGAAGTGATACAGGATATAAATTGCTGTAAAATATTAACATGTCTAAAAATAGTAAGCCAACATCCTCATTAGCAGCAATATTCATGATAAGGTCATTAGGAATCCCAATATTAAAGAATAAGTGTATTAAATGCTGGCCTCAATGCCTAGTAAAATTAGTACATTTTTTAAAAAAACAAGTAAGGTAAAGGTAAGGTTTACTCCAGTAGTCATTGCTGACTATAGGGTGTGGTGCTCATCTCCATTTCAAGGCCATTGAGCCAGGACTGCCAGAGACATTTCCATGGTCATGTTGTCAGCATGATATCCTGGAGTCTGGAGTTACCTTTCCACTGAAGTGGTACTTATTTATCTACTTGCATTGGTATACTTTTGAACTGGGGTAGGGATGAGAACTCATCCCATCGCATGGAGTTCGGGCCTCAAACCTGGCTACTGGCTTTTCAGCTGACAAGCCCAATATTTTAGCCACTGAGCTACTGCACCACCTATTATATATTTAAAATATACTTGAAAGAAATTTAACTCAGTGGCCAATAGAGTGGTTGATGAATCAATTAATATTTTGTCTACCTGTTTTTTAAAAAATCCCAGAACAACAACAATCCAGTCAATCAATAAATTAATTAAATAGATAAATAAATACAAGTTGTTTTTTTTTTTTTTTAGTATTTTTACCTGAAGTTGCCAAACATATATTCCCTTTCAGCACTGGCAGATGTTTATTTGTCCTTGTTTGAAAAATTGTAAAAATCATAGTACCGATGAAGGGAAAACATAATTATCAACAAAACTAAAAGACACAGTAACATTGCTCATGAACATTATTCTAGAAAACATTCTTCAGTTTTATAATTCAGTTTTACAACTCCTTGATACTTCTTTCCCAGCCTTGTACTTTTCACCTTCTCCATTACAGTAATATTCCCCAAAGACATACTAACATGCAAACCATCTAAAAGAAAACAATACCTTTAACTTAACAGTATTTTTCAAAGCTACATACACCTTCCAGCCATTTTTGCTCAAATCAATATCTCTAGCCAGCAAGAATAAAGAAAGCTGTCTAAAATATTTTGTGTTCATTTAATTAAACAGGCCTACTAGAACTTTCTGTAGGTTGCATGAAAAATTCACAAAAAGATGAAATAAATAGAATGTAATTGTATAACAAAGAAATAGAAAAAGACAAAGACAAAGGCCTTCTGCTCCCAAACTTATACTTTTCTCCCCTCTGTAAAATGCTTTACATTTTCAAGACTTGATAAATCATCGACAGTTCAAGGTATAAGCATTATAGCTCACAATTTTGACTTATTTTGTTTAATTTTAGATTTGCAGTAATTATTATTACAATCGAAAATACACATTGTCAGGGCTCCAAGTAACACCCCCAATAAAAGAAGACTCCATGGCTTGAAGTTCCTCAAAGTTCCATTTTATTAGGGTAAAGGTAAAGGTTCCCCTTGCACATATGTGCTAGCTGTTCCTGACTCTAGGGGGCAGTGCTCATTTCCGTTTCAAAGCTGAAGAGCCAGCGCTGTCCAAAGGTGTCTCCGTGGTCCTGTGGCCGGAATGACTAAATCCTGAAGGTGCGCGGAACATTGTTATCTTCCCACCAAAGTGGTTCCTAATTTTCTACTTGCATTTTTACATGCTTTCAAACTGCTAGGTTGGCAGAAGTTGGGAGAAGTAACAGGAGCTCACTCTGTTATGTGCCACTACGGATTGGAACCGCTGAATTGCCAACCTTTCTTATCAACAAGCTTTAGCACATCTAGGAAAACCCAAATCTGAAAGTTCTGGGGTTTTCCCACCCAAAAGATTTGTAGATTTGTAGATTTTATTGTCATTTATAGGCCGCCCTTTTCCCTGAGGGGACTCAAGGCGGCTTACAATTCATGGGGAAGGAGTGCAAGACAAAACATGAAATAATATGTGAATAAAATAAAACAATAAAACACAACATTCATTCAGCATTCGGGTGGGGCGGATGAAAATCTTATCCCCAGGCCTGACGGGATAGCCAGATCTTAAGGGCTGCGCGGAAGGTCTGGACGGTGGTGAGGGTACGAATCTCTATGGGGAGATCGTTCCAAAGGGTCGGAGCTGCTACTGAGAAGGCTCTCCTCCGCGTAGTCGCCAGTCGGCACTGACTTGCGGATGGAACTCGGAGGAGGCCCAATCTGTGCGATCTGATGGGTCGAAGGGAAGTAATAGGCAGAAGGCGGTCTCTCAAGTAATCAGACCCACTACCATGGAGGGCTTTATGGATGGTGAGTAGCACCTTGAAGCGCACCCGGAGATCAACAGGTAGCCAGCGCAGCTCGCGGAGGATAGGTGTTATGTGGGCGAACCGAGGTGCGCCCACTATCACTCGCGCGGCTGCATTCTGGACTAGCTGAAGTCGCCGGATGCTCTTCAAGGGCAGCCCCATGTAGAGCACATTGCAGTATTCCAGCCTAGAGATCACAAGGGCTCGAGTGACTGTTGTGAGGGCCTCCCGATTCAGGTAGGGTCGCAACTGGCGCACCAGGCGAACCTGGGCAAATGCCCCCCTGGTCACAGCCGACAGATGATGGTCAAAAGTCAGCTGTGGGTCCAGGAGGACTCCCAAGTTGCGAACCCTATCTGAGGGGTATAGAATTTGACCCCCCAGCCTGAGTGGTGGAACACTGGCCAAATTATTGGGAGGAAAACACAACAGCCACTCGGTCTTGTCCGGGTTGAGTACCAGTTTGTTAGCTCTCATCCAGTTCTTAACGGCCTCAAGATCCTGGCTCATCATGTCCACCGCTTCATTGAGTTGGCACGGGGTGGACAGATACAACTGTGTGTCGTCTGCGTATTGATGGTATTTTATCCCGTGCCTCCGAATGATCTCGCCCAGCGGTTTCATGTATATGTTAAACAGTAGGGGGGATAGGACCGAGCCCTGCGGCACCCCATAAGTTAGGGGCCTCGGGGACGATCTCTGCCCCCCGACCAACACCGACTGCAACCTGTCCGAGAGGTAGGAGGAGAACCACCGTAATACGGTGCCTCCCACTCCCACCTCCCGCAGTCGTCGCAGAAGGATACCATGGTCGATGGTATTGAAAGCCGCTGAGAGGTCAAGGAGAACCAGGATGGACGCATGGCCTCCAGAGATCATCGGTCAATGCGACCAAAGCGGTTTCTGTGCCGTAACCAGGTCTGAAGCCGGACTGGAAGTCAAAGATCCATCTCCTGCACCCATAAGTCCATCATGTGGTCCAATCACTTCATCACCCCAACTGGAGACAAATCCCAGTCACTCCCATCCAGGTACAGGCCAAATGATATTGACTCCCAGAGAAAGGAATGTTGTTATAGCTAATCCTCCACCACTTCTCGCAACTCCCCCTCCCATTTTCCCATGCACTAAATGTTGAAGCCCTGAAGCTCCAACAAAAATGATGGCTTCCAGGGCTGACACACACATCATTTGAATAGCAAAGAGAAGGACATGCTTATGATCACTGAAGGCTTTAGTTAATTTCTAGTTGTTTTTGCTTAACTGAAAGTGAAATTCAAGTTTCAATGTGTAAAAACAAATTGAAGATTGCTTCAAATATCTAGAGCTGGGGTGTCAAACTTGCATCATCATGGTGGCATCACATGACATATCGGGACTTTTTCCCCTTTGCTAAACTGGGCATGGGTGTGATGCATCTGGCAAGTGGGCCGTGAGTTTGATCCAGAGAAACATATTGAGCTTGGGGAGGGAAGTACAATTAAGAATATTGAGGGCAGAGCTAGCATGCATGAAAGTTTATGTGCATTGCATATTTCTTATTCAAATGTAATATCTGATTTAATTTATGGTTCCAACTTCTAATCACATTTGGATTAATGATTTGGCTTCTCCCTGTACAATAGGCATTTTTGAATATCAAGGAAAAATCATTAGTTACAACTTTTAAAAAAACAATATTATTTATACTTGTGCTACTTTAATGTCCTCAAATTATACCATATCCACAACTGGTTGTTAGTTAAATTGTACATATGCATAATGACAGAAATAATTATGCATGCATGAGATTTTATAAGTCTTCAAAGAGTATGTTCTAGAGACCTGTTTCAATATACAAAAGGTAACATATTTTACATTAACTTCTGATTTATGCTTCAGAAGCAATCTTCACTCAACAAACCAAGATGCATAAGTGGGCATGGCTGATGTGTACACATTCTGTGAGACTGTGCATACATTCTTACAGACAAATATACACAGAGACAATAACTCTGAATCCCCTTTTCTCCATTAGGCTGGCAGATTCAAGTTTAATTCTGCTTCATTTGGCTTGTTTAATTTCCTTTAGAGGAAACAACCGCAGGACCCAGTTAAATGGCTTGTTATCATGGATTCCTATACCAACAATAATTTTTATGCCATATCCTAATGATGGTGCCTTTTCCTTATACCCTGCCCATAGCTCAGTTAACTCAAGGCTTTGTTCCAGTTTAAATTAATATTTCTCCTCTTCTACCAACACTAAAAGTTTAACTGACAATGGATTTGCTGAGACATCAAATTTGGGATCTTTTAGGCTGTTTTAGCATGAACTTTCTTCTCCAGTTGGTAAAAAGTTCCTTATCTGGCTAGTTTGAATGTGTTTTTGTACAGCCAATTGCCAATGTAGGTAGTTCTTATTTAGTAAAAGCAAAGTTTTATATTTAGGCAAAGACAGTAACTGTGAGAGGGACCTTGGACTCTAAGTGGATGATCACTTGAATATCAGTCAGCAGTGTGCAGCAGCATCCCAAAAAGCTAATATAATCCTGGGTTGTACAAACAGAGGCATACAATCAAGATCACATGAAGTATTAGTACCACTTTATAAAACCCTAGTAAGACCATTGCAACCAATTTTGGTCACCATACTACAAAAAAGATGCTGAGACTTTGAAAAAAGTTGAGAGAAGAGCAGCTAAAATCATGAGACTGCAACTGTGAGTAATATTTTTACACAGGACAACTGACTATAATGCAGGGGTGGGTTTCAGCCAGTTCTCACTGGTATGCTAAAACCCATTGAAATTTAGCATACCTTTTGGAACCTGTTTATCCAGTGGCACAGTACTGGAACGCTTCCTTACACCTGCCCCCCTCGCTTGTTCCCACTGCCTATCTGGTCGCCACTTGCTCGCTCACTCACCCCGCCTGTCCGCACCATGATTTCCCTGCCCACCACTCACTGTTGGCTGGTTCACCAATCGCCCCACCTCTGAGAGGGAGTGGGGCTTTCTTGCACACCTTCTTTATTTCTCCAAAGGTTTGTGAGAAAGCCCCCCCCCCCCATTGCCTGAACGTGAGAAGGAAGGAAGCTGCAGGCTCCTTTGCCTCAGCTACGCGATCTCCTTTCATTCTCTGTCTGCCTACTTCACTCATTCGGGCAGCAGAGAACGAAAGGAGGTCATGTAGACAAGGGCAAATGAGCCTGCAGTCTCCTTCATTCCTTCCTTCCCTCAGCACCCACCAAAGCACTGCCCCTGCTCAGCTGCCATCGCTGCCACCATGCCTCTTCTGCATGCCTGGCCTGTGGCCTAAGTGTTAGTAAGTGATGGGAGTGCAGGGCGGCGGCTACTGCTCCTGGACTAGCTGTGGGTCATGCTGCTCAGCAGGCAGTGCCCTGACTCCCCTGCTGCCGCCGCCGCCACCACCACTGTGCCACCTCAGCAGCAGCACCTCTCACCCAGAGAACCGAGGTGGGGAAGAAGATCGAGAGATGTGGAGCCACAGACTCCCCCCTTTCCCCCGCCCCACAGCTTGCCTCCTTGGATGAGATGAGGGCGTGTGCAGGGTGAGTGGAGTTTGTGACCAACTTTAAAGTGAATGGGGCTGTTTGTGACTAAATGGGACAGAGAACATAGAGGGATGCAAGGGAACATGGAGGTAATCTAGTCTAACCACTTCTCAAGGCAGGAATCCTTCCTTCTCTTTGAGAACTGTCAGTGGCAGACATGAGAGAAATGGTGTGTGTATTTGTGTGTGTGTGTGTGTGTGTATGAGAGAAAGAGAGAAAGAAAGAAAGTTGGAGAGAGATAAGAAAGAAGGAAGGAAGGGAAAGAAAGAAAATAAGTGGGGGAGAGAAGCACAAGAAGTAAAGAAGGAAGGAAGGAAGGAAAGAAGGAAGGAAGAGAAAGAAAGAAAATAAGTTGGGGGAGAGAGACACAAGGAAGGAAGGAAGGAAGGAAGAAAGGAAGGAAGGAAGGAAGGAAGGAAGGAAGGAAGGAAGGAAGGAAGATAACTTATGATCATAATTGAGCCCAAAATTTTGATTGCTAAACAAGAGCATTGTTAAGTGAGTTTCACCACATTTTCCAACTTGGCCATGCCCACCTGGTCACACAACCGCCAAGCCACTCTCACCCAGTCACATGACTGCTGAGCCACTCCCACAAAACAGGTCACAACTACAGAATAGGTTCTAAAAAAATTTGAAACCCACCACTGCTATAATGGTAACCACATGACTGAGAGAGATGCATGCAAAGGTCTAAAGGCAGTGACTGATCAAAAAGTTACTTTTTCAGCACTATTGTAACTATGAACAGTCATGTCTGATGCAGTCACTACTTGTATAATGCCTGATTGGTAGTTCCTATGTGTTGGGACATAGGATCTTGTTGCACATGTAGGTTTAGTTTTATTGTATTATAAAGAAAGTAGATTTCCACCATGAACAAGAACTGATAGCGTGGCTGGGTATTACTTCTTCTATCATCATTGGTTTGTATATATTTTTCTTGCTTTTGATAAAAAGGACTTTGGCTACCTATATGGTTTATTGTTTTGGATTTTTGCTGTTTTATTACTTAAATACTTTGCTACTTTGTCTATTCCAGTCTCATTGAATATTCATGAAGTACTTCCCAGTTCTGCCGTCTATAAAAACAGGACCTGATACACTTCTAGCATTATCCCTTCGTGCCATCCCAGGCCATGCCACAAATGGTTTGCCTTTGTCTTTTTCCTAAGATTGAGAAATGACAGCTGGTGAAAAGTCACCCATCTGACCTTCTACCTATGACGGGACTAAATCCCATCAGTCTCACCGTTTCTATTCTGGTATCTAAAACTGCTAATTAAATGAGTTCTACTATTCTCTGTCTGGTATCTGTATAAGCTCAGTAACTGTGCTTGTTTCATGTAACTTTGAAAACCTCTTTACAACAGAGCTGCATCTAAATTAGCAACAGATCTGCAACCTTTCATCTCATGGGCTCTACCCTGCTGCTGCTGCTGTTTGAAATGTCAAAGGAAGAAAAAAAAATGGCCAAGGAAAGTAGCCCCAGAGACATCTGAGGAGACTGATGACGGCAAGTACTTACTCTGACAGTGATGTACTGAGTGCCACATTAAATACTGTCTTGTTACAAGTGTCATTAAAATATAAATAATTTTAATGAGTTTATTTATTTAATGAAAGATACAACAGTTAATAGCTGAAGCTGTATGTGCAGTTTTTTTAAAAAAAATAATCTAAAATACAATTTGAGATAAAAGTATAAATGACAAAATCAGATAGGTATTTTTTTATATATATATATTTATTTTATAGGTATTTATTATACATTTATAGGCCGCCCTTTTCCCTGAGGGGACTCAGGGCGGCTTACAATAAAAGGGGAAAGGGAGTGTAGGACAAATACAAAAAGAAATGTGAACGAGAATAAATTAAACAGTAAAACACAACATTCACTCAACATTCGGGAGGGGCGAAAGTAAAAGTAAAACTTATCCCCAGGCCTGACGGGCTAGCCAGATCTTGAGGGCTGTGCTGAAGGCCTGGACGGTGGTGAGGGTACGGATCTCCACGGGGAGATTATTCCATAGCGTCGGAGCCGCAACAGAGAAGGCTCTCCTCCGAGTAGTCGCCAGTCGGCACTGACTGGCGGATGGAATACGGAGGAGGCCAGCTCTATGCGATCTGATGGGACGCAGGGAGGTAATTGGCAGAAGGCGGTCTCTCAAATAGCCAGATCCACTACCATGGAGCGCTTTATGGGTAGTGAGTAGGACCTTGAAGTGCACCCGGAGATCGACAGGTAGCCAGCGCAGCTCACGGAGGATCGGTGTTATGTGGGCGAACCGTGGTGCGCCCACGATCACTCGCGCAGCCGCATTCTAGTAACACAATAAAAGCATTATATAAAGCACAGTGGTCATTTAAAAAATAAGAATGAAAACACCATTAAATACAATTAAAAGAGAATTAGAAAGCCTGAGAAAATAGATAGATCTGGAACTAAAATTATGTTCATGTAATGTGAAATTCTATCACTTTTGTTCTAACTCACAAAAAGCTCTCCCATTCATAGAATCCACCTCACTTATTTTTGTTAGTGACCAGTATGAGAACCTTATTAGAGTCCATAGCAGAGGTGGTATTTGGCAGGTTCTGACCAATTCTGAAGAATCGGTAGCAGAAATTTTGAGTAGTTCAGAGAACTGGTAAACACCACTTCTGACTGGCCCACCCCCATCTATTCTCTGTCTCCCGATTTCCAGCTGATTGGGAGGAAATGGGGTAGTAGTAACCTTTCCCTAGAGTGGGAAGGAATGAAGATTTTACAGTATCTTTTCCCTGTCACGCCCACCAAGCCACCCCCACCAAGCAACACCCACAGAACCGGTAGTAAAAAAATTGAATTCTACCACTGATCCATAGGTAACTGAATCCCAGTTCAAGTAGGAAGTAATACAAATAAATGTGATGCCTCTGTTTATGTAGGATTGTAGTTGGTAAGCCAACTGAAGCTGATGAAAGGCTTTTGTTGCCACTAAGGCCACTTAGTGACATGAAAGATCGAGGAGCATCCCAAATTATGAAGCTATTCCTTTAGGGGCAATGCAGGCCTTTCCAAAACAGGCAGGGTGGCAGTACCACTCACCTGGCCAAAGGTACTGGCTGCAAACATTATCTCTATCCTATTGGATCGAGTCTATTCACTGGCCCTCATCCAGCCCATTACCCTGTTCAAGCACAGGTTCAGAATGCCAATTGCCTCTCCTCTATTAGATGAAAAGATGAATTAGAGCCCCACCTACACATTGATTTCACTCCAGCCCACTTCCCTCTATGACTTCTCCCAACAATTGCATGCAGATTTAAAAAGCATAAGGATAAAATGGAAGCCCAGGGGATTATATACCCAACCATCAAAAGGCAGAAGACTAATCCCAGCACCACTTTCTGGAAATGGCCATCCAAGTAGAAATGGAATCACCATTGTACAATACATCTACAATCCAATTCTGACAACCTGTTTGGACATATATCATGGCTGATGGTATTAAAAGCCACACAAAAAAAGGAGGATCAACAGGATCACACCTCACTCCACCCCACTATCATTTTTCTCCAGCACAGATAACCTCATAGATTACCAAAACAATTTCTGTTCTAAAGTCTGGCCTTAAATCAGATTGCAACACATCTAGAATATCAATTTCATCCAGGAAAGCCTGGCCTTGATTGGCCATCATCTGCTCAAGCATCCTGCCTAGTAACACAATATTAGCGAGCGGCTTGTAGTTGTTTCATTTTCTGAGTCCAGATTCAGTTTATTCAGAAGCAACCAGATCGCTGCTTCATTTAATAATGCTGGAACTGCTTCCTCTCTCAAAATATATTTATGAAGTCCAGGTGGACAGCCTTCTGCTCCCAAACTTAATAATCCAAAATCAGCATTAGTTGAGCCTATAAGAGGTAGACTGACCATGTCCAATTACTTCATATGCCCTCTTATGCTTCAAAGACTATATTTCATCCATTAGGAGAGAGGAACTGTCTATTGGTGAAAATTGTGGAGAACCAGGCGCTGTGGATGTTTAATTGGTTGTCCTACATATTGTAAAAGGATGGCCTAGATCAGTGATGGCAAATCTTTTTTGGCTGCTGGCCAAAAGTGGGGGGAACACAGAGGGAGTAATGTGCCAATGTGCCACACCCATAATGCTATGTGCATGACCACCCCAGTGCGCACATGCACGCAATCAGCAACCCCCAGGTTTTTTTGCCCTTCCCAGGCTCTAGAGGCTTTCTAGGAGTCTAGGGATGGTGGAAACAGCCTCCCCTGCCATCCCCAGGGGCCCTCTGGAGGCCTCAGGAGCTTCCCTGAAACCTCCAGAGGGCGTAAAATAGACTTACGGGGAACCCAGAGGTTTGGGAATGGTGACTTCCAATTTGTCCGTAGGGCCAATTTTCAATCTCTGGAGCCTTCAGGGAAGTCTCTGAAGGATGCGGAGAGTGAAAAACAGTCCTATGAGCAAACCAGAAGTCCTTTCCCGAACTTCTGGTTTGTCCATAGGGCTGGTTCTTCATGCTTTGGAGGCTTTAGGGAAGCCTCCAGAGGGCAAAAAAATGGCCTCAAAAGAAGGCCAAAGTCAGCTGGCCAGCACGCACATGCGCACTGGCCAGCTGATAGGGCAACGCCTTGTGTGCCCTGACAAATGGCTCTGAGTGCCACCTGTGGCACGTGTGCCATAGGTTCGCCATCACAGGCCTAGATGATAATTTCCAATGTTAGAATTATTTGATTTTATTGCAGTGAGAAATTTCTGAAAAATTTGATAGAAGATGGGAGGTGTTGAAACCAGCATATAATGTCAAATAATCATTGTTAATTTAGACATTTATACTAGTGTATCATTATAATAATATACCCATAATAAAAATTATTTTAATTTGATTTGATCTGATTCAGCTACTACTTCTGGATATTATTTGGGGGCAAGTTGCCTTCCTAAAACCTGACGTGTAACATTGGCAAACTCATTGACACATTGACACATAATTCATAATCACTGACATTCCAGAAAGTTATTTATTATTTATTTATATTCTACCTTTATTATTTTTACAAATAACTCAAGTTGGCAGACATAATCAATGCTCCTTCTTCCCCCTATTCCCCCAAAACAACAATCCTGTAATGTGAATTAGACTGAGTGAGGGTGACTAAACTAAGGTTATTCAGCTGGCTTTCATGGCTAAGATGGGGTTAGAACTAAATGTTGATTTCTAAAGCTAAAATAGCCATTGCTTTGTTTTGGTTTCTGATATATCCTTTATAGTTACAAAATAAATTATTTTAATTGTGTTTCTTACTCTTCTTGTAAAGTTGTGTTGCTTTAACTTTACCTTTTTTGGCAGAAAAGCTCAATATTTTTAAATTCTAGTTGTAAATGCATTGCTTTTATTCTTTGACAATGTCCTTTCACCTGTATTAACAAAAAGTAATTGACACATAGACCTTTTCCAGAATCAGCAATGAGAAGTTAATTGCTTTATCCAACAAACAGTGATAAATGAGTGGAATGTTTATCAACTATTAGCAGTTTCATAGAATATGTGTATATGGGCACAGAAGGGAATTACAACATGTGCTGTAAAGGTGCCATTCACATTAATTAAATCTTCACTGGATTTCTACAAAATCCTTTATTTATAGAACTATATCAACAACAGAATATATTGCCATTTTTTTCACTACAGCCTGTAATATGCCTTCAGAAAAGGTGGACAATTTTTCAATTTTAATGAAAATCAAGGAGGTAAGATTCTTGACTTTATCTTTCCAACTTTGCACAATATAATCCCTGGATTTATATACAGGTAGTCCTTGACTTAAAACAGTTCATTTAGTGACTGTTCAAAGTTACAATAGTACTAAAAGAAGTGACTCATAATGATCTCCGTACTTATATTGCAGTATCCCCATGGTCACATGATCAAAATGGCAACTGTCTTGTATTTATGATGGATGAAATGTCCCAGGATCATTTGATCACCTGTTGTGACCTTCCGGCAAACAAATCAATGGGGAATCCAGATTCATTTAACAACCATGTTACTAACTTAACATCAGCAATGATTCACTTAACAAATGTGGCAAGCAAGGTCGTAAAATGGGACAAAACTTATTTAACAAATATCTCACTTAGCAACAGAAATGTTGGGCTCAATTGTGTTTGTAAGTCAAGGACTACCTGTACATGCAGCTTGATTCATAGCTCAAGTTATTTGAAGCTTTCAAGAGGAAAGGAAAATTAAATGTTTATCATCAGTGTACTTCTGGGATCCACTCTTGGCCTGATGTTTGACATGCCCAGACAACCATGGAAGATGAAAATGATGAAATGGGTGTCATGATATGATGCAAACTCTGACCCTGAGCATGCATACAATATGCTTTTCAAATTTACCAAATGAAAATAAGTAAATAAATAACCAACATTTTATTCTATTCGTACATATCTAGGATTAACGTGCAAAGCAAAGATGTGCATAAACCAGAAAAATGTTTTAAAGGATTTATTGAATGATAGTGGAACCTAGGTTAACAAGTCAAATTTATATAATCTCTATGCTATTAAATGGCACTTCAGATTAATTATAACTTCTTCACAGCTCTTTCCCCTGCATACAAGGGAATGCACGAAGCCTTTTGTAACAGCAATTGCTCCTATTAATATTACAAGCCACTAAAAGTGGTTGCATGTTTGTCTTTCCTGTTTAGAAATCCTTCTTATATGGTTAATTTGTTTTATTGTTTCAAGTTTAAAAAATATAGCTTTATCCTTGTCCTTCCTAACCACAATGATGCTAAAATCATAAAACATTCCTTGCAATGACTTGAAGTAAACTCCACTCTTCTGTACGTACAGTGCAATTTTACACACAATTATGCATAAAATGAAATTTATGTTTTGATGTTGTGATGTTTGGCCATTTTTTTCCTTGACCCCTCTCTGTTTTTCTATTTTACTTTAAATCATTACATCTGTTTCAATAAAAATAAACAGATTTATTTGAAAGATGCTCTAGAAATTGTAGCACTTTATATTAGACTTCTATGCAGTATTGATTTATTTTGTATAGGAAATGTATCCCACACTGATATTTTGCCATGTTACATTTTCTACTGTGTTGTTTATTAGCTATCTACTTTTTATAGAAATGGGGGAAAGCAAATCTATTCATAATGTCAGGCAATACTCCCTTCAACGCAAGGCTAAAAAGAAGTTTGTTTTCAGAATTAATCGCTGCTTCATATGGCATCATCTCTCCACTCCACATACCTGTACCAGTTTCAAAAGAAAGTTAAAAATGATAGTCCTAGAGGGTTTTTTTGCAGCTCTTAAAATGGTAGAAGCTGTGTTCTCACAGTGTGAATATTCAGTTTGTGAACTGTTCAGTGGGAGTTAAGTTATTGTTGTGACTTACATACAGAAGCTTATATTTGTTTTATATATGCAACTCAAGTAGTTATTTCTGGAAAATATTTAAAGTTAACTTCTCCATAGAAGAATAAGACTAGAATAACAGTTTCTGGAAAAAGAACCCAGAAATTATACACATTGTCTTTATTCAATGCAACCTCCAGGACCCTGACTTAACCCTATTGCTGCATGTCAACTGCAAAGGTTCCTATAATTTTGACATAAGAAGAACACCAAAATTATTTTCAATACAAATGTAAGAAAAATATTTCAAAAAGGAAAAAGAAGAGAAATCCAATTCAGTCCACACATACACAAAGAGTTTAAGGGCTTTATTAAAACACCACAAGCTCCTAATGACATTCCCAAAATTCTGCCTGCAATAAACTCATCTTCAAGCAACCCCCCCCACACACACACCAAAGTTCCAATAAAGCAAAGTCCACAAGGCCAATACAAAATCCGCAGTCTATCCGCAGTCAGGAACATGATATCCAAATCCAAGCTACAAATGCAAAATCCTCACAAGTCTAAAATTCAAGCAGGGAGTAAAAAAAAAACAAAGGCAGGAATTGACGAAGGAAGCTAGAGCACATGCACAGCAGTTAATCAAGCAGTTATTTACAGCATCATGCTGCTACACTCATTGGGCTTAGTAGGTGCATGTTAGTGTATCTCTAGAAGAGGCAAGGCTGTCTCCTTGTGAGTAGCATCAATTGGGCTACTCCAATTGGCCCTGCATGTTGTGGAATCTGGTGGCGGCAATTCCACCTCATCCAGTGGTGGGATTCAGCCAGTTCGCACCACTTCAGGAAAACCGGGTGTTAACTTTCTGAGCAGATTGGCGAACTGGTTGTTGGAAGAAATCATTAGGGCAAAAAAACAGTTGTTAAATTATTTTAATCCCACCATTGTCCTCATCCATGCTGGCCAGCTGCAGCTGCATTCCTTGCATTTCTAACTGGGTCCCTGAACTCTCCAGCTGCAGCTGCACCTCTCTCCTTTCTTCTCCCGCCAGACATCTGCTCTTCTGGTGTTCCTTCCAATCTTCCTGGCCTTGCTGTGGTCCCTCCACTCCTGGGTCAGAGCCAAGGCCTCAGCATCTTCCCCACACACTCTGCATGTCCCCCTTTCTCATTGTCCAAACTGATATCCAGGGAAGCCATCAGATCTCGTAAGTTTCAACTATCTCTTTTTTACATTATCTTTCTTTACACCTTTCTTTAAAGCTTAAAGTTGAACATTTTAATACAATCAATACAATTAATTTACCAACATAATTTTGGAATCCAGGAAGTTTTCCATTTCATTGATTATGTGCCATGAAGTTGGTGTTGGCTTTTAACAAACAGATAGATTTTACCCATGAGACTCTGACCCTAATTTAATCTTTCAGATCTTACAAAGGTATACCTATTGCCACTTTAACTGGGTTCATCCGTTTTGCCAATAGTCATCCTATTTTTCTCAACCCTTCTATCTTTCCCAGCATAAAAGATTTCTCCAGAAAACTTGGGTTTTTGCATATCGTGTTTATTTATCTTGGTTCTATTTTTGCATACAGAGAATGCTTGTCTCATAAACTTTCTTTCTTTCTTTCTTTCTTTCTTCCTTCCTTTCTCTCTCTCTCTCTCTCTCTCTCCCCCTCCCTCTTTCTTTCTGCCAATCTCAATCTAATTGACTATGTATATTTTTATATAAAGATTATTAAATAAGTAGTGCTTCATTTACTGAAATTGTTTTTTCCACCACACTTATCAAGTTTACTGGATTTACTGGAACTCCATTCCAGTTCCAAGAACTCAGCATTGCACAGAACTGACTGTTTCCAGGAATTTAGCATGTTGTTCTTAAAAGCAGGCAGGGAATCAAATATGTAGTTAAATGAGAAATCTATAATTGTCAATACAAAAAATATAACTTGTCAAATATACTTGTATCTTTGTATATTTCAGTTCTGTAACCTTTAAATATACTGGAAAGAATATATGTATATTACCAAATAATTGCTATTAATACTTGCTCTATTTTATTTTCAGGTGTATATAATAAATATAAAGTATTTTACTTTATTAATGGAGTTTTTCACATTATTAGTTAACATTTAAATTTCTACTCTGGTCTTCATTCAAAGTATTTCATGCAAAGCAAATTTATATTACTTGAATGATACATTATAGTGTTCAGTTATGCACATTTTTACTGTTCTACTAAAAATAGGTCTTTTGTGCTTGTCCTTTTTTTTTAGGTTGATCAAAAAATTTTGTTTTGTCTCCCAGCTCCATTTTATATTCTAGTGAATAATTCATGTAGAGATTAGACTAATATGTAATTAATATTTAAAAAGCGTTAAACTTAAACTAGTTTTGTGATTCCTTTCACTTCATGGAAAAAATATAATGATTCCATTGGAGTTATGGAGTTGGACAAAAAAAGATAAACATACCAATTATTAAAATAATTACATTTTACTTAAGGTTCACAAACGTTGAAGTGCACAAATGCTCACTATAAGCTTGATCAAGCAAAACAATGAACAAAGCCCAAACCAAATTCTTGTTCATTTTTTTCTTTTCTTGGACAAGCTGCAAGAAAGCGAAACTAAAAATTAAGCTCCAGACAGGTTGTATCAATGCACAAGGCTCTAAGTTTAAAAAACAAACTTTTGACCCTGCTCACAGTTGCTTTAATTTTTCAGAGAGTCCTGACCCATAATCTGAAAACCCTGTCTTCCCACCCAAAAGATTCATGTTAGTTATTTAGTGATCTTAGAATTTTAATAAGCAAGCAAATTAGATTTTACTATAAAGTATTTTGCACTAATCACATTGTAGATGAAATAGTCATAAACAGGGATATGCAGGGGAGGCAGGGGAGGCGGGGCTTCACCAGTGTCATGAGGAAAATAAAACCATTTTTAAAATAATTTAAAAGGCTAAGGTTGTTGCTGCCAGACTCCAGAGTCACAGTGACTCTGAGTCTGCTTAGTGCTAACTGTAGGGGGAGGCGAGAGAACTATGGGCCTCCTTTGTATAAGGAATTTTTCACCTTTTAACCCTTGTTCAGAGTTAAGCAAGGGTTAAAAGGCGAAAAATTCCTTATGCAAAGGAGGCACGTGATTCTCCCGCCTCCTGATCTGGGAGCAGCAAATCGTGCCTTGCCTAAGTAAGTTGCTATATTTAGTCAATATCCAAAGTAAAATTGATCAACATACATCACCATAAGCAAAAATACAATAGTATAAGAATAATGCAAGCTGTTTTATTTATCAGAAAAGAACATTAAATCCCATTTGTTGAGTTACTTTTAAAGTAAAGTCTGTCCAACTTCAAAGCAACTTTAGGTAGCTTAAAATGGAAAAAAAGAGATCATGTCTGTCCAAACAGGCAATACTATATCTGCCACAAAAATGCAATCAATAGGGACTCTTTTTTATTTAATTTTTTACATTTTCATCATGGCGGGCGGACAAGAGGAAAGTTGAAATCCACAGCTGGAAAAGGTATGTGGATCGGACGGAGGGAGGGGGGATTCAAAATTATTGTAATGCAATTTAATTTGTAATTTTTTATTGTGAGGAATTTGTGTGTGTGTGTGTGTGTGTGTGTGTGTGCATGTGTTTCTTTCTTCATAGCAGTGGGATCGGAAGAGGCGGGGGGTGAGGTGGCGGAGTGCGGCAGCGGCAGGGACGTTCTTGACGCTGTGTCCAACAGGCCAGGCATCTCGTGTTTACATCCGCCATTAACACAAGATGCCTGGCCTGTTGGACACAGCAGTGGCAGGCTGGCGCTTGCTTTCTTTTGCCAGGCCCCTAACACCCGCATCCAGCCCACTGGAGTTTGCTGAACCGGGGGAGGAATGGGCTGGGTGGGCTGGCTGGCTGGGGAGGGGGGAATCATGGCCGCTCAGGCCCCGGTGGCAGGGCTTTAAAGTCCCGGTGCCGTGTCTGCCATAGAGCGGGTCCTGGTCCCGCTCTATGGTGGACATGGCGCCGGGGCTTCGGCGGGGCTTTCGCACTTGCCTCACCGGCCATGAAGCTCACCGCACGTCACTGGTCATAAAACTGAAACTTATTCAGTTATTTGTTATAGCCTTATATATCTCAGATGCATGATTCTGGGCTGCTACAACAGTTAGAAACACCATGAATTATATAAAAATTAAAACAAGAACATATATTTAGTCAATATCCAAAGTAAAATTGATCAACATACATCACCATAAGCAAAAATACAATAGTATAAGAATAATGCAAGCTGTTTTATCTATCAGAAAAGAACATTAAATCCCATTTGTTGAGTTACTTTTAAAGTAAAGTCTGTCCAACTTCAAAGCAACTGTAGGTAGCTTAAAATGGGGAAAAAAAAGATCATGTCTGTCCAAAACAGGCAATACTATATCTGCCACAAAAAATGCAATCAATCTCAAAGCCTTGAAGAACTACCATGAAGAACTACTGCCTCCAGAAGACCTTCAATGGTAAGGCAGGATATAAAGTGAGATTTGGACATAAGAGTGAAATGATATGGGGTTGGATTGTATGACCTCCAGGGTACCTTTCAGCTCTGATATTGTATTGTAAAGTGAAAGATGTTTTTCTAGTCTTGAAGCTTGAACAGGAAGCTTGAACAGGAAACTTGAATGTCAGGCCAGTTTGGTTTGGTTTATTGGATTTATATGCCACCCTTCTCCAAAGGACTCATGGCGGCGTACAAGTTCAGTTACAGGTCTCACTCACAAGTCAGGCATAGAGCTTAACCACATAAGACTTCCTGCATGATACCTGTGTCTCGGACGTAAGGTATAATTAACTTCTCTGCAGAGTAACAAGTAGCCCAGCCAATTAGAAATGATTTAACACAGTTCCATGTTAACTGTTTTGAGGAAGTTATAAGAACATGCTTCTCCATAAGAACCTCGTTCAGATGTTGAATGCTTTCCTTGACTAGCTTTCTCTGAACCTTTGGCGCCAAAGTCTGAGTCCCTTAATTTTCTGCAACAGTGGGAGATGAACATATTTCTCAGACAGGAAGCAATGTGACACACTTCCTGACTCCCAGTAGGTGGTATTATTTAATCAAAAGGAAAGAATCTCTGTGAATGTTAGTGGCTGGACAAAAATCATAAAAAATAATTGGTCTCTAATAACAGAGTCCTATGCCACAAATAATACCCATAATATTGCATTGTGTCTGGAAGTGTTTTAGCAATTAATGAGGTTCATAGAACAATACTTATAATATGCCCATTAGACCTTCTGCCACCACACTCCAGACTAGCTGCAGGTCGTTGTCGTCGTTGTCGTCGTCGTCGTCATCATCATCATCATCATCATCATCATCATCATCATCATCACTATCATCTTAGCCATTTTCTATCCACTGCAGGATGCAGGCCTCTTCCGCATGTTTCCAACCTATACAGTCCTGAGCTCTCTTTGCCAACTGGGCCTGCAATACTGATGTTGCCCATTCATCTTGTTTTAGGTCTCTTTTGTGGATGCTTTTTATTAAGTGGGAGATATTCCCTGACTGCCTTGGTCCACTTGCCATTAGTTTTTCTTTCTATGTGACCAGCCCATTTCCATTTCAATTCTTTTACTCTTTTGATGATATCGTATACTTTTGTTTGTTCTCTAATCCATCTGCAGGTCTTTCTACCTTGTCTTGTAATGCCGAGCATGCATCTTTCCATGGCTTTTTGCACCACTCTTGCCTTTTGTATTGATTGTGAAGTTAGTGTCCTTGTTTCACTGGTATATATTAGATCAGGTACCACACACTGATCAAAAACCTTTCTCTCCAGGCATAGGGGCAGGTTGTTCTTGAAAGTTATGCTTAGCTTGCCAAATGCCTGCCAACCACATTTACTACACCATTCAATTTCCTTTATTGTATCATCTTCCACTGAGATCCGTTGGCCAAGGTATATGCAGTGGTCTATAAAAGCTATAGCTTTTAAATGGATTTAAATGACATCTCCACCTGGAGTATGTTGTGATAGACCAACCATGAGAATTAGCAGCTCAGTGATCATCTCTGGGCACCCCAAATCATGAAAAGGCATAAAGGCATCTAGATGATACTGTTCAAAAGTCCTCCTCCATTGCTCTTCAAGCAGGAGCCATGAATTCAAGACTACTTTCAGTTTGCACATGAATTTTGAATGGGGAAGTACAAACCTATCAAAGAATAAGGATGATAATTCCCTGAAGCTGAGAGATCCAAAAATCCACAGCCATTCAGTCCTGTCAGGAATAAAGCTGAGATTGTTTCCTCCACTCAGAGTTGCACAATCTCCAGAGAATAGAATTGAGAACATCATTTGGCTGGCATCCAATAGGGATATATACCAATGTATCTTTCACATATTTATTGTAGACCCTAATTTGATAGATGACCTCCGCTAGCAATTTTATGTAGATACTAAATAGGGGAAGAGAATATCAAGTCTCAAGTACCTCACAAACGAAGGACCAAGAATGTGACCTTACCCTTTATCATTACTGTCTGATACCAAACATAGAAAGGAGGAGAACTACTGTAATATTGAGCCTCTGAGAAGCAGACTATACATCTGTCCAGAAGGAGAGCATGACTGATTATCCTGGTTGCACAAGAAGTTGTTATTATATCATTCTCTCCCATTCTATTTTTTAAAAGTATATGGTGATATCAGAACTAAAATTGTGTCAAACATTCAATTCCCAAAGGTGTTCTTACCTGCAAAACTTTATTTAAAAAAAAACAATTAGCACTAGCACTTATATACTGCTTCATTGTGCTTTACAGCACTCTCTAAGTGGTTTACAGAGTCAGCATATATTCAAGGTATTTTAAAAATATTTTCATATCTTTTTTTTGGAAGTGTTTTCACGCTTTACTTTGTAAAGCTGCAGTATACATTATGTTTGTGTTTGTAACCATCCCTGGTTACCTGGGAACAAAATTAACTCTACCTTTTAAAAAAATTAATTAAAGGCTAGGCAGACTACAAACACATCTATACCGTTTAATTTGCTTCTGCCCTCTTCCAGGAGGAGAGTAAGCCTAAAATGCCTTGAGAAAATATTTCTGGATTGAGACACATTGATAGTGCCTTATATGATATTCAGTACAACTACAGGATATCATAACTTCCCATTGAACAAATTATGCCCTGACATCTTTCTTTTCCAAGAAAACAATAGTGAATTGTTTTCTTTCAGTGAGCTGATATTCCAATAAGAATAGAGCTGGAAGGGAAGTTGGATGTCTTCTAATCTAGCCCCTGCTCAAGCAAGAGATCCTATACCATTTTAGCAGGGGTGGGTTCCAGCATGCACTACTGTCAATTTGCTTGTGTGTATATTGCACGTGCTTGATGCGTGCAGTACGCGCATGCACAATGCAATAAAATTGTTTGGCACATACACAGAAGCAAAAATCAAGATGACAGTGCCTACAGCGGCTCTGGTTTGGGGGTGTGGCAGGCCTGGGTCACTGCCGGTTCCAGCAACCCAGGACACCAAACCACTACCATTTTGGCTGAACCGTTCTGAACCGGTAAGAACCCACCATTACATTTCAGACAAGTGATTGTCCAGTCTCTTCTTAAAAACCTCCACTAACGAAGCACCCACAATTTCTGAAGGTAAGCTGTTCCACTGGTTAATGGTCTTCACTATTAGGAAGTTTCTTCTTAATTCTAGGTTGCTTCTCTACTTGATTAGTTTCCATCCATTGTTTCTTGTCCTGTCATCTGGTGCTTTGGGAATTCCTTTGGCTTTGTGGCAGCCTCTCAAATACTAGAATACTTCCATCATGCCTCCTTTAGACCTTCTTTTTCTCTAAACTAGCCAAACCCAAATCCTGCAAGCATTCTTCATATGTTATGAAGATATGCAAAAGATAATTTCTGGACATATACACTTGTATGTCTATGTCTATGTCTATGTCTATGTCTATGTCTATGTCTATGTCTATGTCTATGTCTATGTCTATGTATGTATGTATGTATGTATGTATGTATGTATGTATATATATGTGTGTGTGTGTATACATATACACAGACACAAATCAGTATTAAGTCATGTATTTATGTATTCAAAATATCAAAATGAGCATCCCTTTGTTGTCAGCCCTTTTTCACCTCAATACCTTCTAGACTCAATACCTTCTAGACTTACTTTTATCACTAATGTCAGGAACGAATCGTGACTAAGATCTAATATGTAACAGGTGATGATAATAATGAAGCTAGATACAGTGGAACCTCCGGTCATGAACGGCTCAGACCATGACCAAATCGGGTTCCAACCAAAAAATGCTCAATTCTTTTGACTCTGGTTGTGAACACAAACTCGAGTGGCAATCAAACACAGCTGCAGCTGATTTCCCCTTCTGCACCATTTTTCTTTAAATGCCAAATTTCTGTTATATGTGCTATTAATAGGGGAGTGAGTGGCCAGTTAGGAAGACAAAAGGAGGGGAAAGATAACAAAAGAAAGGAATCTGTCTGTTGCTAGAAGATGTAAATCCAAGTTAGGGCAGATGATTGAGTTTTACAATGCAATTAGGTTATATGACTAGAGTAATTAGAATACTAAGAACTAAGACTTTTTTGGGTATAAGAAAGGACAGCACATCATCTCATGCTTTGTAGAAATTTCCTCCCATGTCTCTTGTGCATGTGCTTGGAATTTCTTACTCAGAATTTTAATTTTGATCGAAGAATAAAGTCTGTTTTCTTTGGTTTTCAAGCCTCCATTTAAGTCTTTGTTTTGGTTCATTTTTGGCTTAAGCATGTTACCAGACTTTACATTTTTGTTATTAAAGCATTTTACTGTTACACTGTGAATTCTATGGCATAATTAATTATTTTTGTCCTTAAAAATCTTTTTTTTTTAATTTATATATAGTTCATAGTGGTCGGGACTGGATTCATTGTATTTACATGCAATCCAATGAGAAAATTAGATTTGGGTCATGACCAAATTGGGTTGCAACCAAGGTTATGGAACAAATTGTGGTCATGACCCGAGGTCCCACTGTAGTGCAGATTAGCCCTTAGACAAAACTGCATAATGAAATGAAGGCCACTTACCACAGAACCAAATGCATATATCCCTTTGTGAAATTTTTTCCATCGTCTCTGAAAATATACACCCATACAAAGAAAATAAGCTCTTCTTATTTTGCAAAATAATAGTTATTTCTTACTGAAACTGTTGTAGTAAGGATAAGCTTCTTGCAATGACCTTTTCATGCATTGTTATAATGCATTGTGGCTGTTCATATTCTCAAGAATATAAATGTCATTTTATTCATAAATATATACATATAAATCAATACATATAAGTTGTATCAGAAGAAAGCAGGACATACAGTAAGCATTTTCAATGTGACTATGTCTCCCCAATATACAAAGCTTTAAGCAAAAATGTGTCAAAGCTACAACCCATTATGCAAAAAGGTAGCATTTGAATGATGGCATAGCAATTTATTTTGCAAATTGTTTCTTGACCCATTATATGGATTATCTTTCATTGTTGTTCCAAAATATTTCATAAGAACAAGCTGATGTAGTTGTCCTTTAGGAGAAATTGATCAAACTTGATTATTGTATCATATCAGATTCTATAATAATTTTCCAAGCTATACAGCCTATTTTAAGTGCTGACTAATCCTGGTTGCATTTTCCTTAAATAGTCCCCTAGGATTTTTGAGACTGCTATGTGAGTTTGTAATTCATATTAGTAATGATTTTCATTTCTTGTCTACAGAATAACATGGGCCGAATGACTCACTTCCCACCCTGTTAACTTTCTAAATTGCCTGGGACCTAATATCTGAAATATTAACTGTACATTTCCCATTCATTTCCCTGAAGAGCATGACAGGTTTTTTTTTTTAATCAATGAAGTTGCTAAGCACCTACTTTTAACAGACCAAAGTTACCCAGCTGACTTTCATGCCTAAGGAAGAACTAGAAGAACTAGATTACTAGCCTGGTGCCTTAACCACTAGATCAGAAACAAAGAAAAATATATCTATGAAATTTCTATCACAAATCACAGATTAAATCCTGAATTAATATTATCACCATTCATAATAATGTGAGAATACTAAAACCAGGACATTTGGTCATAGACTTCTTTTTGATATAATCTGTATACACACATACACATACACATACACACACACACACACACACACACACACACACACACATATTTCTTAGAGTTCATAGACTGCTTAATAGATTTCAGAGTTCATAGAATATAGCTACTTGTGCTTAGATTCAATAATCCCTGCATCTTTAAGAATCAGTGCAAGAATGGACAGCTGAAGTACTTATAAATTAATAACTGGTTTGGAATGTTATATTATACAGTGCAGTTTCATTGCTTTCAGTTTCATGTAATATGTTAATTGATAATTTTGGCTTGTAAACATCTAAAAATGTATGGCTTAGCCAATTGGCTTATTCAAGTGGTGGATTGTTCTTATGAATGAAGTTATGTTTAGTATTACAGTGAAATAAGACCAAACTATTATTCTTTTAACATTGAAGTTTATATCCTGATGCTCAAATCTTTTTAAGATTTAATGAAAAAGAAGAGAAAAAGTCATACATGACTAATCATATTATTAATCATATTAGCAATATATACTTCATATGTAAGTACAAAGATAAAAGGACAGATAAAGGACTTATGCTTTAAATTATATATTGAAATAAGCCAAGTTCAAAGCATGTTATTGGAAAAATAATTTTAATCATACTTTTTTGATTGTCATGTGAAGGCTGCCTCACAGTGCACTTTTTATCATTGCATATAACATTCTGTAGGAACAATTTTTATTGATGTATTGAATGACTGACTGAATTGGTTTATATATTGTTCTACTTGCAAAGCAAACTATGAAAAGCTTTTAGATACAAGTACAATCTTATTAAAAGAGACAGTAATGAAATAGCATAACAAATGCACAATAAGCAAAGAATATTTGGTTTATATACAACAGTATCTGCAGTATCAAACCTTTCTCATGCAGCAAGGATCAATTAAACTGATCACATCCTGAAAGGTGCTGAGAAGGCAAGGTCTTAAGTGCTTTATGAAAACTCAACAATTGAACTCAACTTCTTTCTGAAGGAATGTTGTTCCAGAGATCTGTTCCATAAGCTCTTGACTGGCCCTCAGTACCCAACAGATACCAGTATGTCCGTCCATCCATCCATCCATCCATCCATCCATCCATCCATCCATCCATCCATCCATCTATCTATCTATCTAAAATTTTAGCATTTTTTCATAAAACATCTCATGAATTTATGGTATATGATTGATGGCTGACACAAACTATTCCTTTAAATTTGTCAGTAGCATTGTAGCAATAAAGTAACTGAGTGTCCCTCAAATAACTGGGGAGAAATGATGTGGTATTCTGGTTGATTTGTTTTAAAAGAGAAAAAAGGCAGAAGAAAAATAGGAAGCTCAGGGAAAGTAAAATAGTAATTAAAACAAAACAAAAAATAAAATAAAAAACCATCCTGCTGGCTTCCAAAGCAAGGTTGTTCTTCACATAAGCAGACCTACTGTTAGAGGCACTGAAGCAGGTGTTCTTCAGGGTGAAAAACAGGGAGAAATTGATGAAAGGGCATTCCGACCTTTGTGAAACAGCCAATTAAGGTGCAGCAGTTGGTTTAAGACTGTAGAGCACAGCAGGCAATCTGAACACAACAGAAAATACTACTTGAAACTAGAACTGAAAAACATCTTGAGAAGTTGTGTTTGAATATTTTAGTACAGAATGATTTCTAGATAGAAGCTCTAAATGGAAATTGTTGCCTTCCTAAAAAGAAACCAAGAACAGGATAGGTGGCATGATTTTTTATTGAAAGTTACAGAAGAACTCAGACTGGCAGTGAATTAACTAACACATTGCATATAGTGAAGATAAAGTGGGTAAAATGTGGTTTGAATTTCGCCTTGGGAATTGCTTGCAAATGCATTGGATGGAGTAGTAGAATTCATTGTCTATGTTATAATGATTATTTGGGTCACAATTATCTGGGTTCACATATTGATTAAAGTCATAAACCATTGGTTACAAATTACAGTAGTGAAGTCCACACAATAAACCAGACTAGCAACAAACAAACTACTTTGTACATTAATGCAGTGTATGAAGTGACTCATAATCGGAAGCCTTCCTTTATTATTTTCACTAATTTCAAATAAAACCAAGCACTTTGATTAGAGATTCCAGATGTATTGCCCTACCAAAAACAATCTAATTTGTTCATCAATCTTCTTCACTATTTCACTCTTGGGCTTCAAGCACCTGAGACAACTGCTCAGCTCTAAAAGACACTGTGTAAATTCCTATACTTGTGTGCATTGTTTGATGCCTAGCAGAGATGAGCTTGGCAAACACTCGGTGACTGTTTAAGGTTATACTAATGCTGAATTACAGACAGGATAGGTAGCATGGATATCCCTTTTCATAGCCGTTTTGATAGAGTTGCTGGTCTGATTGCATTAAACACAGAACATAGAATATCAATGTTGGAAGGGACTTTGGCAGTCTTCTAGCCCAACCCCCTGTTCAACCAATTAATTAATTAATTGTTAACAGAGGACAACCTATGCATTAAACCATTTTATCACAGCTTAATAATACATACATACATACATACATACATACATACATACATACATACATTGCAAAACAGCTATGAAAAATGACATTTAGAAAGTTGGAGATGATTTGTAGCTCATCATTTAAGAGACTCACTTGGAGTGGCCTTAATTTTTAAAAAAGGATTTTAAAGAATAACACAAACTGTTGATTATGCTGATTATTGAAAATACTTTATCTGGGTTCAATTTACTTTATAAATGGCAAGGTTTTTTCTCCCTTTTTTTCTTTCCTTATTGGTAAGAAAAGGGGTATAACTGGATAAATGAAAAAGATGAAGACATTATTTAAAGGGTCAAAGGGCCTTGCCACATGTGCTTGTTTTAAGTGACATTTCCTGTGGCATATTCATTCTTGTACTCCTGGAGTTACTGCTGAAACTGTTGAACAGCATGCTGAGAATTCAGCTTTGACTGGTCACATGAAAGCTTATTTTCTTGGCACAAAAACCAGTAAGCATTATTGATAAAGTTACTTTTATCTGTTTCCCCCCGTTCTTATGTATTTGAAAAGAAGAAAACTATTAAAGGGAAAATAAGAAAAAGAAGCATCAATAATAACAAAGAGCAAAGAAATGTGTTGAGATGCAAATACAAGATAGTGCATTTAGAAAGTAATTCCTATATTCAGTGAAAAAAATAGAAAATCTGCAGAATTTCTAGCAAATAAAATCTATATTTACTTCAATAAAATCAAATTTAATTTTTGCTTTCATCCAACTAATACTGCACTGGTTTAAAGTAAAAGTTCAGGAAGGATCTGAGAAAATCTTTGCTGGTGGCCAAAGCTCACTTTCTCCAAATTTTTTGAGAGACTCTGATTGTATTTGCCAAACATACTGAGATATCTGAATACTGCAGACATTTCCAGTTTGATAATGATACTGTGTTAATTTGTCATACCTCACTTAATTGAATACAAAATAAGTGTTACTTTTATTTGTAATACGCATAATATAGCAACAACTCCATTAGGAAAGAAGAGATTCTACCAGTTCACAAACATTATTAATTCAATATAATTAGAGTATATGAAACATTAAGATTCCTGTTTGCCCATACAAAGATTTCTGAAGAACAATGAAGTGTTTTTAATAATGCATTTAATATTACTAAATTATGTAATTTTGTAACCTATTTAATTATTTAATAAATACCTGTTATATCTTTAATCTCTACCCAATAGCTAGAATAAGCTTTATCTTATTCTCTCCATTTGCTGATGGGAAAATTTCTGGAGAAGATATGGGAATAATTCAGTAAATATCAGGAGCAGATGAACAGTAATTGGTCGATGAGAGCCAATTTAAAGGGTTAAAGCATACCCTGCTGTAGAAGACTCCGGAAAAATAGGGAAACTCAGGTAACTTCTGATAAGATGATGAACTATTGACATACAATTTGTTTTTCCTGTCTGTGAAAATATTGTGGCATTTTCAAATCAAAGTGCTAAGCCTGAATATTAAATTGTTCTGCACTTCAAAAAAATAAATGGGAATATAAAATGCCTCATAAACATAAAAATATACCCACTGTTGTACATCTGGGAGGTACAAAGTTACTTCTTCTGCCCAAGGGGCAAAACATTTGCTATAACTATGTTAAGCCATACATTAAAAACTGTACAGACAGCAGTTTTTGGTAGAACAAGTAGTGTTGTGACCAATTATAAGCTTTTAATTGTGATGCAGCTATGATGCGGGTTCTAAAACATGCTGACAATTCCTGCCAGCAGCATCTTTGGCTGACTCTGACTCTGAGCCATTGGATCCCCAGATGTTTCATGTAGACATTACATAAAAGGGGCAAAAAGCTATTAAGGTTCAAGAGATGGTATTCTGATGCAATTCCTGTTATGTTGCTGTGATAGTTTTATATATAAAATGAGACAGAAGGTAATCTACATGGGACATTAAATGGATAATAAAGTCTGTCTGGCAACCAGGTGACCTTACTAATGTAGATTTACATGGGGTTGGCTTTGTAGCAGCTGCCACATGCTGGAAATTGATGGACACTCTAGCCATATAATAATATTGCATTTGTTTCAATAAGTCTCTATATACAATTTGAAGTTCTGGTTTTGATCATGGCTTGGCTCCCAGCTATGGTGAGGAACCACCTCACTTACATAAAAGCAAATTAAACTTTGAAAAATTATTGAAAGCATTTGGGTTTTAATAATTCTTTAATCAAACTGGTGAAAGAGAAAAAAAATAGAAAAATGTGGGTATTATAGGGCAACATTGGAATCAGTCCACATTTATTTATTCTTGTAATAAAAAGAAAAGTTATATGGGATATTGATAAAGAAAAATGCTCAAATGTTACAAGGACACTTCCCATACTTTTGTGGGAGAAAAATCAAGAAATGGTTCAAGAAGAAACAAGGTAGATTTTAATTGGTACATTTAAATACTGTCTCAGATGATTTACAAAGAACTTAAGTAACAGAATTGAAAGGTTTTTTTTAGAGGTTTTCTAGTTCAAACGCCTGCTGAAGCAGGAGATTCTATACCACTCTAGACAAATGAGTGTCCAATCTCTTTTGAAAACCCACCAGTAATAGAACATCCACAACTACTGAAGACAAACTGTTCCACTGGTTAATTATTTTCGTTGTTATTAAATTTCTTCTTAATTTTAAGTTGCTTCTCTCCTTGATTGGTTCCCATCCAGAACAAAAATTAATGCTGACTCATATATGATATATGATAGCATCTTCGGAGAAAGCAATCAACATTTTGCAGTATAAACACTTCAGTGCTAAAGGGCATTGCTTGTATGTGACATCATGATATACATTTTGTCATCATGGTTAGAAAGGAACATCTAAGTAACAAAACAGAAAAAGCCAAACTGGATAGGATTATTTAGCAAGTGTAGAAAATGGATTCTTATGTAATAGATCCACTAAAATGATGCAATGTTATCTTTTCCTGGATGGAATTTTACTTTGGAATATCAAAATCCAATATTCTACTGTAAAATACTTAAATCCAATATTTTCAAAATGTCATAAAAGGCATAAAAGGCAAGTTGATTATGAGAGGCTTTCAAAAAGCAAATGCTTACAAAATTTCATAAAGCTATAGTGTCTAATGAATATATTTCTTCTTTACTTTTTGGATTAGTTTTCTCTCATGGATAGCTATTTCTATTTTTTATCAGAGTTACTCATAATTCTTCCCTTGCTATGTGTAAAATTAACACCTCTGCTTATAGTTCCCCTTAAAAATAATGACTCTTGTTTCTTTATTTTATTCTAGTTGGTAACAACTGTTTTTATGTAAAAAGCCCTCCTAGGTATAATAGACCACCGACACAAGCAAAGATTTGGCAATGAAATACTTGTGTTTTTTTCTCTTTCCTTATCGTCTTTATTGTCTAAATTGTTTTATATGATGTGAGTGGAAAACATACAGAGAATGCAGGAAAGCTGTTGTTATCTGTTTGAGTATGACCCAAATCTCTTAATTTGCTAAAACCAAATTCTCATTCTTCATGATACAGCAAAAAATGCTTTGTTCTATTGGCAATCAATATTCCCTTCTTGTTTGTAAGCATTCATTTAGTGGAAATAAAACCCTGAACTATGTAGTAAAATAACATCCATATTTTAACCCATTTTATTTGGAATGTTCTCAGCACTATATATTTGGAAGCTAGAGAAGAATGAATAGGAACAGGCAATTTAGAACAAGAAATAAAGGAAAATGGCAACTGAGGTATTTCAATTCCTGTGCTGAATAAACAACAATGTAGTATGAGATCAATTGATTAACTGTCAAGTGTTTCTTCTGACGCTTTCTTGAAATAAGTGTTTACCAAATTATAGATGCAATTGACCTGCAATACATAAAAACTAGGTATTGTAGTCTCAATATATTTGAAAGACGAGGCTGAGAAAGATTAAATATGGATAATCATATTATATGTGATCACATCTGAAGTTTCAGAATGCCACTACATAGTGCATGCATGTCCTCCAAAAGTGGCTACTACCCATGTTTCCCTGAAAATAAGACCAGGTCTTATTTTATTTGGCCATCAAAATAAGCACTAGAGCTTGTTTTCAGAGGATGTCTTATTTTTTTCCATATACAGGAGGCCCATTTCTTCTGCTTGCTCACTGCAGGACAGGAGGCCACAAGGGAGGAGGCTATGTGGTGCACCAGTGTTGCTGTGAAGTGGGGTGGAGCTGCCCCATATGCCTAGCTTACCCAGCTTACCTCAGGGTACCCGCAGCCAGGCCTCGACACCTGCCTCAACTTGCAGCAACAGCACCAGCCCACTGCTCAGATTCCTACTCTGTTGTGGCCATGAGCAAGCAGAAGAAGTAGGCCAATGGCTGCTAGGCCTGGTGCCATGAGGCAGGTGTTGGGGCATGGATGGCCTGGCTGCAGGAGCCCTGAGGTAAGCCTGTGCAAAGCACATAGGGCAGTTCCCTCACTACCTCACCCCATGAGCAACCAGATGAAATGGGCAGGCAGCCCGCTGCGCAGGCTCTTAAGTAGGTTTTATTTTGGAGGTGGGAATTATATTAGGTGCATGCATAAAAATCATGCTAAGTCTTATTTTTGGGGTAGGTCTTATTTTTGGGGAAACAGGATTAGGATTAGTAACATAAGTAATTCAGACAAGCAAACAAAACTGTTTGGGCTCAAAGCAGCAAAAATGTTCTTTTTTTAAAGATAGACAGATATTAGCTATTTGATTCTGGTATCCTTTCGTTCTGAAATCAAGCAGTCTGCATCATGACAGAATTCCAATATAAAATTGGCTATTATTAATATTTTATCAACAACAGCAGTAATATAATAATATAGGAACTAAATCAGATTTAAAAACATGATGAACCCTAAGAGAAAATAAATTGATACAGTAGCAGTTCTCAAAACATTTTTCTCAAGGCTAAACTCACAAGTCATCCCATCTCCTACATACAAATTATAAACTTCTGTACATTTTCATTAAAATATATTTTAAAGTTATGTAATTTTAATATTAATGTGGATTGAACACCACTGAACCTGGAGGCTAAATTTTTGAATGGATTGCTGACTGTATGTACAGCATGTAAAATGTTTTAGAAGCATAAAGAAGTTATAGCAGTTAAATTTTAGCCATACATTTTTTGGTGTGAAAAATAAATAAATAAATAAATGCAAGCAGCAAAATTTTTAATGCAGAGCATAATTTGGTTCAGGAAAACTGTCCCCCATCCCGTCAAATATTTTTTTCCTTTATGAAAACCAAAAGAGTGGCAAAGAACACATTAATATTCTCTGGATTCCCCTCCACCCATACTCAATACCCTGCCTTTGGAAATACACTGCAAACTTTTTCAGTTTTTGTTTCTTGATACCAATGAAATCAACATTACTAATCAAACAGGCACCTTCACAATACATTAACATATGTACAAAGTTAGAGTTCATTGTTTAACAACTGAGGGAAATTATTAGTTTTAAACCTTTGCAAAATCCACTAATTTATACAAGTTGTATTATTTTAGAAGAATGCCATGACAGTTTATCTTTCTGCCCTACTGAAAAAAATGGCCTGCCACATCCAAACCAAAATCACTGTGCTTCCCCCCTCCCAACACACGCACAGCCTTATAATAATAACCTTGCTCAGAATTTTCCTAATCTTCATTATGTGAAATCTTCCTCTGTCTTTTTCTTTTTCCCCAAAGCAGAAGACTCTATCACTCTTAAAACAAAAATCAGAGTTCATGAATATGCAGTTTTATTAAACTAGATGTGCTGGCAAGGCTATACAGCAGAGAGTTTATGTCAATTGCAGATGGCTTTTTCCAAAAATCTGTGGATCTTGAATATCATAAATTAGAATTTTTGGTCATGTATTTAAAATATTTTTTTATTTAAAAGGTTTTTTTTTTCATTTTAAGGACAGACTTTATATTAAAACAAAATATATCAACAAAATTTAACTTGAATATACATAGGAACATCTGAAGGATGAATGTTTTACTTATGATGAACACATGGTAGAAGTCTATACATCATGACAAAGAAACAAAATGTTCATGAATGTTTTTACTTTGTTGAAATCTATGCAGTCTGTGGACATTTATGGAGATGGATCTTATTTTAATGACATTATTGGGGATATATTTGATCTAGAGTAATTGGGTGATCAGTAATCTTCCTCTTTAATATTTAATAGGGCTACAGTAGATCCTAGAAACAAATAAGCTTTATAAGATATAGCTTATTAAATTTGATAGCTATTAGAGTTGGATTCCTTAGCTAAAATCTCTATTTCACAAGGCACTCTAAAAGAGGCTTAGTTTCAGTTCAAAGCTTGTATTTCCTTCATTAATATCACATGGAAGATATTGGAACATTAGTATATTTTTAGACTCTTTCCACATGACATATTTGTTAAGATAATCACTGAAGTGGATATTAATTGTTTGAAATAATTCTTGAATAAAGAATTAGATTTATTTCTTATTAATAAATTAATGGTTTGCAATAATAAATTAATGACCTAAAATAATTTTAAGTACATTAAGAACATGGCATTTTAAGGCAACATTAATACAGCCCGTTTCTTCTGATGTTACATTTTTCTTCTGCTTTTTCCTCTGATTTTACATTGATGTAAAATATACATTCAGGAGAATGGTCTTAAAACTTGGTTGTTATTTTGTTTTCCCAAAAATAAGACAAGGTCTTATTTTCTTTTGACCCCCATAATAAGAGCTTGGCCTTATTATTGTGGGGGCAGCTTATTATTTTCTGGAATTTGGCAGATAGGGCAGGCAAGAAGCGAGATGCATTGTAAAGAAAACCTTATCGCGAGTTCAAGAAGTTTGAAGAGAGGTTTTTTTACAAAATGCTTCCCTGGACACAATGGCGAGGAACGCTACGGAGCTGCCACTGTCTGGTAAGACATGCATCTCATGCTGGGGTGCAATTTTGGGGGGCTGGCAGGTGGGGTGGGGGATGGGGCAGGCGGTATGGACTTCGAGACGCATGTCTTACCGGACACTGGCAGCTCTGTCACGTCTCTTGGTCGGTTTGTGCAGGGAAACACCTTGCACAGTAAAGAAAAACTTCTTGTGAGTTCGAGAAGTTGTTAATTGCTCACACTCCCAAGAAGTTTTCCTGTGCATGTCGTGCTGGGGTGCAATTTGGGGGGTGGCAGGTGGGGCTCAGGGCACAATGGGTGCTCTTTTTGCAACAGGTGCTCTTTTTGCTGCATTAGGGGGTAATTTTTGGGGGGAGGACTTATTTTAGCCCATGCCCTGAAAAGCCAGATTGGGCTTAGTATCAGGACATGTCAACATGGTTACATCATTATGTTAATGTAAAGTGGGTAACAATAAAAGAATGCACACATACAACACTAAGAAGTAAAGAAGATTTTGATGGGAATTGGAAGATGAGACACACTTGTGAAAGATCCTTAGGGTAATTATGTTTAAGCGCTCTGCACTCAAGCCCAGGCCTTGATCAGCAGACGAACAGAGATTTGGGCTTTTGGCCACTGCTATGTAATATCAAATTGCTCAATAACAAAGTTCCTCTCTTTTGTAAGCTTTTTATAGAGGAGCAGATTGACTTGACATGTATTACTAAGACCTGGGTTGGCCCTAAAAGGTGAAAGGGATCCTTCTCTCAAATTTGTCTAGCAAGGTTTAGTGTATGGCAACCTCACAACAGTGGAGAAAGGGTAGTAGTTATTATCCAAGAATCACAGATATCCTTCAGTGGCATGGCTCCACAAGTAGTGGATTCTGAAGTTAGCTTTGCAGGATTGTTGCTATGATAGCAGATATGATTCTACTGCATAGCAACCTTCCTGTCCTGATGGAGTCCATCTCAGGGTTGCCATGGGACTAGAGTACCTGAGGACCCATCTAACCTCCATCACATTGACATTTATCACACCTCCAGGCAGTAAAAATAAGTTATGAATTCCATCAATTAAAGAAATTTGACTGGTGAAGTCCAGGAACAGAGACTTTTATGCCATCGTCCCTGCCCTCTGGAATAATCTGCTTCCAGACTTGAGGGGACTTCTCATTCTCCTGGCCTCTCAGAAAGATGTAAAGACATGGCTGGTAAAGACCGAATACTGTGGGGCTCATTGAATGGCATGAAACCAAGAAGGTGATTAGCATATTGAATGTGCTCCTCTGCCTTTTTAAATTTATTCTATTTTGATTTTAACCCAGCTCTAATTGTATTAATGTATTGTATTTTTATATGCTTTTAGCTGAGAAGGAGATGAGCGGATAGATAGATAGATAGATAGATAGATAGATAGATAGATAGATAGATAGATAGATAGATAGATAGATAGATAGATAGATAGATAAGATTTGGTAATATAATCGTAAAGTCATATATATATATATGTGTGTGTGTGTGTGTGTCCGTGCGTGTGTGTGTGTGTGTGTGTGTAAAGCACAGCCTGATAAAGAGTAGCTTCATATATTTCATCAGGAGCAGACAGACTTAATCAATTTTTAAATATAAAATATTCCACAATAAATGCACTTAATATCTATGGTTTATCTAAAGAAAATGAAATCAGAGATGAATGATAAAATTAAATGAAAAAAGTAAAACCTGCCTTTGAAAACAAGTTATTCTAACCTGCAAATCATAAAAGCAGATACAATTGTATTTGAAGTAGACAAAGGTACGATGTCAAAATGAAGTGAAACTATGCTATGAAAAATGTTATATTTGATATGTTTTTGTTCTATGTCTCAAAAATAAAAGAATTCACTAGACCAGCACAAATTGCATAAGAGATGCAAATCATTCCAGACTACATAATATGCTCAGTATTATATTATTCAAATTATATTTTGCAGTTCCTTTCTTACCTAACTCTCTTTCTTATTCTCTTATTCTAGCTCATGCATGCGCTTCTTGCTTTCACTCTTGCTCTCTCTCACACACACACACTCATTGGCCTATATATCAACAAAACTGCAGTGGAAAAATAGACAATTAACAGATTATATATTTGTTCCATTAATTTGGAAACAAAGAGCTCTGTACACATCGATTAAAGTACACTTGTCAACAATCTAGATAAGTTCCAGTTGGTCTTCGGTTTTAGAAGTTATAGAATTTCATCTCACTAAATGAAGAGGGGACTGGAAAAGAGGTTTTATTCAGTAACTGAGATATTTGGTCTTATTATTTCTGTGTAATAGTGCTTTGCAATTTGCTTTATATAACAACTGGCATTTTTGCTCAAAGTTTCTATATTCCCAAAAGTGCAGTAGAGCAAATTACTTTTTTTTAATGTATTTATTTTTGTAAATTAGGATGACACCGGAAGATTCTGAAGGACATAGCATTGAAAATTGTATAGCCAGGAATATGATTATTCATGTAGCAGTATCTAACAAGTTTGTCTAAAGATCTTGTATTCTCTTTGTTCTGTCATATTCTGAGTGCTACTTCAGAGTCATATATTGCAAGCTATATTTTTCTCATGTGTATTCCATTACCTACATACTTTCATTCCCTTTCCAAGTGATCTGTCCCAAGACTGATTTAGCTTACACTCAGAATATCAGACATTCTATGTTCCTCTTGACTAATACCATCTGCTCACCATTCTAGCTACAAACTTTCCTTTCTAATGATAAAATTGCTTCAGAATCATAGGGTTGGAATGGTTATTCAGATTAAGACCAAGCCCCTGCTCATTGTGGAAATACAAATTAAAGCATCCATAATCATTCAATTTGCCTTTCTAACTTAAATTTTGCCTGCAATTATAAAATAAGACATATCAAATCTTGGCTTTTTATGTCAGTTTTTGAGAGATATCTGAAGGCTGCTATTAAATTCCTTTTGGTAATTTTTTCTCAAGGTTAGATAGATTGTACTACTTCAATTTTAGTTCATAGGTTTTGGTTTCTAGTTCCTTTATCATCTTCATTGCCCTTCTCTGAATTTGAAGCAATTTTCTCTGAGTACTTTTTGATATACGATATCCAGACTTGAGTTGGACCTCATGTGTGAAAGTGGAATAAAGTGGAATTATCATCTACCATCATTTCAGAATTACACTTTGTTGAAACAGTTGAAAACTATATTTGCAATTTTTTTGCAATAACATCACACCAAATATTTTACGATCAACTAATAAACTATTGTTCCAAGATCTTAGTAACAATCACATACTGTTACTAAGCTAGAAATCATCTATTTGACGAGTGTATATATATTTATTTTTTTTCACAAACTTTATTGAATTTCAAAAGAATATAAAATACAAAATCTCATAGAACACATATTACATTCTCTACGCATTTTATTCAGCCTTTCTCACATATAACAGCACAGCCAAAAGGAGGGCAGAAAGTTTTGAATCTCTTTTAGGCTGACAAAGATGTTCATCATGCAGGAATCTCAAACTTGCAGCTGTAAATGAGGCAGCCAGTAATTTTTATCACTACTTTCTTGCCATGAGTTTAGAGTAAGAAGGATGTGCATACTCAGGCAATGAACTGATAGACCCTGATCTAGCTGTGATGTTGTCTCAATGTAAGATGAAAATTGAAGCTGTCCATCAGTTTGCCCTGGCCAGTGGATATTAATGGGTATAATTAATACATACATACATACATACATACATACATACATACATACATACATACATAATCTCCATCCATTAATATGGGAAAAGGAAGTAAGAAAGATTTACAACTTCATTAGAAGTCCACTGGTTAACAGGTTTCTTAGTGAACTTGTCAAATGTTTTGATGACATTGTCAAACTAAGTTATACATATAGTTAAAAGTCTGTAGAGAATCTCAGTCATCCAAGTAATGATTGCCCAGGAGGCAACTGGTCTTTCTTGTTTTTGTTTTTTTTCTTTTGAAGATGTTTCGCTTCTCATCCAACAAGCTTCTTCAACTCTGACAGAACAATGGGGAATGACAGTTGGTGTTACCTGAATTGTATTCTCATAGAATGGAGAAGCATCCAGGAGTCGGTTATTCTCACTTCCAATCTGCCCTGAGGCTGAGTTAATTTTGAAGTCATGCCTCTCTGCTTCCTGTGCATGGTTCCACTTTCAACAAAGGTCGCGGCTCCATGGAAAACCTGAAAACAAGACAGAAGGGAAAGTCCCCCACCTCCCCAGCTATACTTGCTATCCCAAGCCCTGCAGAAACTACTTAAGGGAGGGACCTGGATGCTTCCCCATCCTACAAGAATACACTTCAGGTGAGACCAACTGTTGTTCTCCATAGGAAATGGAAAAGCATCCAGGAGTGGGAGATGCCAAAGCTATCTACCAAGGGAGGGAGCTAAGAAGCACGAGAAGGCTGGGCTTCCAAAACCCTCTGCAAAACGCTCTGACCGAGAGAGGCTTCAGCTGAAGCATAGGCATAAAGGTGATAGTGCTTAATGAATGATGTGGGTGGGGCCCAAACAGCTGCCAAACAGATGTCCTTGAATGTGGCTGGGAGGACCAGGCTGCCAAAGTCACAGTGCTCCTTGTTGAGTAAGCAGTTATGCCAGCTGCAATCTGAACTCTGCATGCCTGTTATGCATTGGAAATAGCTGACCTGATCCAACGCCCAATGCTGGATAGGGTGACCCTAGCCCCTACCAAGAAAGGATGAAAGGAGACGAACAGCACCTCCATTCGACAGAATGGAGCAGTACTCCTAATATAGATGTGCAACGCTCACCTGACATCCAGTCTAAGCCATGCTCACTCTATCCCTAGAAGGGGCGGGGCAGAAATCCGGCAGCACCACTTCCTGAGCCCTGTGAAAGGGCAAGTTCATTTTAGGCAAAAAAGAAGGGTCCAAACAAAGCACCACTCGATCAGTGTGAAGCACACAGAGGTCTGCCCTTGAGGACAAGACACTCAACTATGGATCTGCCCTTGAGGACAAGGCACTCAACTCCGAGATGCATCTGGCGGAAGTAACCGCCACTAAAAAGACCACTCTGAGCATGAAAAACTGCATACTAACCGTCCTCAACAGCTCAAAAGGGCCCTCCATAAGGGCCTGAAGCACTAGCAGTAAGTCCCACATGGGAAACCTGTGGACAACTGGTGGCCTGAAATTAGCAGACCCCTTAAGCTTGATCATCAGATGCTGATCAAGGGACCCATGTCCCTTGTCCCCGAGCACTGTAGACAGTGCTGCCACCTAGAAAGGTCTTTCTCCAATCCATCCTGTAGGAACTGCAAAACCTTGAAGGCTCAGTAGGGATCATGCGCCCCCCTGCATCAAGTCATGAAAGTGACCCAATTGGCATTATAGATGCATGTGGTTGACTGCCTATGTGAGGCCACAATTGTCCCAATCACCCTATTGGAAAGGTTGGCAGCCCTTAGATGTTCCTACTCAAGCACCAGACGGTCATCTGGAGCCACTGTGGCTCTGGGTGGACTAGAACCCCCTGGAACAGGATGACCTCCTCCTCTGGGATCCTCCATTGGGGGCTATGCAGAGGTCCAGTAGATCCGTAAACCATGGTCTGCGAGACCAAAAGGGAGCTACCATAATCACCTCCACTCTCTCTATGACCATCCTCTTCAGAACCCCAGGAATGAGGGGAAGGGGAAAAGGCATACAGGAGACCCTCCAGCCACTGGCAACAAAGTGTATCCACATCCTCTACCCCTCAAGCAGGAAAGTGGGTGATAAATTGGGGAAGCTGTGCGTTGGTCGTTGACGTGAAGAGTTCCACTAGCAGCTGACTGAACTTCTGATAGATCCAGTGAAATAGCTTGGTCTGAATTTGCCACTCCTCGTTGTCAAGGGTAGACTGATAGCCTACCTGCTCGTTGTCCACATAGGAGATGTTTTCTGCCATCAGTGACAGAAGATAACATTCTGCCCATTTTGAATGCTTCTTGTCACAGGCCAATCAAATGGGTGCCCCCTTGCTTGTTTATATGGGACTTGGCTGCCACATTGTCTGTCAGTGTCAACACATGTCAGCTGGCAATTTGTGGTGCAAAGTGTCTGAGCCCCAGATGGACCACTCTTAGTTCTAGCCAATTTATATTGCACTTTAAGTCTGCCCGGGACCACTGACCTTGTGGCAACAACGAGTCCAACACTGCTCCCCAGCTGAAGAGGCTCACATCTGTCATCAAAGTGCAGCGTGTTGGATCCCTGAAGACAGACCTCTTCTGAAGAGCTGGTGACAGCCACCATCGCAGGGAAATACGAACCTGGGGTGGCAACCTGATCTTGAAGGATGCATTTCTGGTGCTGTTGCATTGGTGCGGGAGAAGCAGCCACTGCAGCATCCTGGCATGGAGGCAAGTCCACGGCACTATGACAATGCAGGAAATCATTTTCTCCAGCAAGTTGGACAGGACTGCTCCCTATGAAGTTGCCTAACTAACTGGATAATGCTTTCCCTACGCTCTTATCTTTCCCTCCGAAGCATCATTTATAGCCCCAAGATGCTGCAGCCTGGTGGAAGGGATCAAATTGCTCTTATCAAAATTCATGGGAAACCCATGCTTCTGCAAGTTCTGAATGGTCAAAGCTAGGTGATCCCCTGCCTGCTGGAGCGACGATGCCTGAACTAGAATGTCATCTAAATAATATTGAACTCAAACAGGCACTGAACGAAGGTGCACAGCCAATGTGGCAAGGACCTTTGTAAAAGTCTGAGGGGCTGAGGTGAATCCAAAGGGAAGCACCCTGTACTGGTAGTGGATGCCCCTGTAGGAAAATCTTAGAAACCTCTTATGGTCAGAAAAAATCAAAATATGGAGGTAGGCCTCAGTCAGATCCACTGATGCCATAAAGTCCCCAGGCCTGCCAATCAGAGGAATCGATTCTGACTTACTTTCCTCTGTGGAAAAGGCAACCGCCTCTCCCCGAAAGTGTCTCTTGTTCTGGGGTTGGTATCAGGACAGTCTCGATGATACGATCTATCCAATTGCCTATCCTGCTGCCTATTGCTATGGGGATGGAAACACCTGGCTTGCTGGACCTCTTGGTCTTGCTGGCAGAAAGACTATGGTAATATGGAGCAGGCCTCTGTTCTTACTCTTCTAATTCTTGTCTTCTACAAGAATGGGTTCCAGTGGCTCCCCAAACAACTGGGACCCCACATAGGGAGCCGCCGCAAAGTGCCATTTAGATTTTGTGTCTGCTTGCCAGCTGCTAAGCCACAAAAGCCTCCTGGAGGTCACAGACATCGCCAAGGCTCTGGCCACATATTTTAGTGCATGAAGAGTGGCATCTTAGGAAAACTGGGTAGCAACCATTACCTTGTTCATGTCCTGCAGCAACCATTGGCCATCCAGTGGGATATGTTTCTGCATCTGGCCAGCCACAGCCGTATGGGTTGATTAAAGAATGAATCTGAATCCGCTGCCTTAATGGCCCAAGATGCAGCCTGAAAGCTCTTCCTCAGGAGAGGGGGGGGGGGTAAAGAAAAGGATCCAGGAAAGAAATTCTCAAGTCCAATTCAGGAGCCAACTGAAAAAGATGTCTCTCTGGGCCAGACTAAGTTGAAAGTGGAGCTATGCACAGGAAACAGAGAGGTGTGTCTTCAAATTAACTCAAGTCTCAGGGCAGATTGGACATAAGAATAACCCACTCCTAGACGCTTCCCCATTTCCTATGGAGAATGGAAGGATTTACATTCCTTGCAGACAGCTAGTAATCTGCATCCTTTTATAGAGTTGTTAAACCACTTGGAGGTTAATCTGTATTCAGGGTCACCTGACTAGTGCTCCTGGTTTCTGTAGCCTGCAATTTTTTCCCCTCTGAAAATCCATTCCTATTCCCACCATTCAAAGGGTGTTCATCGCAAATTGAATGTCTGAATGTCTGTATGTAGACATATAAAGTTTACAATCTGTTATGGCATCAATTGAGATATCAGTCTGATAAGATTTGTTATTGACAAATCCTTTCTGATTTATGACAATTATTATAACTTGTTTTTTTCTGTGTTTATGTATGCTTCATTTTCTTAGCTGCCCAAAAATTTCCAAACTATCTATTGTTTCCTGAGAGTTTTTGGATCTTTGTTGTGTTTCCTTTTGAATCTATGGATACATTTGTTTGTGTTCAGTAATCTGTACCTCACCAAATTTCTCCAAAATTTATCAAAGATGATATATGAGCAAGACTGCTCTTGGGGTAGGACAAAAAAGACAAGCGATTAGGAGAGGCATTATAATGGACACCTACCTTTTTTGTATATATGTTAACATCACACATACTACAAAAGGAAACATGAATCATATTGCATCTGCCAGCTTGTCCTTTTGGATCTCCCTTGGTAGATGCCTATATGCACAAGGGTTCGATTTGTTGTTACCTTAAAATAAATTACTCATTAGAAATAAAAAAAGTATCCCCTGTCTTTGTATCTATTAACTTCCAATCCTTGATTATTTATTCCACTCTTCATAATTTGAGCATTAAAAAAAATGTGGGAAAAGACAACAGTGAAACAATAACTGAGTAGTTCTGTCTGTTCTTTGTTGAATGGTAGCATTTGATATCTTCACTGAGCAGCAAACATGGTCTTTTCATTATATATTGAATATATTGGAAAAAGATTGCTTTGTCATTCTTAGTATACTTCATAATCTCAGCTCATTCTGAGCTTTTTCTTGATGCCAGTTGAAGAACTGACATGAATCAAAGTATTCAAATAATTACTTTGGGGGGAAAAGAAACTACAAGAAATACTAATTCCTTTAGCTTAGAAAAAACTATAATTTAATTTAAAATGTAAAATATGGAACAAAAGCCATTTAAAAAATAGGAAAGTATAAAATATTACTTTTCCTAAATATTGTTATATTAATGCAACTAACAAGTGAGTGGAAAGCATGGGTCTAGGCCACAAATTGTTTTTTAATGTTTTTATTTTTTCTCATTTTTAAAAAATACAAATATTACCTTTGCAACATTTCCACATCGTTAAGCCTCCATTATACTCTTATGGTAATTTATACTTGTATTTCTTCTATACATATTACTCTTTCATTGTACTTATTTCTATACAATACCTCTTATATAATTATTTTTATAAAGTTTTTTATTTTTTCAGTTTCATAACAAATAACCACATGTATATTATTACATAACCAACATTATATTATATTGTTAAATGTTTACATCAATTCGTCTTACCATCAACTCCCAAAAAAGATTATAGGCTCTTCCATCACTTTCTTCTCCCTCTCTCCTCCTCCTCCTCCACCATACCTCCTTTCTTCCCTCTGTCATCCTTCTCTTCTCTACTTCCCCTTCCTCTCTCCTTCTCCTCTCTCCCCTTTCCGCTCCTTCTTTCTCTCTTCCTCTTCCCCCCGCCCTCACTCTTATCCCTTTCTTCTTCCCTTAGCTCTCTCCTCTAATCTGCATTCTTCATCTCATTTACTTGGTGTATTTCAGCCTCTCAGCGAGTTCCATTTTATGTTGATGGTATTTATAATTCCATTTCAATATACATCTTTAATTTTAACATATATCTTTCTTCTTCTTTTTTAAAAGAAAAAAGTATACATATATAGTAATTATATTTTTTAAAAACCCAGCCTCTTTTATCATTCTATGTAGATATATTTCCCTTATAATTCTTATTCTGTACCTTTTTATTACAATCTTACATTTTCCCTCTTCTTGTTAATTATGCAGTTTTATGATTGTTTTATAATTTCTTAATCTTTTTTCCCTTTAATGCTTTCTTATTCCTTGCCTCTTTCCTCTAGCCATTTGTACCATAAATTCCATATTAAGTAATACACAGATTCTTCTTTGTCTTTTATTTCTTTTGTAAGTCTGCCCATTTCAGTGCATTCTAATTCTTTTTTATCACATTTTCTTCTGTTGGTTTATTTTTGTTTTTCCAATTTTGTGCATACATGATTCTTGCTGCAGTTATTACATGTAATATTAAGTGTTTAATTTTTCTCATAATTCTCTGTAATTATCTCTAATAGAATTAGTTCCGGTTTTAATTCTATTGATTGTGTGGTTATCTCTTCTAGCCAATTTTTTATTCATATCCAATATTTTTTGTTGCTGTACACGTCCACCACATATGATAAAATGTTCCATGGGCCTGGCTGCATTTCCAGCACTCTGGTGAACAGTTCAGAAACATTTTCACTATTCTCACTGGTGGTAGGTGCCATCTGTAGAACATTTTGTACAAGTTTTCTCTGTATTCTGTTGCCATTGTTAGCTTGTAGTTTATTTCCCAGAGGTTTTCCCATTTCTCTAATTCTGTGTTGTATCCAAAATTTGTTGCCCATGTTATCATGGTCTCTTTCACTACTTCTTTTTCTATTTTAAATCACAATAAATAATGGTATATTTTTTAAATCAGTTTTTCTTCTGTCCCCTGTAAAATTTTGTCTAATTCTTGTGGGTTTTTTGTAAAACCCGTCTGTTTCTAAGTCCTTCTTGTATCTAGTCTGTATCTGCATATATGGCAACCAGTCTATATCCATTCCCTGATTTTTTAAATTCTTGTCTTGTTTTTAATTTATCCTAATTATCCAATAAATCTTCATATCTTATTATTTTATTTATATCTAAAACATTTGGCTAGATTAGTGCTTCCACAGTCGATAACCAAATTGGAATTTTATTATAATGCTTTATTTTAATTTGTAGCTATGTTTGCAATAGAGCATTTCTAATTTGATGCCTTTGGAAGTAACTGTGTGCTTTATTTTTCCCATCCCAAATGAAAGCATGCCATCCTAATTCTAGATTGTGGCCACAAAATGCTTTTGAAAAGTCTTCAAACAATAATTGGGTTTTTTTAACACTGAATCACCACTTTTCTATTTATCAGGTTATTTGCTGTCTCAATAAATAAGATTAAACTGAAGATTACTAGAGAGCTAAATTGCTGAATTAGCCAAAGTAGACAAATTTTTAGCTGAGGTTACTTTTAGAAGACGACTGTATACCTTATCTCAATACATTCTGTCTTTATAAACTAGAGTCAATGTTATGTTGATCTAGAACCCAAAATTGGTAGAGATTGCAATACAGGAATAACACAATTTTCTCTCTTCATTAATGCCATCCATCTAGATGCTATTTTTGTCTCATATGCTTATACAAATTACCAATCCAGTTCCCAAAGGCAAACACTCATAACAATTAGTTATTAGCAGTTTGGGGATGGCCAGGACAACCAAAGTGGATGTCTGTAGTATGAAGACATTTATTGTGTTGAGGGCGGAATTAAAGAATCTACTCAAATAAATCAGATTTCTATATGCCATGCATTAAACATATTCTCATACGCAGCAGAAAAATATAGCAGCAGCAGCAGTAGCAAGGTTAACTTCTAAGAGTTATCATTTATATGCAACTTGTGGCAAATTTATGAGGTTGAAAATATTCCTTTATGCAATACCTATTATATAAATTATATGATTTATAAGATTAATATAGCTCTGCAGCTTTCAGATAATTAGAAACATCCTTGTCTTCAAGAATAGTTTATAGGATGAACAATGTATATATAAAAAAAGTTGTATAAAGTACCTTGGGAAACAGCTCATACTGATGTATTTTTAGACTTAGTGGTCAATCACTTATTTTCAGCAGATATGACATATATTCAATAGAATACATATTTTCACTGATAGCCAAACTCAAAACAATTGTCTACAAAAATTGTTCACTTTTTGAAACACTGGCTCATATCTGTTTCAAGAAAAAGAAAGTAATGGCCCAGGTCCTTAAATGGCAAATTTGAATTAAGGTCAGCTTGTGGTTTTCAATATGTTATTATGTGCTAACAAACTATACTGAACTATATCATTTTTTGTATCTATCAGAAATGGGGAATTAAAACACATACAGATTATTTGGAGCGGGGGGGGATTGGATGGGATGAGGAGTGGAGGTGAAAAAAAATATCAGCATGTACTTTTAAGAGCAGAATATCAGTAAATCATTGCAATTAGCACTATAACAACTTGCTATTTTTTATTATTGATCTATGGGAAACTTAGAAAGTTACCTGTGCTGCCAGGTTTTTCAGTATGGGGTTTTACATATACATACTATACATATACATATACATATACATACTACTATACATATACATATACATATACATATACATATACATATACATATACATATACATATACATATACATATACATATACATATACATATACATATACATATACATATACATATACATATACATATACATATACATATACATATACATATACCTACTCATACACATACATGTGTATGTTTTGTATATTATTTTATAAAGCTATATCATATTTATATATATATATATATTTATTTTGGGGTTATGAGCACATGCAGTATGGTTTAAGATAGGTAGCTATATAAAAGTTTTAAATAAACAAATAAAATGAGCAACCTCTATCAGTTCACTGCTCAAATAAATAATTTGACCTGAACCAAGTTCCTTTTTATAATAATATAAATCAGAACCAAATTATTTATACTTTTCCATTATGATGCTGATGTTACCAAAAATGAACAGTATATTTACAAATTAGATATAATAACTGACCATGGAGGGTTCTAAAACATGATTCAAATAATAATACCAAATAATATAATCATACATAAAAATAATTATTTGTTAAAACAGAACAAAAATTAAGGTAACTGATTGAGCAATAACAGCCTTCATTCAATATAACATGGATTAGTTTTCCATTTTAGCTTCTTTGTAAAAATTTCATCAATCATATAGATTGATATTTTTTATTACTGCAGAAGTTAAGTAATAGATATACTGAGGATTATGAGAGGATGTAATATTTAAACCACAAAGTTTGAAATAATCATGCTCTTTGCTTTCCTTAAAAGCACTTGAGAACCACCACTGATTTCATAGAATGTTTTTAAAAATTACTCTAGAAATGGGTGGACATTGCTTGCAGATTTGAAATAACGTATATATTTGTCTGAGTTAAAAATATGCTATTACTTCTTTAAGGAAAAATAGTTATCTTAATTGGTTGCATTTTCTGTATAAAAATCTTCCGAAGTTAATTGCTGACATAAGTTTGGCAACTATTCCTCTATCACTAAAAGGGATATGTAGAATTCAACTACTTAGCATTCTGATCAGCAATACACAGCAGCAACATGACAACAAAGATTTTTTTTAATTAGAAAAGCTCTTTTTCAGTGACTTCCCTGAGGGCTAAAAAGAATCCACCTTCTCAGGAGCATTACAGTAAATAAATAAACAAACAAACAAACAAACAAACAAATAATAGACAGTATACTGGTACATGTAAAACCTTAATGCTAAGTAATTCTGCATTTTTTCAATAAATTATTTTTATTTTTGATATTATTTCAAAATAAATACAAGATTTCAAGATACAAATAATAAAATTTCAAATAGTTAAAATGTGACAGGTAGAGTATAGTACATTCTTCAAAATAAAGAAAGTACAAATTAATACAATACAATAGCAGAGTTGGAAGGGATCTTGGAGGTCTTCTAGTCCAACCCCCTGCCTAGGCAGGAAACCCTATACCATTTCAGACAAATGGCTATCCAACATCTTCTTAAAGACTTCCAGTGTTGGGGCATTCACAACTTCTGGAGGTAAGCTGTTCCACTGATTAATTGTTCTAACTGTCAGAAAATTTATCCTCAGTTCTAAATTGCTTCTCTCCTTAATTAGTTTCCACCCATTGCTTCTTGTTCTGCCCTCAGGTGCCTTGGAGAATAGTTTGACTCTCTCTTCTTTGTGGCAACTCCTGAGATATTGGAAAACTGCTATCATGTCTCCGCAACCGTTCCTCCAGTCTCCTAATCATCTTTGTTGCTCTTCTCTGCACTCTTTCTAGAGTCTCCACATCTTTTTTTTTACATCGTGGCGACCAAAACTGAATGCAGTATTCCAAGTGTGCCCTTACCAACGCATTATAAAGTGGTATTAACACTTCATGTGATCTTGATTCTATCCCTCTTTTTATGTACCCTAGAACTGTGTTGGCTTTTTTGGCAGCTGCTGCACACTGCTGGCTCATATTTAAATGGTTGTCCATTAGGACTCCAAGATTCCTCTCACAGTTACTACTACTGAGCAAGGTACCACCTATACTGTACCTGTGCATTTAGTTTTTCTTGCCTAAATGTAGAACCTTACTCTTTTCACCATTGAATTTCATTTTATTAGATAGTGCCCAATGTTCACGTTTGTCAAGATCCTTCTATATCTTAAGTCTATCTTCTGGAGTGTTGGCTATTCCTGCCATCTTGGTGCCATCTGCAAATTTAATGAGTTTCCAATTTATCCTCTCATCCAGATCATTGATGAAGATGTTGAAGAGTACTGGGCCTAAAACAGAGCATATTAGTGGATTCCTAGCCCATGTCACTTTCACGTGTTTTATCTGCAAACATGCTGTTTTTAAAGTGGTCTGGTAATTTATACCAGAATCTTTCAGACAGACTTTATAATATTATTAGCTGAAATAAGCAATAATAAGGTTGACTCAGCCTTCGATCCATCCGAGGTAGGTAAAATGAGGACTTAAATTGTTGGGGATAATATGCTGACTCTGTAAACTGCTCTCTCTCACACACACACACACGTACAGAAAAACACACATACACACATGTGTGTGTGTGTGTGTGTGTGTGTGTGTGTGTGTATCTAATATATATTGTTGTATTTGTGCTGATAAATAAATAAAGGGAGACTAGTATAGATCTATTTCAAGCTATTTAGCTCTCATCAGCTAGCCATACCCTTACTGGGATTTGAGGGTATGGCTAGCTGATGAGAGCTAAATAGCTTGAAATAGATCTATACTAGTCTCCCTTTATTTATTTATCAGCACAAATACAACAAAATGTAACAAAAAGGCAACAGTAAAAATATTGGGTTTCTGCCTGGATGGTCTCTTGTGACGAGCCGAAGGACAGAGAATGGAAGTAGTGATCTTCCTCCCATATTTGGGCATACCGGGGGTTGTAAAACTCTAATAGATATCTAATATGTATGTATGTATGTATGTATGTATGTATGTATGTATGTATGTATATATGTATATATGTATATATGTATATATGTATATATGTATATATGTATATATGTATATATGTATATATGTATATATGTATATATGTATATATGTATATATGTATATATGTATATATGTATATATGTATATATGTATATATGTATATATGTATATATGTATATATGTATATATGTATATATGTATATATGTATATATGTATATATGTATATATGTATATATGTATATATGTATATGTATGTATGTATGTGAAAGAAATAGATAAATCTAACCATCTATTAAGCTGCAATTATATAAAGCACTTCCTTTTATTATTCTTATTCCTTCCACATTTTATTTCTCAACAACTTTTAGTCAAATGACAGTGATTGGTTCAAATTATCATTTAGCAAGCTTTGTGACTTAATGAAGATTAAAACTTGCCATTAGTTCTGGCCCAATGTTCTTATATAATATTATTTATGTATTTATTTAGTACATATACACACTATAGCTGTTATGGGCAGGAATAGTCAACTGAAATCAATCATTATCAATGATAATCAATGACATAAAATATTGTTTCATTACCTGTGATATTAAATGCCTAAAAATTATCATCCTGATTCATGGTCATTCATTAGAGACTTCCACAATTTCATGAAATAAAATGAAAGCAAGTTAACTCTCTCAGAACAGATTGGAATTGAACCAAATTTGATGTTCTAGGATAAGTTTTTATGCCATAGGCATATACAGTAGTAATTAAAGCTGGAAAAATAAAATTCCATATTTTTGGTAATTGGTAGAAAAATACTGCCTATGATTAAATTCAAATATATTAATGAAAATACAAATTTAGAGAGTTCCAATTATTCATTCAGCAACATATAGAATCTAGTATCTAATTTTATTTAGAATTGAGATATAACAAGAATAAGTATTCTTGTTTTAAAAATAAGGTTTAAAAATCAACAAACAACATTTTGTAATAATCCCACATGCACTCAAAATTTATGAGGTGAAGTAGCCATAAATATCAAATGTAAATCTATGGAATGATCCATTCAAGCGCTTAGCAATTGTTGGAATCAAAGCTTAGAACTGCCATAAATGGCACAATGCCATTTAATATCCAATCACTCAGCCCAAATGCTTGAATAGCTGGCAACACGATTTGAATACTGATTTGAATGGTAATATAAAACCATAACCTAAGGCATAAAGCTTGCATTTTTGTGCAAATTTCTGTTTTCTAAATGCTATACATTATTTCTGATGTCAACTAATTCAGATTATGAAAGACTGACATTGCCAGAAATGAATTACTATTTCATTTCATAACTTTTCTTTAATGCTTATAAACTTTTCATCTTACTGTAAATATGAGATGGAGATAAGAGATACATTTATTTAATATAAAAAAGATCACCAAAAGAACTTCATTCAAAGAATTATAACATTGCTTTTCTCTTCTCTCTAGTAATGTATTGGTCTGATTCTGCATCCTCCTTATCTTCAGATATCAGAAGAGAAGTGTAGTATACACACCATGGCAGTTACTGCTGTCAGCAAATGTTGCATTTTCCTGTTTCTCCTGGAAAGTAGCTCATAAACCCCTTGTGACTTTTTTCCATTCTTCACCTTGTCTACCTCCTGCAGTGATATTTCTTTGTCTTACAATATATTCTATAAGGTGTTTGCACCTCCCTGACCTTTTATCTTAACAAACAAAAGTTTTAATCAGCTGTCCCTCTCCCTCCCTCCTTCCCTCCCCCTCCTTCCCCCCTCTCTCTCACACACACAAACAAACACACACACACACACACACAAACACACACACAGAGAGACCTGGATACACATGTTTCTAATTCATCCTCCAATCCCTTTAAATCTTGGATTTAGAATTATTGAAATCTATTTTTTTCTATTTTTCTTTATCTGCTGCAGGTTTGTGAGATAATGAATGAGGTCTTTTGCCTATGCATATATTTATATTTGCTGCTATTCTAAATTCTTCTGCCTATCTGCTCAGGCAAGGATGTCTAAGGCTCACTGTCGAGATATAAAATAGATTTAGATGCATTCCTGAATGAATGTAAGGGATTGTAATTATGATTGTGAATAGAGATGCATCACAAATGAAAGAATGGGGAGTAAGAGAATTAACCATTAACTTTCTATCTTAATATAGAAATATTTATTTCATGTGCATTATCATTCTTATATATAGATATACTACAATATGTGTAGAGATAAACATGAACATTGACATGAATAGGAGAAAGGAGGGAAAGAAGGGAGGGAGGGTGTAGGAAGGAAGAAAGGAATTATTTGGAGGTATTGACTGGATAAAGATGGGGCAAGATAAAGAAGTAGCTAAACAGAAATAGAAAGAGGGAAAAGTGCCATTTATAGTGTCATTATAGACAGCATTAAATTGATTTAGTTCAAACCAAGCAATATCCATTTCCACATTAATCTTGAAAATCTTTCATACTTTTACCAGTGACAACTGTAGCCATTTTAACTCTCTACTTTAGCAATTGTTTTATTTCCTTGTCTTTGAGTATAATAGAACACTGGCTTCAATTTACAAGCAATTTATTTGCAGGAAAACACTATTTAGGTAGTATAAGATAAATTAAGCAAAATAGGTTACTAAAATACTGTCTGAAGAAACAATAGGTATTTGGAATGGGAAATATATTATTCTTAAATGTATCAATTTAATTTTGAATTATTTATGTATTACAATTTTATTTTGATTTTTCTTCTCAATAAAGATTTTGTTATAAAGTGCTGATACACAGTATTTAAATAAAGAGTTAGACATGGGTGTACCATATGATATAATGGCTTCTAGAATGGCTGGCAGTTTCAAGCAACAAAAATGTTTTGTATGGGCAAGAAGTGTAAACAGAAATCTATTATGCAATTTTTAATCTGGTGATTATGTGTATGGAGGGTGTAACATTCTTTTTCAATAAATATTTGTTTTGAGAACAATAATCTTGGAAGATCTCACATATTATGTTATTATGTTAGGAAACAATGAATCATTTAATATTTCCTTAAGGGAAAAATTCTGGAATGGGAAATAAGATTTGAAAATTATTATAAAGGAAGTTCATGTCACAGGTTAAATATTACCTATATTGTAAAGGTTGTGAGAAATCATTGGATGGAAGAATATTATACTATAGTTGGAGATATAACTCCAACCTTTAAAGCTCTACATGGCTTAGGGCCAGCATACCTGCAAGACCGCCTACTGCCACATTCCTCCCAACGGCCGGTGAGAAGGAGGGTGGGCCTCCTTCAGATGCCGTCAGCCAGACAATGCCGGCTGGTGGCTCCCCGGAGGACAGCCTTCTCTGTGGCTGCTCCGACCCTTTGGAACAAGCTACCCCCAGAAATCGGGACCTTACCCACTCTCATGGCCTTCAGAAAAGCTGTTAAAACCTGGCTATTCCGGCAGGCCTGGGGCTGTTGACCTAATTGTTGAGGTCCAGCCCCGATCGTAACGAATGTATGTGTGTTGATTTTAACCTGTTTTTATTTTCATTTTTTATTATTTCTTTTTTTCTTTTGTTGTAAGCCGCCAGGAGTCCTCCGGGATTGGGCAGCCTATAAATTGATTAAATAAATAAATAAATAAATAAATAAATAAATAAATAAATAAATAAATAAATAAATAAATAAATAAATAAATAAATAAATAAATAAATAAATAACTGTATTAAAAGTTTTCTTATAAGTTAAATCACTTGAAAAGCATTCAGAAGATCTTCCATGCAAGTATCTTGTCAACACAATGGAAATGGTTTGCAATTGGTGTCTTCCTGCATATTTTTCAACTAATACACTGCCTACAGCCCTATATTCCAAGGTATTTTCTATCTAAGTACCAACTAACCACACGCTAACTCCATAAATACATATTTTGTTTTATGAATTGAAATTATAAATTTATTTCATGTGGTTAAATGTTTTGATGACTTTGGGTTTATAAGTCATCAGTTCACTATTTCAATAAACTCATTCATCCACTCGCATTACATTGCTATAATGTAGACAGAATTACCTGGATGAATGAGGGGAGATTCAGCTTTGATTCTAGATGGTTTCAGAGAAAATTTGAAACAGTATTTATTATTCTTGAGACAAAGTAAAATTCTTCAGTCATGAAAGCCAAACATTCTTTAAGTTAACTTTCTTATTATCGTAGTTACTGACTAATAAAAAGACAAAAATATTATTATGTAGATAATTTTTAACAAGACCCTAGCATAGAATATTATGTACATTTATCAAGAGCCAGCATTAGGGTTCAGTGTCAACACAGTCACACCTTCTTAAGTAATAACATTTAGTATTTTATGCATACAGGTACAACTTACGACTATAATATGGTCATATTTCATGGTGGCTGTGTGTCACCATGAGACTGTACCCAATGATATTATCTTTTTGCAGCAGTTGTTAAGCAAACACAGCAGTCATTAAGCAAATGCAGACATTGATAAACTAACACAATTGCTGTTTTTTGCTGGAAACCAGAAGTGAACACTGGTTTCTGGCAAAAATATTTTTAAAATGAGATCATCTGACCATGGGATGCTGCAACTGGATGTAAATGAAAACAGCCATAAATCACAGATCACTAGAAGGGGCCACCAACCTTGAAACCAGGTCATCGGTAGCTCTGAGAAGGTCCATTGTAATGTTTACTGGATGCTAAGCAACTGGTCATAAGTCAAAGCCTGCCTGTATCTCAGTAACTATGTCTTTAAATCATATATCATATTTCACTTTTCATCTAAGAGCTTAAGGTAATATACAAATTGGTTATTCATATTTTCTCTACAATAACAATACTGTGAATTAGGTGTGACATAGAGAGAATGACTGGCCTAAAGTCATGCAGTAAGAGCCTATAGAACCTGATTCTATCTCATCCTAATCCAATACTTTAACCACTACATTGCACTACACTGGTTTCTGCCACATTGAAATGTTAAGTTCTCCTAACCTTGCATTTTATATTGCTTTGCCATTTTATTCAGTAAAAAAAATTACATCAATCTTTGATAGCTACCATTATTTAATATTAAATTATTTGAATATTTTCTGAGAAAAATGTGTATGATTTTTGTCAAGATCCTCAGCAGATATTTAGACTGCTTCACAAATTCAGACTGACACAGTAATAAGATTAATAAGGAGTAATTTAAGTACAATTAAAATCAATGTTCAGGGAAAGTTCTGAAAATAATTAATAATATGTATACATGTGTTTTACAAGAAATCAATGACATAAATATTTCTACAAAGTTTTGATTTTTGTAAAGTTATTATAAGAATCTTGAATTTGTATTTAAGGGTAAGAAGTGAATTATCAAATTGCAAATACAAACAACTGTACATTCACAATAAAGGTCTCTCACACACTATGACACTGACAATTGTATATATATATCAAATTGAAAATATACAGGACCTTAATTATTGAGATTTTTCTCAAAATGTGAAAAAAGCATAACTGTAAAAAAAATCATATTCTTTCGAAGATGCATCACATTAACTAGATACACAGCCATAACTATGAAATTGCTGGCTGCGGGCACTGCGTAGATAAGGTTATACTTAGAATTCATACAGAGTTATGTTAATATTCCCTCCCTTTTTAAAGGTTGTATTAATTAGAACAAATAACAGTTGTATTTTAAAATAAACAATCGTAAGTGTTTATCCTGCTAAGATGTTTAAAAGTTGAAAGGCACAATACTGATTAATTTCCTTTATTTCCTCATTTCCACTGGAACTATATTATCTATTGAATTGTATGGTGGATGTCAACACGGGGGCTAGCACCAGAGGTGGGTTGCTCCCAGTTCAGCCCGGATCCAGAAAACCTGTAGTAGCAGCAGTAGGAGGCTCAGCCCACCCACTCAGAAGCTTCTGCATATGTGCAGAAGTGTTGTGTGCACACACACACACGTGGGAGCATGCCCAAACCGGTAGTAAAAAAATTGGCAACCCACCACTGACTAGCACACTATAACTAGAACAGATTTGATTCTTCCACCTATGCACTCTGCATTGGATTATAGATTATGTAGTAGTTTCTGCTGCCACCACTATTTTTCTGTAGGAAGAAATGCTTTAACCAGGTTCTTCTTTCATACCATCAGCTTAGAGCAGGACTGTCAAACTTCCAGCCTATAGGCCAGATGTGTCAAATGCTGCCCAGGTCCAGGCCCAATTTAGCGAAAGGGGGGGGGAGTTTTGATATGTCATTTGACACCACTGTGATGACATGAGTTTGACACCCCTGACTTAGAGAGTCAGAGCAGGAAGCTCTCTCCTCCTGATCAATTTCTTTACTCCATAACTAAAAATGCTTCTGCTGCTTCTGCTGCTACTTCTAATAATAATAATAGCCATCCAGTTATATAGTATCAACTCTGAACCATAGTATACAGAGGTACAATATGTATCCAGAGAACAACAGCTCTAACTTTTCCTGTCAATATAAAAATAAAATAAAAATAAAATAAACCTTCTTGTTTGAATATGGGCTTTATTAAAAAAAATAAAGAAAATGGAAACAATGGTCAAATGCCCAAACAATTATAGATGTATGGAATGAAATATTTATCACTGATACTAACAGTGTCTCAAGCATCACTTTGGTATTTAATGCTATGGGAAGACAGGGGTGCAGATTCAACAGTGGGAACTGAGCTCAAAAAGCTTAAGATAATGAAGAGCATCAGAAGCAAATTTATCAATACAATTAACAGATATTTCCAAATATCAGAATGAATAAGGCAGACTAATTGCATAATCCCAATCTAATGTTGCTACACTTTTAGTTTATGTGAGAAACTGAATAACTAAAGGTTGGCTGTTTCTAGTTTCCATCTTTTCAACCATCTTGCTTTCTTCTTTTTACAGAGGTTTTTCCTCCTTTGTCCTTTCCCAGGTCATCTTCCAACTCCTTATTCATTTGCTTCAGACAAAGTTTTTGACGCTTAAAACATCTTATTGGATAAGCCCAGACATCTTTTCTCCATTCCTTGGAAACTAGGATTTTGCAGTCAATGTGAGTCTGGGATGACTTAAGAAATGACTTTGGCTTCTCAAATAAGTAAAGCAGGTTTGAACCTAATTAGTATTTCGGTGGGAGACAATTAGACCATAAATAATAATTTTAAAAAATCCTGGAAAAGACCATATTTACAGTGTTCTGCTACTAAGAGTTAGACTTTACTTGAGTTAAAATTTTTATGATCTTTCCACAGATTGCTATCAAAGACCTACATTTTTGCCCCTCTGATTTACAAATACATTTTTAAAACTGTTGAATGAATGAATTAAAGAAAAAAACCATACATAATCCTTCTAATTAATAATATTTTTTATTTCAAGATGTGCTGGAAAAATGCAATAACATTCTTTCCCAAATATTGCTCATTAATATATTTTTTCCTTGCAGTTTTCTTTCTGAGTGGCAGGGCTGCATAGTAAATTTATGAGAAATATAGGGAAAAGCCACATTGTTGTTTATAAGAATATATATTATTTAATTCATCTGAGGTGAGATCTTTTCTTATATGTCAAAGGAAGAAAGAAGTTGCTACATCATTGACATTCAATGATTTCCTAATTTTATTGTACCACTATAGTTTGAGCCTCTTTTGAAGACATGTTACTGATTAGTAGTGAATTTCCTGAAAACATTTATGTATTCATGTGGAAACTGAAGTAACAGGAAAAAGTCTACCTCAACAACATAACAGCATACTGAGCATAACAAGACCTAACAGACTACCTTCACAATATATTCTATCACAATGTAGAAACTATGTACTCTTTCAATTGTAAGAAGCATGATAAATAGAAAACATCAGAATCCTAAAATGTAGATACAAGCCTTCTCTATAAGTCAGCATGATAGATAGATAGATAGATAGATAGATAGATAGATAGATAGATAGATAGATAGATAGATAGATAGATAGATAGATAGATAATTAGTTCAATATGTATATTGAATTATAATTCCTTAAATTCAATGGATTTATTGTTAGCAATTAAATGTAAGATTACATCTAATCCCTTTCCATTCTGAATATATATTTTGCCAAACATTTGAGATGATAACAAAGACATAATTAAATACTTTTACACTATTCATCAAAAACCTAAATTCTGAATGAACAAAAAATCCTGCTTTAAAAACAAATTTTTGGATGCATTTTATCAGACAGCATCCATTAAAGTAACATTTTTTTTACATATCTGATTAAAATTAAGGGTAGGAACTAATTATGACATCACGGAGCACTTAAGTTTGTCAATTTTAACTTTGGTCATTTTGACAACCCAGTTGCTAAGCTCAAAATATCATGACTGCTTAAAAAGAAATACATTATCCTTCTGCTAGGCTAACTTTACAATGTGTCTGAAAAAATAAGCTTTCACCATGCTTCATAAAATCCTCAGCAACTATATTGCCAACATAAAACTGGACCTTGGCAATTTATATATTGAAAGCAAATGACCCCAGTGATTACTGCCTATTTTATTTGTGCCTCCCATATGCTCGCATTGCTTTCAAAATATTGACAAAGAAAGCATTCTGTTTTAGATAAAGGTGTAGAAATGGTTTTGCATTATTTAAAATGGGTTTCCATTATTATTATTATTATTATTATTATTATTATTATTATTATTATTATTAAAATTGCTCAATGAAATTCTCCCAAATTTGTTCTTTCTACCCTCATGCTACTAGGATGCTTATTATTTATGTAAATAAACAGTACTTCTCTCTCCTTATTGTTAAGCTTTAGGTAGTCAAGAAAATATTGTTAAATCTACAATTTGTGCTGCCAACATTTTAATGATATATGGTAGATAATTAGATGCTCTACTAAGCCTCTTGAATATCTCACAGTAGAAAAGCATTTAAGCATGTATCAGATAGATTGCTCTGAACAAAGGCAAATTTAAGAAGGTTATTTCATGTAGAGGCCAGCAATAATATATTCTATCGGGGTCTACAAGTCAAGGGTGAATTACCTATTTGGCAAATGATCCCAATTGCCAAGGGCAAGTTTATGCAGCATGATTGCTGTATAAATGATAAATACATGTACTGCACAAATCACTGCACTCTGAAAAGACCTTAAGAAATGAACAGCGTTCAGCTTCTCCTGGAACCTCTTCATTCCATACTGTCACAATACAAAATGCAATCCACTCTGAAGGACAACTCTTGACCAAAGATATATGATCTAGTTTTTCTGCTGAAACTATAAAGGTCTAGGCATCATATATACAAGCCACTCTGAATTCTCAGAACATATTGATGAATATATTCAATAATTACACCTATGCATAGTATTTGAACAAAGTATTGTAAAATATATTTGTTGTTGAATCTAAAAAATATTTGAAAAAAACCAAACAAAAACAAAACCATATTATAAAATCAAGAGGGAAAAATACAATAACTAATCTCTTGCAATGTCTGTTTTCTTCCCTTAAATGTAGCTCCATTGAACATTATTAGAGCTATACATTTTAATTGCTTTAGAGATAATAAAAAAGATCACTTTGTTACATCACTATTTCAGTCGGAAACAATTTCATCCCATGACTTACAAGATTACTCTGAATTTAGTTTAGCAATGTGCAACAGTTTGCAAAGGCACATTTTTTTCCTAGACTGCGGAAAGTAATTTCTACTATGTGTGATGGAAGAGAAGCCTTGGAGGAAAATGGCTTGTTCGTCTAATTTTCATATCTTTTTTGTGAAGTCAGTTTCTGAAGTATTGCATGGAGGAGGGGGGAGAGATGGGAAGATGAAAATTGAAGAAGCCCAATTCAGAATGTCAAGCTGTGCTTCAAGAATGATAAAAGACAGACTCATACTCTCGTCAGAGTAAAACAACTTGCCCAGAGTAGAATTAACAAATATGCTATTTCAGTGGAATTCTATCACCCCCTGCTGGACAGATGAACTCACTAAAAAGAGCACTGTAGAAAATATATGGCACACAGATACTATATACGTTTCCCTTCCCTCCCCCACTCCCATTTGGTCTGTTTCTTAAGGCATATAAACTTCAGCATAAATATGTTGTGTTGAAATTCATTAAACCTTTCACAGAATAGACGAAAGAAATTCTTTTAGCAATTAAGTCCAGTCTTTGCCCTATTACAAACTTGTCTGAACTGTTCAAAGCATTGCAATTCATTTTTGCAAAGAGGTTCTATCTGTCAGTGTCTCATATCAACACACTTCAGCACTTCCTTCCCCTAATCAAAACTAGTGGAATCCAAATATAACCTAGGAAACACCAGCAAATAATTATCTGCCTATTTAAAAAAAAAACAATGTTGGAAAATACAGAGAGAGAGAGAGAGAGAGAGAGAGAGAAATGCAATGGTTGTGCTTTTAACTACTACTTCCTTGTAACTGTCATTCCTTTATGGTTGTGTGTATGTTATGCCCTGCCTTGCAATAAAACTGTTATGTACATACGCATATATGTACATATATGTTGTGCCCAACAAAACACCCCAGAAAAAATAACATGAAATTCAGAAGGAAGCTTCCTTTACAGAGGCACCAAAGGACGGTGATTGATTTTTTGCACATAGCAGAAATCCAAAATTTCTCCCTCATTACAACTATCCTGTCCTTTAAATATTTTTAAACAAGAAACAACTTTAATTAATACATTAAGAAACACATTCAGACCCATGCTTTGTAAGGCATTATTTATTTTAAAAAATCTGCGGTGAAGAAGCAAGGACCATCATTGTCCATATAGAAAGACAGGAAGAGATAAACCCCCAAGAAACTGGAATTAACATTTTCTTTTCTTCTTCTTTTTTTTGCTGATCTTTGTTTCAACCAGAACAACAACAAAATGTAACAGCTCCCCCCACCCCAAGAAATAGATTTCAGGAACAAATTGGTGTGAGGGTAAAAATGGTTTCAATCCTTAATTTGCCGGGGTGGCAAAGAGGTGAGAGATGCTAATCTTTGATTTGCATTGTAACGAGGGGGGCGGCGGAGGAGAGGTTTGGACGGTAAATAAACCACGATTAGAAGAAACGGCACTCCTACCTTGCCCGCTACTGAGAAACAATCCGAACAGGTAGAGCACCGGCAGGTTCATTTTTTCAGGAGCTCACACTGGTGGACAGTTCCCAAGTTAAGCGAGGGTGCTGAGCCCAGGAAAAGCCAGCTCTTGCAGCTTACTTTGCCGCCGCTTTGCCTGCTCCTGCGTCTCCTCTTCGCGTACAAGTCTACCCTTCAATCAAGCGCGCGCGCGCGCCCGCGCAGAGCCATATACACTCACATCAACCCCAGCCCGGAAAGCCGAGCAGCGCCGCTCACCGACTGACGGCAAGCGCCTATCGCCGCTTGGCTATATCGGGCGGGCAGGCAGGCAGGCAGCGGTGCCAGTAGCAGTAGCAAAAACAGACCCTCTACACACATGAAAGGATGCAAAGTATCCCTCCGCGAACGCAGATGAACGTTTTTAGAAAGAGCTCGACCAGCCTTTACAAATGGCAAGAGCGGAGAAGAAATGGGAAGAAAGGAGACTGATTCTTCCGCCTCTTTGCCCTCGAAAGCTTCTGGCGACAGCGGCGTTGCTGCTTAAGGGTGTTCCGTATCTTTTTCCAGTTTGTAGGCGACAACCCTCTCTTCTCGCTTGAAACGGATTATTCAGGAATAGAAAAAGGAGGGGGGTTCAGCTTTTCTCTCGCTTTTGAATTCGACGTGGAGCTGAGAGAAAGCTCCGGTTCTTCCGAAGGGATCAGATCCTAATGCCAAAAGTGGGGAGGGGGGAGGGAGGGCGAGGAAAAAAGGAACAAGAGAAGAAGATAGAAGTTCACAGGAGCTGGAAGCAAACGCATTAATGCAAATGCAAATTGTGAGGGCATGCATTGGGATTGCGTGCTTATACAGCGGTCACGTTGACAGACGTGCTTGGAAAGTATCTGGCAGATGTTAAAGAACTGCAGGATTGTGCTGGAGTTAGTAGTAGGAAAGAAGTCTACCGTTTAAATGCTCCAGGAGATGGGGTCGAGATGAGATTTCATGATGGTGCCAGAGGCTGATTCTTTCCAGATGTAAAATACTGCATACCAATCTCCCTCAACCCCCCCCCCCTCTCTTTCTTCCACTCTGTTGGGATGGTAGAATAATTAGGAGAAAACAAAATGGCTGGAGGGGAAAGGGTGGGGAGGAAACAGGTCTGAAATGCTACTTGAAATAAATGAACATGGAAATAAAGGAAGTGATTATCAGATATCCCAAATAATCCCACAATTTGAAATCAGAAACCTTGTCCATAGGATTGAAATGAAGTAGGTTAGATGACAATCAACTCCAGACAGGGGAAATGACACATCACATTATTTATTGTATGTCCACTTTTATTTTTTAAAAAAAAGTTAAAATCACCATATAGATTTATCTCTCGCTCTCTCTTCATGTTATCATTGCAAATAAATCTCAGATGCTTTACCTGACAGCTGTTACCACTGAAGTTTGTGCTTAATAAAAATAAAATCTGGATCCTCCAAATTCCAATTCAGTACTTCAGTCAATATACTGTCTCTCATAGTTTGCCTGCTTTCACATAGTTCATTGAAGTAGCATTAAAATCTCTTTGATGCTAAGTATGTCCCAAAATCACATAAATGATTACCTAAAATAATAGAACTGGAGAGAGGCTTCTAGAAAAGATAGACCAATCTTTTTTCTTTCTTTCTTTCTTTTTCTTTTTTTGGTGCAAAAAATCCAGAATTAAAGCATTCCCAGCAGATGGCAGTCCAGAATTGGTTTGAACTATCAATTCATTATAGTTCCCTGCCACCCAGTATTTGTTTCATTTGTTATAATTTGCACCATTAAACATGTTTAGGTAATATTTAATCACTAACCATTCTTTGGTAATCCAGTGCCTACCTTATGTCCTACCCTTAGAGAAAAGAGAAAAAATGCCATTGTAATTGGGTTCATCTTTGACAATATTTAAGAGTTATCACTCCTCCTCCATCTACACCAGAAGTGTCAAACTCGCATCATGTTGTCATCATGTTGTTATCATGTGATGTATTGTGATTCCCCCCCACCTTCTCTAAGAAGGGTGGACATGGCCATATGTTGCATCTGGCTCACAGGCCACAAGTTTGACACCCCTGCTTTATACAGTATTACAGGAGTCAAAATATTTCATCTAACCCTTACCATGATTTCCAATAGAACTGGATAATATCAATAATTGGGGGGAAATTTAAAAATTATGAATAGTTCTTTAAAGATCTAAATGTAGACTATGAGAGTATGGAATATGCTTCCAAATAATGACTCCCTGTAATACTAAGTAGAAATCAGTCCTTGGGAATAATTTTAGGAATATTTGTGAACAATGTGTTTACTAAGAGTAGTTACCTTGGCAACATTTTTTGAAGTGGTTTGCCATGGCCTTCATCCAAGGATGCAGAAAGAATGACTGATCCAAGGTCACTTGAATGGCTTCATGCCTGTGGTGGGATAAGAATTCATGTTTTCCTAGTTTGAAGTCTGGTGCCTTAACCACTTCAACTGACAGACTCTGTAATTTTAGTCAATGTTTAACATAATGTTCAATTATCTATCCATCCTAATTGCTAGAAACTGACCAAAAGTTTATCCACTGACAGTATTTGTGATTCTTATTGAAAGAAATGAGGATTGCCTGTTATTCATTGGTATGAAACATAATGAAAGTACTAACTTTGTAAATTTATATCACATGAAAAGGAAGGCAAAATAAAGGCAAAATTACTTTCTAGTGTCGTAATGGCGAATCTATGGTACACATGCCACAGGTGGCATGCAGAGCCATATTTGGCGGCACGCCAGCTGTTAGCTCCAGCCATTTGCCATTCCAGCGGGCCAGGAGAGGCAGTTTTCACCCTCCCCAGGCTTCAAGAAAGCCTCCAGAAGCTGGCGAGGGTGAAAAATGATTCCAACGGCCAACCAGAAATTCCGGAGTGAACTTCCAGTTGGTCCATTGGGGCTGTTTTTGCCCTCTCCAGGCTCCGGAGGCATTGGTGTGACTCATCTTTTTCTTTCCAGTGTATAATTGGTTACAAAAAACAAAAAAAAAAAGTTGTTGAGGAGATTAAGTTAATACATTATCAGAAGGAAAAATGAAGTGCTCAGATTTATTTATAAGGAAAATATTCAATATTCAAATTTGAAAAATACTAACACTACTTCTTCACTTGTTTTTAATTAAAACCTCCTTTAACTCAAGGCAACTAATATAGGCATGGATTCAACTAAAAATTATTGAGTATTATTTAATTATTTAATTTTGGTCTCACTTTTATATAAGAGAAAAATACAATGTATGTGTTACAATAATTTTAAATCTAGAATCAATTATTATTTTTATTGCCTGATATTGATTACGTTGTAAAGAACAAAAGTGGTACCATGTGACAAAATGAGAAATAAGAAAAGTGAAAATAACCCCAAATGGAAAGAATGCTGATATCAGTTGAAATAAGGTAAGTACATGGAATCAGTGTGACTACCAAGCATAAAGTCTTGCATAATCCAGCCAGAGCAAGCAAAATCAAGAAACGTGAAGAAACGGAAATGATGTTTAGGGGTTGTATATGGAGAATTGTTGCCCTCTTATTTTAACAGGGGACTTCTTGAAAACAACATAAAGTATGAAAGCATCTCCCAAGAATTTTGTCTTCTTCAAAGACTCCATTCGTTACATGATCTCTATTGTAGCAGATTCTTCTAGTATGAATGTGTGCCTGAATTAATCAATTATAATCAATAAAATAAAAAGTTAGAGATTCTCTATATTCTGCATTTCATGAACTCTTCCATTATTACATAAGATCCTGAAGTTCAAGCCTGTAATAATCCCAAATAACATCATTACCATTACAGTCATTATGGGTAACTGTAATGGTGTTTTAACACATGATTTCCCATAATGACTGTAATGATAATAATGAGTCAAGACGGCATATCAAAAAGAATAAAAGTGATGCTGTCTTTACTTATGTAATACTTTGTAATATACTTATGTAATATACTTTGTTAAAACACTTGTATTATATACAACCTATCATTATAATCATTTATTGTAGTTTTATTGCTACATCCATTTTCTCATCTGAGTAACTTCTAATGCTTCAACTAAACATTTCATGCAATTTATATTGCCCTGTGAAAATAGATGTTGAAAGAATGCTCTTCCTTTTTCTGCATTCCTGCATTCCCATATTGTTGATTTTATTAAGACTAGAAGAAATTTCAGAAGTAGGTAGTTAAATGAGCAAGAGAGACAGAATGACGCATATGTACCATTTTTTTCAAATTGCTCACCAAAATATTCTTAGGTAATTCTCAGTTCCTGGCCTTGTCCATAGTTATTAGTTATCTTGTCAACAAATTATCAGATTCAAGATAATATATAATCACAGAACCAATTGATTGAGAAATATCTGAAAACATAGAAATATTGTCTCTGTAACATGCTTGTGAACTTCCAAGTATAGTCTAGGTTGCCATCTCAGAAATCAGTTTCGGAGTCAAACAACCCTCCCCTTTTTATTCTTAAATTCAGTGTAGCTTAAATACCCAGGTAAATCAAGATAATCTATACAGGTGCTCAGATATACTGGCAGTTTATTTTAATGGCTCATGCTTTGCATAGTATTAACTTGAGTTTTTGTGTAAACTATGGTCTAGTTAAGAAATGCTGGTAGAAGCATTAGGAACAATTCATCTTGATTGCAATTATTTGTGTATTTTAGTCCATACTTGAACACATGCATGTAAGTATTTATTTGTAAAATTTATGGTGTATGTGTCTGTGTTTCTGTGTACATACATACATATACACATTTATATTTAATTGATGAAGACTACCATTAAGATGAAAGGCTATTGTGCTGCATATTAATTAATAAAGCCATGTTGTTAATTGTTTAAAATGTTGAATTAGCTGAACCTGAAACATGGCACACACAAACAAAAAGTTCATAATAACAACAGAGCTAAGGACTACTCCAATTTCCAATTTTGTTTTTAAGTTACTGTTTTTCAGAAAAATATGAGGGTAGAATCAAATCCTCTGATTTTCACTTGATGTTAGCATATGATTCTCCCTCCATCCCCTCATTCTTTGTGCATCTAGTTGTTTGAAATTTCTTGCCTGATAATTGTTGTTATTTTTAGACAGTACAAAACTTTTTATTCTTTCATGGTCAGTTCTTGAATTAGTAACCTTGTTGGTTTGCTACCTGATCATTATACTCCATAAAAATGCCAAGAGTTTTCCCTCTAGAAATAAATTGTTTTTTTTTATTTCAGATTGCATTTTAATAATTACTTGATCTATGTATGATCCCTATTTCAATGGCATAATTCATTTCTTTAACTTTTTTGCACTTCGCTTGACATGCAGATAAGTACTTTTCAAATTATTCCATGTTTATATGTAGTACCTGCTAGATAAACAATATAGTTCTTGGTTGGCATGGCCTTGATTATTCTTTTCAGGGTACTGTATAAAATGCTGTAACTATAGTACATGTATCTTGCTTTTATGTTTTCAGTGATACACAAAAAAATAACACCTAGTAAATTGAAGTGATTGGGATTATTGGCTTTTTGCCGAAATCCTAATAATTACGATATACTATACTTAGGCAGCATTTGGGGGAAAACAAAATTTGTCTTATATTCAAATAATACTGTTCTTGGAGTTGATTAAATAAACTTGATATTTATGGCTTCACCTACATTTTGGTTCTAGTGATTCAGATCTTTAAAGAAAAGTATTAAAGGATGACAGCATAATCTTATTTTGTCTGTCCTCAATTTAAGCAAGGTCAGGCCTGATTAATGCTTTAATGGAAGCCTACAAAATAATAGCATAATTGTAGGTAGTTTGCTAAATTGAAAGGAAATATCCATTCCAGAAGAAGTCAGTGGAAAACAATTTCCATATCATCATCAAGAAAACTACAGGGATATGCACATGAGGAGTTGAACTGTACTCAAAGGCATGGTATGTATAGTATGCTTGTTATGTATGTGATGCCTCCAAGCTATAATTGATACAGTCAAGGTAAAAACATAATACTAGTGTAGAATAGTGGTATTTTGCTGACCTAGATGTTGCTGAGCTTGTTGATGGAAACATCAAGAGGTTGCAACTGGCTGGTAAAACCCCCAGGAATTACAGCTAGATTGCTCTTCACTTCTTTGAATCTTTTCTTAGTGTTGTCAGTAATATGTGCTCTAAACTGGTCAAGCACTAATAAAGCTGGCTTTTTCAGAAGTCCTCCAGGATGTTTGGACCACAATTTTTCAATCCATACTTTCATTCCATGGTCATCCATCCATCCTTTTTCATGGGCATACACAACAACACTTCTTGGAATCACTTCTTTTGGGAAGGTTTTCCTTTTAAATATTAACATTTGTGCCAATTTGGTGCCATCTGCACAGCAGGACAACACAACTGTGTAATGTGTCTTCTCATGTCCTGTAGTTTTCACAGTTATGCTTTTGGCACCTTTGACATCAACAGTCGTGTTTGATGGCACATCAAAAGTTAGCGGGACTTCATCCATATTCCCGATCTGGCCAATCTCAAAATTATTTCTCCTCCTGGAATCTCTTACAAAAGTATGAAAAGAGAGACTCTTAGCCTCATACTTTTTTGGCATTCTTTGTGCAATCCTAGTTTTGGTGCGTATATCAAGGCCACATTGCCTCATAAATCTGAAGCACCACGATGGTGTTCCACTAAAATCCTGAATGCCTTTCCATGTAGCAATGCATTTGGCTTCATTCATCACCATTTTTGTGGTGACTGTGAAGCCACTATTCTGGTGACCTGCGATCCAGTCTCTCATTTCCTCCTCTAACTGTGGCCACTTTGCAGGAAGCCCACGAAAGTTGTGCTTGCTTTTATCTTTTACCTTTTTCAGCTTATCCATCTGTTTCTTCCACTCTCTTATCATCTTTTCAGTTGGAAGTGGTCCAAAATGTTCATCTGCTGCTCTGTTTCCATGTTCCTCAGCATATTTCAAGACTTCCAGCTTGAAGGAGATTGTATATGCCTGCCTTTTGGGCTTTGACATTTTTCTGCAAGAAAGAACAATAATGTGTCATTTGTAACAATACAGTGCACTGTAGCTGAAACCACATTCATACACACACATTAGACCATTACACCCTCCCCCTAAATAATATGCCTTAGCCTTAACCCTAACCCCAACCTGTAAATAGCCAATAAGCCTTAAACCTTAAAACAATAAGCCAAAATCATTGCAAAAGTGCTGACAGCTTTAAGACCTGTAGACCTTCAACTCTCAGAATTCCTCCTCCAGTCATGTTACCTCAAGATTGCTGGAACTAAGTCCATAGGTCCAGCTGCCACGTTTAGCTTCCACCCCTAACCAGTGCTTACCTGTGTGGTGTCTCAGGAGCAGGTGGCAAGCTTCTCCAGGCAGCGTTGTCTGGAGCAGGTGAGGCAGGTGGCTTATCCAGGCAGCAGTGGGGCAGTGGCTTTGATTTTGCTCAGGAGCAGGTCAAGCTCCTTGGGCAGCAATGAGGCTGTGGTGGGGCTCCTAGGGCAGCAGTGAGGTGGCAGCGGCAGCAGAGGCTTTAAATTTTTCCTGGGAGCAGGTCAGGCTCCTTGGGCATCAGCGAGGTGGCAGCGGGGCTCCTGGGACAGCAGTGAAGCAGCAGCAGCTTCAAATTTTGCCTGGGAGCAGGTCAGGCTCCTCGGGCAGCAGCAAGGTGGTGGTGGGGCTCCTGGGGTAGCAGCGAGGCATCAGTGGCGGTGGCTTTCAATTTTGCCTGGGAACAGGTCAGGCTCCTCGGGCAGTAGTGAGGCAGTGGTGATGGTGGCAGTGGTGGCTTTAATTTTGCCCAAGAGCGGCAGGGCAGCTCAGATGGTAGGTCATCCTACCTTTTTTGCCATTCATTGCCGCCATTGCTGCCATTGCCGCCACCATACTGCCACCATACCTCTCATTCCCCCCTCCCATCAGGTATGGCTCATGCTACATTCAGAGTATAAGACGCACCCAGATTTTCAGCCTCTTTTTGGAGGCAAAAGGTGTGTCTTATACTCCGAAAAATACGGTACTCAATTTCTTGTTTTCCTGAATTACAGGCTATCAGCCAGTAAGTCCACTTTCATGGATTACTGCCTTGTCATTGTGAAGGGGCTTGTGTAGCTCAATGAAGCTATGAACTATGTCATGCAGAGTCACCCAAGACAGACAGGTCATAGCAGAGAGCTCTGAACCACTGGAGAAGGAAATGGCAACCCACTTCAGTATTTTTGCCATGAACACCCCATGGACAGTACCAAAAGGCAAAAATATATGACACTGGAAGATGACCCCTAAGGTCGGAAGGTGTCCAATATGCTACTGAGGAAGAGCAGAGGTTTAGTACTAGTAGTGCCAGAAAGAGTGAAGCAGCTGGACCAAAGTTGAAAGGATGCTCAGCTGTGGATGTACCTGGTGGTGAAAGGAAAGTCAAAGATCTATACTCCATAGGAACCTGGAATATAAGATCCATGAATCAAGGCAAGCTGGATGTGGTCAAACGAGAGATGACAAGACTGAACATCAACATCTTAGGAATCAGTGAACTAAAACACAGGAATGACTGAATTTAATTCAGCTCACCATCTGGTATACCACTGCGGGCAAGAATCCCTCAGAAGAAATGGAATAGTCTTCATAGTCAACAAAAGAGTTGGAAAAGCAATACTGGGAAACAATCCCCAAAATGACAGAATGATCTCAGTTTGAATCCAAGGCAAACCATTCAACATCACAGTAATCCAAGTCTTTGTCCCAACCACTGGTGGTGAGCAGGATGAAATTGACTGGTTCTATGAAGCCCTACAGCACCTTATAGAATTAAAACCAAAATGATGTCCTTATCATCATGGGGGATTGGAATGCTAAAGTAGAAAGCCAAAAAATAACTGGAATAACAGGCAAGTTTGGCCTTGGAGCACAAAATGAAGCAGGGCACAGGCTGATAAAATTAAGTCAAGAGAATATGATCGTCATAGCAAACACTATTTTGAAACAACCCAAGAGATGACTCTACACATGGACATCATCCAATGGTCAACACAGAAATCAGATTGACTATGTACTCTGCAGCCAAAGATGGGGAAGCTGTACACAGTCCATAAAAACAAGACCAGGAGCTCAGATCCTGGTGGCTCAGATCATGGGCTTCTCATTGCAAAATTTAGGCTTAAATTGAGGAAAGTAGGGAAAAGCACTAGGCCACTCAGGTATGAACTAAATCATATCTCTAATGAATATACAGTAGAGGTGACAAATAGATTTAAGATTTAGATTTAATTAGATCTGATAGACAGAGTGCCTGAAGAACTATGGACGGAGGTTCAAACATTGTACAAGAGGTAGCAACTAAAACCATACCAAAGAAAAAGAAACGCAAGAAAGCAAAATGGCTGTCTGAGGAAGCTTTGCAAATAGCTGAGGAAAGAAGGGAAGCAAAAGGCAAGGGAAAAAGATAAAGATACACCCAATTGAATGCAGAATTCCAGAGAATAGCTATAGCTAGAAGAGATAAGAATGCCTTCTTAAATAAACAGTTCAAAGAAATAGAAGAAAACAATAGAATAGGGAGGACCAGAGAACTCTTCAAGAAAACTAGAGATATGAAGGGAACGTTTCATTCAAAGATGAGCATGATAAAGGACGAAAATGGCAGGGACATAACAGACGCAGAAGAGATTAAGAAAAGGTGGCAAAATTACACAGAAGAACTATACAAGAATGAGCTTAACATCCCCAATAACCATGATGGGATGGTCAATGACCAGAGGCAGACATCCTAGAATATGAAGTCAAATAGGCCTTAGAAAATCTGAGCAACAAGAAAGCTAGTGAAAGTGACAGTATTCCAGCTAAGCTATTCAAAATCTTAAAAGACGATGCAGTTAAAGTGCTGCACCCAATTTTCCAGCAATTTTGAAAAACTCAACAGTGGCCACAGGATTGGAGAAGGTCAGTTTACATTCCAATCACAAACAAAGGCAATGCCAAAGAATGTTCAAACTATCGCCCCATTGCATTCATTTGACATGAGTAAAGTTATGCTCGAAATCCTACAAGCTAGGCTCCAGCAGTATGTGGATTGAGAACTACCAGAAATACATTTCGAAGAGGCAGAGGAACTAGAGATCAAATTGCCAACATACGCTGGATCATGGAGAAAGTTAGGGAGTTCCAGAAAAACATATACAGGTGAAACTCGAAAAATTAGAATATCGTGTAAAAGTTCATTTATTTCAGTAATGCAACTTAAAAGGTAAAACTAATATATGCCAATCAAGCACAGTAATCCCATGGTCATTAAATCAGGTTTTGGTGCTTCCGGCAGTGTGGGCAGCTAGAAAATGAAGTCAGCATCCCGATAAAGCTCGGAAGGAAGCATGAAGCATGAAGTGCTCCAAAATCTCCTGGTAGACAGCTGCGTTGACCCTGGTCTTAATGAAGCACAATGGTCCAAAATCTTGTTACTCAGTGGTCCAAAGTCCTCTTTTCTAATAAGAGCAACTTTTGCCAAAAGCACCAAAACCTGATTCAATGACCGTGAGATTACTGTGCTTGATTGGCCAGTAAACTCACCTGACCTAAACCCTATAGAGAACCTATGGGGCATTGTCAAGAGAAAGATGAGAGACATGAGACCGTACAATGCAGAAGAGCTGAAGGCCTCTATTGAAGCATCCTGGTCTTCCATAACACCCCAGCAGTGTCACAGGCTGACAGCTTCCATGCCATGCCGCATTGAGGCAGTAATTGCTGCAAAAGGGGCCCAAACCAAGTACTGAGTACATATGCATGCTTATACTTTTCAGAGGTCCAATATTGTTCTATGTACAATCCTTGTTTTATTAATTGCATGTGATATTCTAATTTTCTGAGATGGTGGATTTGGGGTTTTCATGAGCTGTACGCCATAATCATCACAATTATGACAAATCACGGCTTGAACTATCTTGCTTTGCATGTAATGAGTCTTATCTCATATATTAGTTTCACCTTTTAAGTTGCATTACTGAAAAAATTAACTTTTGCACAATATTCTAATTTTTCAAGTTTCACCTGTACTTCTGCTTCATTGACTATGCTAAAGCCTTTGATTATGTGGATCACAATAAATTGTGGCAAGTTCTTAAAGAGATCGGAGTTCCAGACCATTTTATTTCTCTCTTGAGAAACTTATATGTGGGTCAAGAAGCAACAGTGAGAACTGGACATGGAACCACTGATTGGTTCAAAATTGAAAAAGGAGTCCAGCAAGGCTGTATACTGTTGCCCTGCCTATTCAACTTATATGCAGAACACATCATGAGAAAGGTGTGACTAAATGAATCAAAAGTTGGAATTAAAATTGCAGGGAGAAATATCAACAACCTCAAATAAGCAGATGATACCACACTAATGGCAGAAAGTGAAGAAGAACTAAAGGGCCTCTTGATGCTGGTGAAGAAGGAGATTGCAAAAGTTGGCTTGAAACTCAACATTAAGAAAACTAAGATCATGGCATCCAGTCCTCTCAATTCCTGGCAAATAGATGGGGAAGAAATGAAGGTAGTGACAGATTTCATTTTCCGGGGCTCCAAGATCACTGCAGATGGGAACTGTAGCCAATAAATTAAAAAGATGCTTGCTTCTGGGGAGGAAAGCTATGGCAAATCTAGACAGCATACTAAGAAGCAGAGACAACACCCTGCCAGCAAAAGTGCATATAGTCAAGGCTATTTTTTTCCCCCAGTTGCAGTGTATGGCTGTGAAGATTGGACCATAAGAAAGGCCAAAGAATTGAGGCCTTTGAACTATGGTGCTAGAGAAGACTCCTGTGGGTCCCTTGGACTGGAAGGCGATCAAACTGATCAGTCCTAGAGGAGATCAACCCTAACTGCTCTTTAGAAGGCCAGATCCTGAAGATGAAATTCAAATACTTTGGCCACCTAATGAGAAGGAAGGACTCACTGGAGAAGAGCCTAATGCTGGGAAAGATTGAGGGCAAAACAAGTAGGGGACAACAGAGAATGAGGTGGCTGGATGCAGTCATTGATGCACTAGGCGTGAGCTTAAATGGACTCCAGCGGATGATAGAGGACAGGAAGGCCTGGAGGAACATTGTCCATGGGGTCATGATGGGTCAGACATGACTTCACAACTAACAACAAAAGCCAGTAAGTCTGAACAGAAATTGTGTTCACATTTCCTAAATGATGAGTACATCTGTTAAAAGCCCTACTTATTTGTTCAAGGAAATATGAATGTAGATCTATAGATCTTTTGATTTAATGTACATAAATTAGGGAAGCAAATGGCTAGGCATCAGGATGTAGCACATTAGGGCAGAGCAACCAGATTTAAAACCTAATTCAGTACATTAGCCTGGCGCATGTAGAAACCACAAAGATTGCATCAAGGTGGTTTGAGCTGATCCATGCTAATTAATTGCTTTAGATGATAGATAGACAGGTAACAGACAGATAGATCTATTTGTATTATATCTGAGAAAATTATTGTTGTAAGGTATATACTTGAAGAAGGCAAATAATTCATTAAGAAAACTGCCAACAGTACCTTTAAGGTGTTGAAAGATGCTGGAAAAGTAAGGTATGGAGGTGTTGGAAATACATAAAAACAGCTGTGACTGAATTTTTATTTGATTTTATTTTAGTATTTTGCAACATTTATAATGCTTTAAGAGGTGTGTCAACATTTTCATTAGCATCTGAAGCTTACTGTTGGACGTTTTTAGTATTTTATGTATGTCTACTGACAGAAATCATTACTTTATTTAAAAAAAACTACATTTTTCTCTCTCCATAGATTTTACTTGTGCCTGCACTGGATGCCACTGAATATTCTGATATCATATATTCTTATATCATACCCTGCGCTCAAAATGTGTCTGGAAATTCCATGCAATTGCTGAAGTTTGATATTTCATGAATGGATGAATGAATTACTGGTATAGCTCCTCATAAGGGCTAATATTCACAAAATAAAATGTTTATATAAGCTGCTGTATTTTGCAAGATTAATCTGAACTTAAATAAATAATATTAAACAACTTAATTCAATCTGAAAATCTTATTACATGTAACTGGAAATATTCAATTTACTTTATTTGATGATGATGAAGAATTAATGAGAAATTGAAAAAAATGATACCAATGCAGTAGATGTAGAATTTAAATGCAGTAATAGTTATGCGAGAGTCAGTTTGGTGCAATGGTTAAGGCATTAAGCTAGTCACCAGAAGACCATGAGTTCTAGTCCCGCCTTTAGTACATGACCAGTAGGTTCACCTTGAGCCAGTCACTTTCTTTGAATCCTAGGAAGGAGGCAATGTCAAATGACTTCTGAAAAACCTTGGAAGAAAACTGCAGGAACTTGTTCAGGCTGTCTCCAAGAATCAGATATGATTGAATAAAAGCAAATAAAAAATAGCTATGCAACAATGGCACTTTCAATAGAAGAAAAATATTAAATTTATCCCAAATATTATGGTTGAGTATTTTATCTGAATGTTATATTTTGAAAAAAAATTGACAGAGGAAGATTTATAATTAATATATTACTCCATTGTTATCACTAGAGAATGAGAGTGAGAATTAAAGAAGAATAAAGCAGTGTGATAAGAAAGGAGAAAAAATGTAGAAAAAGAAGTAGAACAGAAAAAAGGAAAGTAAAGGATTCTAAAGTAATGACATCCAATCTTCTTGACAGTATAATAGATATATTTTATTCTCTCTCTCTCTCTGGTTACATCATAATTTCCTTATTTCCAGAACTTATCCTTTCTAATCTTCAAACTCATAAATCACAAATTCATTTTATTCCTTTTTCAGCAAAAAGTCCATAAGGGGCTTTCAGTTACTAATAAATGTCCTCATCGATCTTTTGCTAATCAAATAAGTTAATTTTGCCATCTCTGCTAGCTCAATCAAATTCACAACCAATCCTACAATGTGTGCATTTCAGAATCTTTCCATTTTTGAGCACATAATAGTCCTGCAGAAGTAATCATATATAAAAATCATCTTCAATGTCTCTTTTCTAATTGACTGTTCATTAAATCCAGCAAGAAATGTTCTGGTTTCAGTTGAATGTTCAGTTTTTAAAAATCCTTGCATCTTTACATGAATTTGAACCAAAAAATTTCTGGCTTTTTTACAAGTCCAAAATAAATGATAAAATAACAGTCATTCTTATTTCCATCATAAATTTGAGTACTTTATGCATTTGGACAATTTTTCTGGTCATCTGCCTATAATCCTTGAAGCTAGAAACAATGTAAATTTCAATTCATTTAACCACATATTTCATCAATATGTTATGCCTGAAATTCTATCAGTATGTTATGTCTAAAGTTCTTAATTAATTTTATCATAGTCTTTCATTTGTCCTTTTTTTCATTTCAAATTTGAAAAAAAGATTATGCATTTTAGCAATTATAAATCACTATCATGTAATTTGTACATAGTTCAAACTGCTGCTCAATTCCAAATATCATATTGCCTACCTCAAATCTTTTTCTTAACTGTGCAAACAAAAAACAGTGAAAACTAAATCTAACTAAATTCCTTTCTTGAATTCATCTTATATGCTCCATGTTCTCAAACCATTTTTCTTTAACTACTCTTTCTTTCCCATAAATTGCTTCTTGTACTGAGACCCATTAAGGCATTTTCAAAAACAGACATCTATTCCACGTTTTCAATATAGCATTTTGAATATAATGATTCTTAAAACTTCAATTATTTTATCATATCATATTGAGTCTCCTGCAGGAACGTGGTGGCTCAGTGGCTTGTCAATCAGACACTGAGCTTGTCAATCAGAAAGGTTGGCAGTTTGGCAGTTCAAATCCCTAGTGCCAAATAACAGAATAAGATCAGATTACTTGTCCCAGCTTCTGCCAACTTAGCAGTTCAAAAATATGTGAAAATGCAAGCAGAAAATTAGGGACCATCTTGGTGGGAAGGTAACAGTGTTCTGTGCACCTTCGGCATTTAATCATACCAGTCACATGATCACAGAGATGTCTTCAGACAGTGCTGGCTCTTCGGCTTTGAAATGGAAATGAGCACCGCCCCCTAGAGTCGGAAATGACTAGGACATATGTGCAGGGGAAACTTTACCTTTATTGAGTGTCAATAAAATGGTGCACTGAACATTGGAGCGATTTTTTTTCTTTTGCCAACAAACAGCTGACTCTGCCACCAAAGCCAGTTCTTTGGTGGCATGCTCCCAGGTTTGAAATAGGAATAATTAAGAACAACCTATGATGACCCTCAGATGACTGTTAGATGAAGATCTACTGGATTGTGATTCTCAGTGAAAGCAACATTTGCTGTTTTATTTATTTATTTTTAGGCATGCCTCTGTTATAACATCATGTTTTCAAGTTTCCTTTTGTTTTGATTTACATATTTAATTGCTAATCATTTGGTTGAATGATGACTTATATCCATTATGCAATGGATATTTTGGAATATTTAGAACAACCTCAAGAAAAACAAGCAGCATTGATTTTTCTAGATGCAAAGAAAAATGAAAAGAAAAAGAAAAAAAGGTCTTGGCAATTTGAACTGATTTTCTTGTTTAAAAAAATTGGAGAAACTGGACTTTGATGAGAATTTTATTAAATGGGTAAAATAAATAATACTAATTTACATTCAATGTTTCAGTGGTAAAATCTATTATTTATTATATTACTCAGTAGAAACTGGATTAGAACATGAAATTCAAACATGCCATCTCACTAATAATATACTGTATCGTCTTTGCTAGTTTATATATTTTAATTTTTTTTCAATTTTGTCCTTTTTGCAACATGTTGACTGAATCAAACCTTGTAAATTAATCTTACCCGAACAAACTTACCCTTCTTGAGCAAGGTTTCAGAAAGTATACATGTAGTTAATAGATGTTATTTGACATCGATCAAATCTGATATTGTAATAAGTTAGTCCTCATTACCGTATCACCAGTTCGAATAATTTCTTTTCCTTTCTTGCCTTTCAATTAATCTACATAAACAGAATGTTTGATTGCTAACAAAAAAACCCTATTTTATTTCTAAAATTCTATCTTAGTTGCTTATCTGGCTATACAATTAAAATAGGTGGTTGTCATAAGCAACAAAATATTTTAAAAGGCCAAGATATGGCATCTGTTCAGTCTGAAAATAATGTTGGTTCAACTTAAAAAACCACAAGCATGACATGAAATTAGCACAAGGACCATTTCAAAGGAAACTGAAATGCAGAATTGGCAGCATATAAAAGCCAGGTAGGTATAAAAAGGAAAAAGTGGTATCATAAAAAGACCAAAACCTTTTAAGAGGTAATATAGTAAATATAATTTGGGCAATACATATTGTATTGTATTTATTTGGTTTGTATGCCGCCCAATCTCGGAAGACTCAGGGTGGCTTACAGGTAAAAAGGGAAAAGGAGGACATGCATTATACTTCAGATTTTTTTAAAAAAGTGAGGAAGAAATAGATAATATTGCCCACATTTTAGAATATTATGTAAAATATAATTATAATTACATAATATAATTATGTATAATTATGTAAATATATAATCTTCTTGGGGAATGATTATCTTGTATTTACATGAAAAGAAGAAAGCTTCCACCTCCCTAATTGTTGTTGTAGATTTGCTCAGTATATGGTCAGGAGGATGCAGAAAGATATGCAACTTCTGATTTTTTTTTAAGGAGCACAACCTCTTTAATTACTTGTAATTGATCAAAGAGTAATAATAAAAATACCATTTAAAAAAATATAATTTTATTAAATTTCAAAAACATGAATATAAAGTTGTGAATCTTTTCACCCTTATGCATATTTAAGTCTTGCTATGAAGAAGAATAATAAAGTGTCATAAGATCTTTCAATCTGCTTGTCCATTAACACCAAAAGAAAAATCAATTGTACATTTACCTTTAAGAGCTTCTGAAACAAAATACATATTTGATCCTAATATTTTTCTAATTTTCCTACATGTCCACCAAAGATTAAAATACATATCCTCAATTTGATTGCCTTTCAAACAAATATTTGAAATTCCATTATAAATTTTTGACAATTTATCCAGAGCCAAATACCATCAATACATAATTTTATAGAAATTGTCTTTAAAATTATAATTCAATGTAAACTTCAGCATATTCTTCCACATATTGTAACATTGGTCAACATTGGTGTGTGTGTGTGTGTGTGGGTGGGTGGGTGGGTGTCTGTGTGTCTGTGTGTCTGTGGTCAACATTGGTGTGTGTGTGTGTGTGTGTGTGTGTGTGTGTGTGTGTGTGTGTGTGTGTCTGTGGCCATTTATCAAACAGTCTTTAAGTTGTTCATTCTCTGTTTCCATGTTCAGAAAAAGTTCATACTTCCTAGCAAAAGTATGATAATCATTTGTAGATAATTCTATATAAGATTTGGTCTTACCATTTTCAGGGTGATAGCCCCTCTTGTTTTTCTTCAATTTTCAATCTCTTAGTCATTGCTAAGTCTTGTTATCTGTTATGTCTATATCTTTTTTTCTGCTTTTCACTCTGTCTTGAAGGCTAGTTTGATCTCTCTGATAAGCTTTTAATTCTGCTTGTGTCAGTTGTTTATCTATTTCCAGTTGTTTATCTAATGACTGGAATTGTCCAGGTTTATTTGCCTTGATGACATTTCCTCCACTGAGTTTGGACATTAAGATCTTCTTCACTCTCATGATGTATTCACTTCTAATCTTCTTCTTGACTTCAGTGTGTTGTTATGTTGTCAGCTTGAAGAATGCCTAATTCATAGTGATTATCTTAATCAAGTAACCAGATGTTATTTCCAAAGGGCAACTTGATTCCTTAAATTTTCATGCTTTTTTCCCTGTTGATGGTATGGGTGGAACATTTGTCCAATTTAAACTCCATTGCAATATCTTAACTTAATATATAGACATTATTGAGTAGTGATTCTACTTTAGATGATGTTTGTCCAGATAGCTTCAGATCATCCATTTAAAGGAGATAGGATAGTCTGTCAGACATTTTTGATATTTCATAGCAGTTTTAAAGTTGTTGGAAAGCAGGTAATTGGCATGTAGTTGCTGATGCTGCCTCTTTTGTTGTATCTTTCATTATTACATAGATTTGCCAGATATAAACTAATATTCAATTCCACCCACTTGGCAATGATTGGTTATAGAGGAGTCAGACAAAAACCATGAAGTTCATCATAATCTGAAAGTGACCTATTTTTGATATTCTTTGCACCATTTCTGTTGTCTTGAACAGAAAGAATATTCTTTCATTTCAGCCTTTTGTTGTTGTTGTTCTTATCCTTCTCCTTTATAAAAGCTGCATTCTTATTGTATCTCTTTGGGTTCTCCCATAGTTATGGCCAGAAATGCACTGTTTTGGTTTTTGTAAGTTGTAACTGGTTCACTACAGTCTCTCCATTTATGGATTGGTAGAAATGTTTCTGATTCAAATGAAATTGTAGGATTTGCCTGTAGTATGCAATTCAAGCTTCATATCTGCTTTTCTGTCTGACTATAGCTGTTGTATGCAGCTTTATGATTTCCATTGCTATTACTATTGTTATTATTATTTAAGATGTAGTCTTCAATTAGATTCAGTCTGGGACTGGTAAAAACTTAACAATTCGAGTACTAACCAAGGACCTAAGAGCTGTTAAGGTAATGTTTAAGTATATAGGCAGTTCCGAAGAAGGTGGTGGGTTGTTTTTTTTTTTTTTGGAAAATTATTGCAAAATTTTGCCATTTTATTTTTAATAATAACAATAATAACAAGAACAAGAACAACAACAATAATAATAATATAACAAAATAATAATAATAACAACAATAACAACAACAACAATATGTGGTTAATCTTTGATGAGATTCACAGCCTTTGGGGCTGGTTGGTAGCTCAACAGCCAGAGTCCTAACCAAGGACCTAGGAACTGTTAAGGTAAGGTCAGAGGATATAAGCTGTTCCAAGAGGGTGGTTTTTTGTAGAATCAGAATGTTCAAGTCTGATAAATTTAAATTTTCCAAATAGCGAGGTACCCTTTTAGGAACTGCTCCAAGGGCTCCAATTACAATCAGGACAACAGACGATTTCTTTTTCCACAGTTGCTCAACTTCAATTTGCAAGTCCCGGTACTTTGTATTTTTTTCTTGCTGTTTATCTTCAATTCATGCATCTCCAGGTATTGCAATGTCAATGAACCATATTTTTTTTCTTTTCAACTATTGTTATGTCAGGTGTGTTGTGGGCCAAGTGCCTGTCTGTCTGAATTCTGAAGTCCCACAAAATCTTGACTTTCTCATTCTCTAAAACCTTCTGGACCTGATGTTCCCAGTGGTTTTTGCTGTACTCAAATCCAAACTTTTGGCACAATTTCCAGTGAATGATCTTAGCAACGTGGTCATGGTGTTGTAGGTAGTCAGTTTGTGAAATTTTGCTGCACCCACTGATCAAGTGGTTGACTGTCTCATCTTTCTCATTACAGAGGCGACATTTGCTGTTGGTGGTAACATGTTGGATTTTTGCCTTCATGCAGTTTGTGACTAAGGCTTGTTCTTGATCTGCCAAAATAAAGCCTTCTGTTTCTTTTTTCATCTTAACCAGTTCCAAGTTAGCTTTTGGACAGCTTTGCCTTCAATACTTTTCAAGTATTGGCTATGCATAGCTTTGTTTTTCCAATTTTCAGCTCGCTTCTCAATTACTTCTTTCTTATATTCAGCTTTTGACTTAGTTGTCTTTAAAAGGCCTCCTTTATTTACTTCCTTAATCATTGGTTCTTCACTTTTCTGAATGTAATCATTCAAGCTGTGTTTCTCTTCTTCCACAGTCTGTTTTACTTGTAGGAGTCCTCGACCACCCTCTGTTCTTGGTAGATATAATCAGTCAACATCACTTTTAGGCAAAGCATGATTCATTGTCATAAGCTTCCTTGTTTTTCTGTCCAAATTGTCCAACTCCATCTGGGTCCAGTCAATTATTCCTGCAGAGTATCAAATCACAGGTATAGCCCAGGTATTTATGGCTTTTATGATGTTTCCTCCATTCAATTTTGATGCATACCCATTGGATGTGGAGAGCATTTATACACAAACCCCACAAACCTTTACATCATAAGGTAAAATAACATTTAGCATAGTTATTTATAAAGATCTCAACAAACATTTCCTATATATCAGCAGAAAGCATAAAATATATGTCCAGGTACATAGGTCAATGTTAACCATATGTTTTCAGAAGCCATATTTTGCCAACAACTTTCTCTTTCTCAACATTCAGGCAGTGGTGCATTCTGTGCTTTACATTATCCCATGATATATTTGAGGTTACCTTTATGCTTAGCCAGGCTATTCTCCAATTTTGCTTTTGAATAAAGATTTGTTCTGTATGTAACATACGTGTTTTTTGTTTTCCTTATCATAATAACAATTTTAAAAAATCAATCTAAATACAAAAGGTTCAAAAATTAAACATTTGGAGGAAGTATATAAAAATACAATTTCATTCATCCCATCATTTGCTACTCACCAGGATCTCAAAACACTTCTGCTCATGGTGGATCATATCTTGGTACTCCACCATTTAGTACAAAAATACACACATAAAAAAAATCCTCTCTTTTTGTGGCCTTCCTGGATTTTAAACAGGCCTTTGATTCAATATCCAGGATCACCCTCTGGGAGAAGTTAAAATGTACCACTATCGATAAACGCCTCCTCTTCCTCATACAAAAATTGTACGCCAATTCCACCCTGAAAGTGAGGTGCAGTCCCCAAGGGAGTTTAACCGGCTCAGTAAGGGTACAAAAAGGGGTACGGCAGGGTTGCATCCTGTCCCTCTCCCTCTTCAACTTCTCTATTAATCCCCTGATTGAGCTTTTACAGAACCCGGATTTCCATCCTCCTAACCTAGCACAACGCAAAGTGCCAATTCTCTTATATGCTGATGACGCCGCCACTATCATTTCACAAACCCCCATAGGACTGAAGAGAGCAATTAGGGCAACACTCGGCTATTGCAGGCAAAACAAGCTGGTCCTTAACTTCGATAAATCAAAAATTTTAGTTTTTGCTAAAAGACCACGCCAATACTCCTGGCAAATAGAAGGATATAGTTTGGAACAGGTTAGAACATTTAGATACCTTGGTGTGGTTTTCCACTCGCTAGGGACATGGAAGGCACACCTGGATCACACATTGCAAGTAGCCATTAAGTCTTCAAATGCAATCAAACATTTCTTTTATACAGGTAGAGGTCAGTTAGTACCTGCTGCCTTAAAACTTTTTGAGGCCAAAACATTGGCACAAATTCTTTACGGGGCACAAAAACAGGAATTCTTGCAAAGAGAGACTTGTTAGAAACCATTCAAACAAAATTCCTGCGAGTCATCTTAGCTGCTCCCAATGGAACTCCAAATGCCCAGTTAAAAATTGAGACAGGCATGCCTCAAATTCAAGTAAGAGCCTGGAAGATGATGGTCATTTATTGGCTTAAAATGCATTTCTTTCCAGAGGGACTGTCCCCACTAGTGTTGACTGACAATTTCCCTTCCCCCTGGAAACAAACAATTGATCACAAGCTAGGCTCTTATGGGCTTTCACCATTATTCTTAATGTCCCTAGGCTTTGAGCAAGCAAAGCAAGTAGTAATCAATAGAATGAGGGACATGGAGTTCCAAGAAGAATAGGTGGCCTTTCCATAGTAGGGACAGAATCAAACAGGGTGTGTGGGAATCGGCAAAATATCTAAATGACCTGATCTCTCCAAAACAAAGAATAGCTTTCTTCAAAGCCAGATTTAACATTCTTCCTTCAGCACTCCTCCAGGGCAGGTATAAGAGAACACCTATAGCCGAACGCGTTTGTATATGTGGTAAAGGAGAAGTGGAAGATAATTCACATGTACTATTACATTGCGAGCTATACAGAGCTTGTAGGTCTGCATATATTTTCCCCTTATTAGAGAGATTGCCAGGGAGGGCAGACAATTTTTACCTAGGCTTTCTCCTCCAGGACACTAACCCGGTTACCACGTATGCAGTGGCAAAGTTCTATGCTGCTGCAATGTCCATAAGAAAAAAATTGGCTACAGTATAGTACCAACTTGTACCAATTATCTGGACATACCTTTAATGATCTTTGGACCATAATATTATTATCCACTTTTAATGTAAATACTTTTAATTATATTTTAATGTTAGTATTTTTAATATACTGTAAAGACAAATGTATATTGCTGGCCTTTGACTGTAATAAAGATCTTACTTACTTCTGCTCATGGTCTATTTGAAAATCCAACTTTTTGATGACTTTGTAAAACAGAGTAAAGGTAAAAGTTGAAATATAAACTAAATGGGGGACATTTATTTTCCTCTGGTTCATAGATTGGCATAATAATTAAACACAGACACATGCATAGACACAGGTACACAAGAATATGAATTTTGAAGAATAATAAGGGAAATGTAGTGGAAAAGTGCCAAAGATGTTTTACTGGTTGTTGTGTTAATTAATTAATATTTAGTATGTTCATGAATTTGTGTTTTTTAAACTATGAAGGTTAGAACTGATGGGGAAAAAATCAAGATTCTTTTTCTTAAAAAAAAAGCATATATAGAATAGTGAGAGAAAATGTTAAATAGGATTTACAGTATCATTGTAAGAACTGTGAGGATGTTTATATAGATAATGAACTGTCATTAAAAAAAATGAAGACAAATGATACAAAGCATTGTAAGATGGGAAATAGTGACAAGTTCAGTGCTAAAAAGCTTTGTATTTTTTTTTTACTTTGGATTAAGTCCATATATCTGTAAGGGGAAAAAGCAACATCTGGACTATCAAGATTGGGGGGAAATCAAAGAAGGAAAAGATAAGAGTCAGAGGATGGGAATAGAATGGCTTATAAGGACACATTGCAAGCCATCAACATTCATTACAAAATGTAGTGAGAGGCAAGACCCAATTATCTGAAAGAGGGGTAATTTTCTAGATGGAGACAGATTCTCTTTATTTTGTAGTTAAACATGATTTCCAAACTCATTATTAATAAATTTTTAAATTGTCATGAAATTTGTATGTAAATATTTTTCTCCTTTAATTTTATTAGTAAATCAGATCTGTGAAACATGGTTTCATCCCTCCAGACTTCATTTTGCAGCCCAGTTCAATCTCTTTTCTGCCCAGCTGTATAAAGCAGCATTTGTCTTAAATTATGCAGCATTTTCCAGCACCTATCTTCTAAAGGAAGAAAATACTCTGAAAATATTCCTCCCCATTGATACCAGCTTGGAAGGGAGATGGAAATCTTACAGGCGCTGCATCTTACTCAACTCTAAATTAGGCTTAATCAAATTAATGCTAATTATAATAGAAGCATGATGGCTCATGATATTAGAATGTTGGGCTGATGATTGGCAGCCTCGCATGGAAGACTCATTGCTACCGTGAGGCAGGCTGAGCTGCCATCACACACTGCAGCTCCTGCTGAGCCAGCAGTTCAAAAGTGGGTGACTGTAGATAGATTAATGGGTATCACTTGGTTGGGAGATGTCATGGGAACACCAAAGCAGCCCCCAACTGGGCATCCCCGGTGCAATATAGATGTCACCGGCAAATAATTTTGCTTCTGACATGGAAGTATTAGTTTAGTATGATAAAAATATTGAAAACAAATCTGGGTTTTCTCAGAAAACAGGCAGACAGCAATAAAACAATCTTTGTTTTATTATTCTTTATAAAACCACACAATAATTTTCATTTAACTTCATTTTTGTAGCAAATATTATTTTATACATTTTTCTCTATCTTCCATCTCTTTCACAACATCTTATATTTTCCATTAGGGTAGCTCCACTCACTTCTGTTACACGTTATATCATAACTGCTTCATTCTCTTTCAAGTATTTCCTTCCAACGACTGCCACAGATTCACTGGAGATTTCTCGAATATTTTTTTCATCCAAATCTTATAATTTCTCCAGGCATTCTACTTTCATTCTTTTCCCCCTTCACTTCTTTTATTTTCATCTGTGTCAGTCTTTATCCAATGTCAACTTTTGGCCTACTAACAGACTTTCCACTTTCCGAATCTCTCATTGCTCTCTCATTCTTCAGATTTTTTCCCCAGTCTTGTTCACTCAGTAACAATCAAATCAATAATGCTTCTTTTACATATATAAACCACACATATATAATATAAAATAGTTGTCATTGTCATTCATTATAGTCACACATTTTTCTCTCAATCTCATTTCCACTCATCTGTTCATGATACCTAATTGGGCAGAATAGGAATGAGAGAGAAAGTGACAGACAGAGAAAGACAAACAAAAGACTAATTTGATGTAGTGGGTAAAGTATGTGACTAGAAATTGGAAGATCAGGTGTTCTATTTCTACTTTTGGCACAAAGCCAGCTGAATGACTGGGGCCAGCCATTCCTAACTACTAGAAAGCAAGGGGAGAGAAGGAGAGGGAGGGAGGAAGGGAGGGAGAGACAGAGTCAATGTTTTCCTTGGATCATATTAATCACACTGCTGTTTTAGTTCATATCTAGGAACTAGAACATAGGACAAATTGGTCTCATCCTAATATTTGCCTTTGGAATGGGCATTAAGGATTGTTAATATAATGGGTCAATTGCTTATGATACAAGTATTCCTAGGAGTATCCTAGAATTTGGAATCTATCATGCATTGTGGCTTTTATATACCTAAGGTTTGACTAAAAGAATAAATACTGGAAGAAAAAAATGCATGTGATTTGCAGCAATAGATTTTTGATATATTATTTGTCAAACTTGATTTCCCCCCCTCCTAATAAAGGAGAAGGGGATTTTGAACAATGAAACCGATGTTTTGAGACTTTTAAATGATATGCTTACTTCTATTTAGTGTGCATTATCTATTAATGTATTCATTTTAATTTGTCGAGTAGCTTGGCATAGTAAACAAAAACATTGAACCTCTTATGATACATGTAATATAAATTAAAACGGTGCCATACAGAATTGAGCTCTGAACCAAATTCACAAAATCACTCTTATTAGTTTTGCTGTGAACTCACTAAGCTAACATCCATGATTTATTGCAAACATGTACTATATTTTCTTCCTCTGAGAAGAAAACAATCACAGGAAAGCATAGCTGTTTGGAAATTCTATGATTTTCTGTTCAAGAATAAAATTCTAGGATTAGGACGGTTATCTCTCTTAGTTTTTATATGTTAGGTTTCCATTGAAGCAACTGCACTGGTGTCCAGTTAGCTATTCATCAAGGTTCAATATATTATTCATGACATTTTGGGAAGAGAATATCTGACATGTTGCCTTCACTAGTATTATAGACTTGGTTGATCACCAAAATCATCAGGATTGGTCTCGTACATCTGCCAAACTTGACAGAGTGCCAGTTCTGATCTGTCACAATATTCAACCTTCGCTGCATGCAGGCTGGAAGAGTGGTTCTATTATATTTTTGCCTTTCCTCCCTTCTCCATGTTTTAAGTTATTTAAAAAAACATTGTTTTTATTGTTAGCTTTTCTTTTTAAAGTATTGTTTTATTGCACTTAGATGTAATTGTACTGAACGTAGCAATATAAAATAAATCATCTTAGAAAATACGCTAGTTTCAAAAAGCATTGCAATGTGTAATATCCAGTGACGTGTGGTGAGGTTTATGGCTGGTGAAGCACTGACATCATCACAATCAGATTTACAAACATTAAAATCCGACAAATTATCTTATCCAATATTTGGTTGGCAGCAGTTAACGGGTTATTTTTAAAGTCTCATATCAGCATTCTTTGCACATACTGTAGTACACAAAAAAGCACATATAATTGAAAAAAATGAAGTTATTATGGGCTTACCTTTACTTATAAATGAAGTCCATCCACCGCTCCTTCTGAACAAAAGCTTCTATAACTTGTTGGTAGAATTTTTCATTGTCTTCTTTTAGTTTTAAAAGTCTCTCTGTCTTGATGGCAATCATGGCCAGGGAAGAAAGTCATCCTTGATGTCGTTGTGCTCTGTGGCTGTCACTTACTCTGCTGCCGCTGAGTCACAGGAAGAACGAGCGCCCTCTACTATGAGTCAGGAGAACTGCATGCCTCACCTTGTCTGACTTTTTAGGTGTTTTATGATTGCTCAGCACAAGAATCACGTTCCACACATAGTTGTTGACAAAAAACACTCCATTTTATATTATATGCATCAGCTAAACTATTAAAAGTATTTGTATTTGTATTTGTATTTCCCTTTATTTGTATGCCGCCCTTTTCCCTGGGGGGACTCAGGGCGGCTCACAGTAAAAAAAAAAAGGGGGGGGAAGGACAAACAATTTCTAACATACAGACAATACATCATTATTAAAAACACAACAGTCACACAATTCGAGTGGGGTTAGAATCTTAACCCCAGGCCAGCCGGGACAGCCAGATCTTTAGGGCAGCGCGGAAGGACTGGAGGGTGGTAAGGGTCCGAATCTCCACGGGGAGTTCATTCCAGAGGGTCGGAGCAGCCACCGAGAAGGCTCTCCTCCGGGTAGTTGCCAGTCTACACTGGCTAGATGATGGAATTCGGAGGAGGCCTAATCTATGCGATCGTATCGGTCTAGTGGAGGTAATTGGCAGTAGGCGGTCTCTCAAGTACCCAGGTCCAATACCATGAAGGGCTTTATAGGTGATAAGTAGCACCTTGAATCGCACCCGGAGATCAACAGGCAGCCAGTGCAACTCACGGAGGATAGGTGTTACGTGAGTGAAGCGAGGTGCACCCACGATCGCTCGCGCGGCCGCATTCTGGACTAGCTGAAGTCACCGAATGCTCTTCAAGGGCATAAAGAGAGACAGCAATATGGTCTCATTACAAATCATGTAAAACAGTTAAGCAGAGTCATCCACAGTGAGGCAGCAGCTACCTCAGCCTCACCTCAGCTCTCTCGCCTGAGGGGCTGAGTTCGCTGCAGCCTCACCGCAAGCTCTCGCCTGACTAGTTGAACAGTGAATGTGAAAATTCTGCAATTTTAATACCAAATAATGTAAAACTGGTGAAGTTAAATGGAAAATAACTTTATGGTACAGATTAGTAGATAAATACAAACATTTAATTTATTTTTTCCTTTTACATATTTTTTCTTTTTGTGATGAGAGGTGAGGCTCTGCCTCCCTTGCCTCACCTGACTGCATGTCACTGGTAATATCCCTCTAATGAAAGAATCAAGGAGAGGGATGATAAGTCAGAGATTTTCTTTTTAGCTGTTTAGTTATTGATTCCTTACCTCTTTAATTTTTATATTATTTTGTAATGATTAAAATCAGATGGTGTGTTTCAGCGGCTGTATTTCCCATCTGGAAAAGACTAGCATTATTTGGAAGGATTACAAAGTTTGCAGAAGGAAAAAGAGGACAAATCTAATGAAAGCAGAGCATGTTCATCAGAAGAAAAAGCTTGTCTATAGTTCTCCAAAATAATTTCATTTGCCATTACACTGATACATCTATATGCAGAATTAAAGACAAAGGAGTGCCCACTCAACTCTATTGAGAAGAATCAATGTATATGAATTTTAAAAATTTGTCAATTTAGATATATTCTCTTCATGTTACCCAAGTTGGAATTCTTCATACTATGCTGATTCATTCCTGATAATTATTTTATGTAACCAAATCCAGTAAAGATGTATTGTTTTCAACTGTCAGTATTTTTTAAGTTACAGATATAATCATTTTCAGTGACCTAATTGTGATTTACAGTCTAATACAGTGATCTTTTGCTCAAAAACTGAGGTTTGTACATAACATTATATAGCTATGGTTAAACAAAAATTGTGGTGTAATTGAACAAATTCTATTAACCTAGCTTTCACTTAAATAATGACTTTTCTTATTGTACTTGGTCCATTAAATGTGTTAGTAAAATATCTGGGTAGAATATAAAAAAATAAAGAAATGTTTACAGGGATAATCAATTTAAAATAAAATGATTATTCAAATTATTATGATTAACTGAATTGCAGAAAATGAAAAAGACCTAAATTGCATTGTTAATCTACAAACCAAATGAGATTGTCCTACATTTCTACACAACCAGAACTTTTTAAAGACTATTTCTGCAATATACTTGTAGTAGGGAATTAAACTAAGTAACATCATACAAACATTTTAGAGGCAAAATTGGAGCCCAGTTCATAATGATAAAAGTAAGTAGTGATCTTTATAAAAATGAGGGGCCATTTTCTTTTTTTTTCAATCAAAGTTTTATTTTTTATACATATCACTGTGTGAATGGTGTGGTAACTAGGTAACATACATTTCAGTATACATAAACATAGTCTTATTATTCCTAAATATTACATTTTGGGGGCCCATTTTATATGTTTTTCATCTATGTTCAAAATGCTTTCAAATATATCAAGAGCTCAGCATTTCTAGATATGTCCATGAATGATTCTTCATTGAATATGATCATGAAATGCCACTACTGAAATAATCCTTTAGAAACACGCTGGGAAGCAAAAGGACAAATAGTATAGCCAAAAGTTCAAAAAAGTAAAAAGCCTGAAAAAATCAATGGGATCAGAGGTGAGTTCCTACCAGTTCGCATCTATTCGGTAGAACCAGTTTGTCAAATCTACCAAACCGGTTAGAAGAGGTTCCACCAGTGGACCTGGAAAGCAGGCCACATCTACAGAAGAGGTTCCAAAAAATTTTGAAACCCACCACTGAATGGGATCCATCTTACAATTTTACAATGATCTTTTTATCTGTCTTTGAAACATTTAATAGTATTGATATTGTTGTCATTCATTTTTCTATCATCTTCATAATGTTTATACATTTTCATGTGTGTTTTGCATGCATGGGATTTATTATCTGTAAAATCTCTAAACCTATTTCTCATCTGTCACTGTGAAATAGGAATAGTTTCTTTACCATTAGATTATAAAAAAGTAGATAAGGACTTTGAAAATGAAATAACTATATACAAATGTGAACTTTTCCTGAAAGCCAATTTCTAAGATTCTGCCATATTCTGGTATTTTGGGAAAAGCAAATTTATACATAATTGAAAGGAATAAGATATGCTAAGGTCTCCAAGGAAAACACCATTTCACCCATTTAATGCAACTTCCACCCATGATGTAACATCTATTTAATGTAATTTCCACCATATTGATAAGACAAAGTATTTCAAGTGGAAAGTATAATGCATTCGAATAAAAATATTTCCAACCCTTAAACTGAACATTCCATGCTATCCCCATTGTTGCGCATAAGAATTATGTTTGAAATAGGATTTAAATGACACACTCTAAATCCCACACATATTCTTGTAATAAAAGCATGCACACATAGTCTAAAATAAAACAATTTTTGAAATAATAAAAATAAGCTACTTTATATAAGCAGCATGGTGGGAATTACTGAGGGTTTGCAATTATGTTAATTTAAAAAGAAAATTAATTTAATGCATTCTGATCTCCTTGGATATTTTATAGTAAAATTACATTTACACATATGCACAATAGCTGTGATGAATCTTACTTCAAAGGATCTAATTCTATATTCTTTCAAGTAAAATGACTACAATAACACTAGTTTCTAGTGAATTATGACATCATTATGTTCCAAACAATGGCCCATTTACATATTTCTTCAACCTGTTGCTGATTGATTTCACTTGCATTCCTTCTTCCCATTTACCCCATTCTTTAGGACAAGAATTATATTCACAGATAAAGCTGCAACAGTCTTGCACTTTTAGTGTTTTTAAATATAAAGGTTTCTCTTGCATAATATTTCCTGCTCCTCATTCCTTAAAAAAAAAAATCCTTCCTCACATCTGTTTCCCCTACTGATTAAAATCAACTTATGCTAGAGCCTAGGGTATTTTAACAACAGACACTACAGAGAATGAGTTTGGTAGATTAGGCGTGGAAGTTGAAACAGAGGATTTTAGCACACTTATCCACTCTAATCAGTTATCTTGATCATACAGTTTATATCCCCAGTGGCTAACCAGAGTTCGATAGCACTTGCAAGTGGGACCATGCTTAGAAGGAAGATAGACAGCTTCTTAAGTACTTCTCTGTGACTACATTTCACACAGTTACGTCTTTGACAACAGAATGGCTATGTGCTTGTTTTCGATATAATCTTACACAAAATTGTTCACTTTCACCTGCAGATATTTTTAGTCAAAATCACTGATACTGTGTGGTGTCATCATTTTAAGGAAGACAAGAGTCTTCTAAAGGAGTTCACATGTCATCTGCATATTGGTCTGTCTGCAAGTGACAGAATAAGCTGCAATTTTCTGGAAGGAAAATGGTAAGATAAGTTACTATAAAATGTCATGCCTTCTGTTGCCTTGCACAAATAGCGCAAAACACTTTTAATCTGCTTCACTGTTCCATTTTCCTACATTTTATACATAGTAATATAAACTTCCCAATATTCATTGAATCATTCATCTTTTTCCTGTATCTTAAGAGCATAGTATATTTATGTAATTAAAGTAAACAAATAAAGCCTTCTACCTTTATTGTAATTGCAGAGGAAATAGAGGAAATGTATACCTCTAGATTCACAATCTTTTTTGGGCTAAAAAGAAGCCTCCCTAAAATCATAGGTCCAAGTGAATACATCTAGGACAGCATACTTAATGTGATACTAAAGTGTCAAATTATGGAAGGAGCTGCATGTCACCTAGGGTGAAAAGAATTTAGAATTTAAAAGAATTTAGGCCAGTCGGTGATGTTGAAGACACACAAAAGGACAGTCATCTTCCTTCTCTATTTTTTTGTCTCATCCTTATGTGGTGCATGAAATTAAAGAGTTCACTTCTGTGTCTCTTCTTTATGCAGACCATTAATTAGAGCAAGGTGATCAGTGATGTTGAAGACAGTCAAGGAGAGTCATCTTCCTTCTGTAAGTAGCTCTTTTATTGTTTTGTGTTCTTATTTTATTCTTATTAAAGTAGTAAGTGCAAAAAATAATAAATTTGCTTTTTTGTATCTTATTTTTGTAGGTCATTCATTGGGGCAAAAAATTGGCCACTCCCACCCAGTCACATGACTATAAAGCCACTCTCACCTGGTCACATGACCGCCAAGCCACTCCCAGCCAGTTACATGAACATCAAACCATGCCCACAAAATTAAGCCATACCCACAAAATAGGCCATGCCTACAGAAACGGTAGTAAAAAGAATTGAAACCCACCCCTGACTGCATACTTCTCTCCATGTAGATGATGTTCCATTAAGGACTACACACAAGTAAATTATTATTACAAAGTAAATTTTCATTACACAGCACTCTCAAGCAATGTGTTACAAATGTAATCTCTCTTGTATGTAGAGGTGGTATTCAACTGGTTCTCTCCAGTTTAGGCAAACTGGTAGTGGTGGCTGTGGGAGGCTTTGCCCATCCACCCCGACGTAATGCACAAGCACTATGCATGTGCAGAAGATGGTGTGCATGTGCAGACATGGCACATGCACTCATATTTGCGAACCGGTAGGGAAGGTAAGTGAATCCCACTGCTCCCTGTATGTGACAGTGGTAACTCTTTTTGTTCGCCAAAGTTTGTTCTTCCAAACTCTTTTCAGATCGCTCAGCAGCAATTTACTTTTGCTTTTCTCTTAGTACCAGCATTCTTCTTCCCCACCCCCCCCAAAAAAAATCCACTTTAACTGCCTATTCTGAAAACCTTCTGTTGATAACCTGAATCTTAACTAAAAGCTCAAAACCCCCCTCCACTAAATCTGTAGCTGCGATACCAGAGGCAAGCCATGGAGCCAAAATAATAGTCTGCACATTGATAACTTAATTGAATTTCAGCAAAACTTTGAGCTCTGGGGAGGCAGGAGGACTACTTCCCCTGAAGCCATACTTCTCAGTTTAACAGTTAACTTCATCAAAAGCTGAAGCTAAGATGTACAGATTGGAAAAAGGTGGCTGTATAGTGGAAGGGAGAAGAGAGACAGAAAGAGAGAGCCATTTATTTTGCTTATGAAGTATTTTAACTCCCAGTTTCATTTAATAACGGGGCAGCCCAAATCAAGATTCCTCCAACTTTTTTACAGTATTGATATTTTTGTACATAATATTTGTTGTTTAAATAAATTATTTTGTAAAACAAGAGGAAATTTGAATTATTTTAAACTTTATATTTACATTTAAATTATTTATTTTGTTAAATTTATGTGCCACTCATCTTACTATTGATTGACATAATATCAGTTATAGGTCAGGACCATGTCAGCTATTTCATCAATTTCTAGTTCTGTAGTTGGGCATTTTGTGTTGGAATATTATAGTATTGAAAGTATATTGAAATCAGTAACAGCTGCATCAATTCACTGAAGATAATCATCTTCACATTTAAGGACTGTACTCTGCTCTCATGGTCAGTTCAAGTTTGCAAATAGAAGGTTTTTATCTTTCAAGTCTTGAGTTGAGAAAGAGGAACTGTCTCAAAGAGGCCCTTTTAGGTTCCTTGCAAAAGGAGAAATAGAATCTGGGCCTCCCTGCTTTAACCACAACAGCACATTGGTTTCCATATAGTTATAGTTATATTTTATTTATAGATAGAGTTACAATTGTTATAGTTAGTTACTAGACAACCATTTGATCCATCCGGTCATTATTTCAGAGATATTTCCTTACCAACTACTTGCATATTCTCCCTGGCCATCGCCACATATCCCTCATATACTCCTTCACATTCCTAGGCAGTTTCACACAATCTCCATTGACTACACCCTTGTTCACCCACCCTGATCTGTGTTGCACCATCATATACCAGACCCTCACTGGACCGCTTGAGAAATCTCCCCAACTTGCAGTTTCCTGCAGACATATGCCATGCCTCTCATGCAGGGATGTGCAGTCACTAGAGGCAGGGGAGGCGTGGCCTCACCAGTCATGAGGAAAAGGAAAGAATTTTAAAGATTTTTTAAAAATAATTAAAGCCAAGGTAGTTGCTACCAGATTCTAAGTCACAGTGACTTGGAACAGTGCTTAGTGTTAACTATAGGAGGAGGCCAGAAAACTAGGGGCCTCTTTTGCATAAGGAATTTTTCGTCTTTTAAGAGTTAACCAAGGGTTAAAAAGCAAAGAATTCCTTATGCAAATGAGGCATGTGTTCTCTCACCTCCTGTAGAGGGCATTTTTAGAGGCTTTTTAGATTTCTCTGGGAGCAACTAGCTCAGTCTGACTCAGAGCTCTGGCCTTTCATGAGGGCAGAGTTGAAATCCTCTCTGAAACAGCTGGAAAAGGTGCGTGTGTGGGGAGGGGGGGAGGAATTCAAAAAGTTTGATTGCATGCAGAACCCACATTGCCTTTTCAAACACACACACACACACACAGCTGGATAAAAGTATATAAGCCCAGCTTAACTGAAAAGGCAACGTGATTCACCTGCAATCAAAGGCTCCGATTGGAAGGCAGCAGGGGAAGTGGGGGTATGGCAGAGGAGCTGCTTTCAAGCCTTTGGAAAATATATCCAATCCAACTTCTGTGTTTGTGTTTGAGAGTGAGTGAGTGAGTGAGGGATCCAAGTTCTCTCTCTGTGTGTGTCTGTTTGAGAGAGGAGGGAGGGAGGGAGAGAGGGAGGAAGGAGGGGAGGGAGAAGAAAAAGAATGGGAAAACTTATTTTGCAAGGGGGGAAAATGCTGTCGCTTTAAATCGGAACTGAGCATGCCTGGCTGTGGAATTCTGGAAGTTGAAGCCCACAAGTCTAAAAAGCTGCCTCACCAGCCATAAAACTCACCGCACGTCACTGCTCTCATGTTACCTCAATGCACCTTCCCTACCATCACATCTCTGCCACACTTTCCCTCCCTCCCTCCCTCCCCAACTCAGAAACAGCCATTTACGTATTTGATAGCCTTGGATTTATAACTTCCTGCTGGCTTCCCCACTTGTGGAAAGCTGACAGGAAGCACTGGAAATGACAATCATGACAATGGCTGTGGTGGCAGCATGTCAACATGGCATCATGAAAGCAGCCACAAATTTCCAAAATTTAAATCCCATGGTAGTCATGGGTCCCAGAGTTTGAATGCATTCTATAAGTTAGCCCATTTGAAGTAAGTTGATTATAGAAATGTTGCCTTATAATGCACCATTTTGCCTAACTGAAGGTTACAAAATAATCAAACAGACATAAGACTTTGAGTAGTATATAGATAGTCAGTTGTTACAATTATGTCAGCTTTTTTATTTGCTTCTGTTTTCTGAAATAGGTTCAAATACTCCTTGAGGAAAAACATTTTCTGCTAAATTGGGTGGGTCATATGCTGATAGGAAAATTTTGGCGGATTAAACTGTATGATATCTTTTTATAATAGATTTGGAAATAAGCCTATACAATTGTTTCTTGATTTGGTGACTTTATTAATTAGTTAGTTATGAGTTAAAATAAAATTTTGACAATTGAAACCACCAAAACCACCAAATGTTCTATTCCAACAAATTGGAATATGCTTTGGTTCCTCAATCCTTATATGACTCATATTTATCAAGCTCATAGAACATGTATTAATGATTGTACTATTTTTAATGTATTTCTCTTAGGGCAAGGCTAAGCATGATGTGAAATCTAACCTTTTTTTCCCCCCAAAATGTCCTATAGATGGGGAAAGCATTAAAAAAAACCTCAGATAAACATTTTACGGGAATCTTCCATATAAAGCTATACAGAAGGATTTACGTTTCTGGCAGATCACAACATGGTATAGACCAGAAGTGGTATACTGTTGGTTGCCAGTTCAGGCAAACCAATAGTGGCAGCAGTGTGAGCCTCCACCCACCCACCCTGACATCATCAAGACCGATGATGTCAGGGTGGGTGGGCACCAAACCGGTGTGAAGAAAATAGAATACCATCTCTGGTATGGATCTGCTTTTTTCAAAGAGAAAATTGTTTTAAGATGTTCCAAGTTGTATTTATGTATACAATTTATTGAGAACAAATAGAACATAAATTTCAGAGATAATCAAATATAGAGCAAAATATAAATCAAATCAAAGATCAAATTCTAACATGTGCATGCCAGGCAGCTGCTCTTCTAGTTTCTGGTGCATCCATGCGCACTGGCAACCTGGTCTTCCAGTTTCTAGTGCACATGTGCACATGAAGACCAGTTGCCGGTGTATATGTGCATGCTGGAAACCGGAAGATCATCTTCCTGGCATTCACATCCTCATTGGGTGGCTGCTGTTCCAGTTTCCAGCATGCACACATTTGTGTGCCCCCCTCCCCCGGTTTCAGCACTCAGTGCCGAAAAGGTTCGTCAACACTGCTCTAGAGAAATGGTAACAAATGTAATAAATGGTATTTCTGGGCCAATTTATAACCAGGATCCCCCCCCCACTGCAAATTCCACTTAAATCTGAGGTTGGAAGTTAAATTTGGCCTTCACTTTCTTTCCTCACTTCAGTGTACCATCTGTTCCTCCCCCCCCCCCCCAGGTTTCTGACTCTTTCCAATTTTAGAAGACAAAATATTTTTTTCTATCTTCCAGAAGGGAAAGAGTTGGGAAATACACCTTTAGCTAAATGGTCAAATCCATGGTTTAGTTGAAACATCCTGCTTGAGATAATGCCCTGTATAAAAGTAGTTAATTTTATGCTTTAATAAAAATTGATTTCCAATATTTTTAATCAAAATAATTATTCTGCTTCAATAGTTACTATTGTGAAGATTTCCCCTGCAATGAAGATGAAATTCAGCAAGGATATCCCTTCTCACCTGTAATATTGTTGTAAGAAACTTTAGACTATTTAATTAAGCAATTTGAGGGACATGCAAAGGATTTGAGTAGCAGGAACTGAACAATGCTGTTATTATATGCAAATAATAGATTAGGCCTTTTCATGATGGTCAGATCCAGATATGTGAAAACATGGTGAAAACAAATATCACTTTTAATTAATCTACATTTTTAGAGTATTGCTGTTGGAAGGTCAAAAGGAATAGTTACTTATAAAGACACACATAAAGCTGACATGCCAATTAAAACAAATATTATTACAAATAGACAATCAATAAAGTTTTCTGTTCAGGTGAAATGCCCTTTTTCTATTACAGCAGAGTGCATTTGTGAATACTTACAAGCCTAACTTAACAAATATAACAGAATTAGTTACTGATCCCCTTTTAAAGTTTCTAAATGTTTCAACTGCCTGCAGATTTTGCTTCTACAACTCCCCTCATAGCTGTCAACCTAATCGCAGGGATATATTATGCTAATCGCCTTCTTAGCCTAGCCTTTTTATTTTTTTGGCTTTCTGGGGGGAATATCCTTGAACATCCTAGTCTGGTAGTAATCCCAGAAGAGGTGAGTCTTGACATTTATAGCACTGAGAAGAACATTTTTTCATCTAGACATAGTTGTCTATGTTAATTCCAGTGTAGTATCTTAAATAATGTGACATTAATATTAATTTTTATGTTGAATTTTCAGATCCTAAGGATTGCTCTTTACATTTTGGCTGTCAGAATAAGAGAGGCATCAGTTTTCCAGTTTTCCAGTTATTTAAATTATAAAGATCTACAAAGCTAAATGCAGTAATATTGTCGAATTAAAATGGTGCTGAATTTATGTTATCTATCTATGGCAAGCACTGATATATTGTATCTGGATTGTTGCACACACACACACACACACACACACACACACACACACACAGATGAGTAAGATTGGTCTATGGTATGTCTCAGTGGTGGGTTGCTAACTGGTTTGCTACTGGTTTGCTCGTACTCATGCGCAACACTTCTGTGCATGTGCAGAAGCATCCAGGTGGTGGGCAGAGCGTCCGCCACCACCACTACCGATTCAGCTGAACTGGACTGAACTGGGAGGAACCCACCTCTGGTATGTCTCAAAAATAAGGGAAGGGCTGAAACATAATATTACAAAATCTTTAGTTTAAATATCCAGAAGTATTCAGAATTGTGAGTCAAACACATCTATACATTTGTGCTTCAAGAATTCAAATTTCCTAAATAATAGACTTTGTGACCCTTTTACAAAAAAGAAAAGGAAAATGATTAGAATAAAAGAAGATATAATTGGTCCATAAATTCCTGAAGATAAAGAATATTTCAAATAATCGCACATACCAATTTGTTAGTGTTGACTGATGTATACTTAAAAATACTTAAGATCACTATGTAGCCTATAGACTGTACTTTCCTTCAATCTGAACAAGATTCAGCCTTGGGTAAAGTAATATTCCTTTCACCTGCTCAATGACTATTTCAATTACTGTGCAGCATTTTATATTCTAGTTTCAAAATAAAGTGCTAAGAGTAACAGAACCATTGGGGGAAAACATCAGTGATAGGAATTTCCTTGAAAATGTGTCTGAAAAATTATTCTTATGTATTCAGCAGGAGAAAGAAAATTGTCAGTTCAACAACATTGGCTCTTATATTGAACATTGGCTGGTAGAAGGTATTAAACTTATTTATACCCAACAGATAATTTTTGTTTATTTGTTGTTTTGTCTTGAATTAAATGAAACCTTATTCAGTTTTACCATCTATAAGTAAAGTGTATGAGTATGCATTAGTGTGCTATGCCTTCTTCTTATAGCCAAACTAGGATTTATCATCTGGAGTAACTAAAGGAGACAAAAATTATCTTTTCCTGTATTGGAAAGGTATGTCTGCCCTCATTTGGCTTTCTTTACATAAGAAAAAATAATTTTTCAAAAAATAATCAGAGTTATATTAGTATCTGCCTGGTCATAGACCTGTAGTTTTCTGCAGAGTTCTTTTAAGAGTACCTGATGTGTAATTTGGACTGCTGTGATTAAATAACACTATCATTAAGATATTTTATACTTGTAGTCCTTATTAATTAATAAGACACTGTGTAAAAATTACAAGATACTTCTTCAATTTGTTTGTTGTTTATTTCCTGGCTTTTCCAGAACATCTGCTCTGTGCTGCAAAGAAACAACCAAACACCCCATCAAACAAGATGATACCAGAGGGTAACCTTCTCTTTAGCCATCTGTTATTTTTTTTAGCTCTATTCAGAAATGATTTTAAAAGGGAGGAGGAGAAGTCTCAAGGCCAATACATTGTGCAGAACAATTATTATGCTGAAATATACAGCTCATTTTTAAGGCCACGTGCCATTGTTCTGGAAAAAAAGGAAAAGGAAAAAAGAGCAAAAATAAATAAATATCTGACACTTGAATCTTCAAAATGATCTTTTAATCATGGGCTGTATGATGAATATAATATTTTGAATATATCAAGGGCCTGATGTCATACAGTGAGCATTTTGAGGAGGAGGAGGAGGAGGAGGAGGAGGAGGAGGAGGAGGAGGAGGAGGAGGAGGAGGAGGAGGAGGAGGAGGAGGAGGAGGAGGAGGAGGAGGAGGAGGAGATCAAGATATTGCTTAGCATTGTAGCAAGATTTGGTAGTCCAAATACTTGGTAAGGAAATGTATAGCAATATGCAATACATTAAGAAAATTCCATTCTGTATCATAGTCATTAGATATCTTAATTATTAGGCTAACAGACTCCTTGTTCCTTTATTTTAAAATATGACAGTATTATTTTCCTATTTGTAGTGTTGCATTTTCCAAAGGCCATTTTAACAGATTGTAATATACATATTGGGTATTGGGGGATGAAAATAATCATTGGCAGATGTGAAAATGGGTACATTATGACATGATGGCTACTATTATGTTTGTGTTGGAAGAATCTACCATGGCACTTCTAGGTTGGAAGGATTAGCCAGTGACATTGCCCAGGGACACCAGAGGAGGCTCCTTTCAAGTCACTGTTTTTCCCCACATTGAAGCCTATTTATCTGCATGCATTTGCATGTTTTTGGACTACTAGGTACGCAGGAGATGGGATAAATTAATAGGAACTCATTCTGTCACATGACTTGCTCTTGGGTTTTGAACTGCTGAGCTGTAGGTACCTGCTCTCCACCTTTTTGGCTTGTGGGCTACTACAGTGGGCTATCACCCTGCCATATAGTGTTCTGATGCAACTCTTTTTGTGTGACAGTGGATGGTTGAAATTCAGAATGCATGGGATGTTGGTGTCCTTGCAATAAAGTGTGGTTTCTAGGCTTCTAAGCACAGTTTATTGCAAGGCCACCAACACCTCACACATTCTGAATTTCAACAGCAACCATCCACTGTCATACAAAGAGAATTGCATCAGAACACTATATGACAGGCTGAAATCCACTGTAGTATCCAACAAGACAAACATCCGGAGAGCAGGTACCTATGTGAACAATTTAAGCAGAATGGCTACTCACAATAATTCATCACAAGATATCTGCACAACATAGTGAAGAAAGGAAGGAAGAAACAGGTACAAGACCAAACATTTACCTGAGAGACCGCCTCCTGCCGATTACCTCTCTCAGACCAATTAGATCGCACAGGTTGGGTCTCCTCCAGATTCCATCTGCCAGCCAATGTCGGCTGGTGACTCCCCGGGGGAGAGCCTTCTCTGTTGCAGCTCCGGCCCTCTGGAACGAGCTCTCTGTTGAGATCCAGATCCTTACTACCCTCCCGGCCTTCCGCAAAGCCACCAAGTCCTGGCTGTTCCAGCAGGCTGGGGGGAGCTGAGAAGCATCTACTTCCATAGAAATTGTGAATGTTGGTTTTGTTTTTAATATGTTGTCTTTGTCTTGTTCCCCCCTTTCCCTTGTCCTTTGTGAGCCGCCCGGAGTCCTCCGGGAGTGGGCGGCATACAAAACAAATAAATAATAATAATAATAATAATAATAATAATAATAATAATAATAATAATTTGGCACACCCTGCCATATATCAAAAACATTTTGGAAACTGTAGAAGGCAGCTTCCAAGATCTGCAAGTTGGCATTGCACACTGCCCAGAGACTACTATACAAGGACAAATTATGCATTGCAAAGTTTGGTTGGAGGTGAGAGATACTTCCAATGTAATCTACTGAATCACCTGTATGGATTGCCTTGTGACTATGTAGCAAGCTAACCACCAGATTGCAAAAACACAAGTGAGTGGTCAGACGGGGAAACCCAAACTCACTGGTAGCCCCACACTGAAATGAACTTTGTAGTGATTAGGATTGTTGGATGAGCAGACACAAAAACAGGGAAGTGATTGAAGCCTGGGAAACAGGCCCCTCATCAGTGAACTGGAGTGCTGATTTATCACCAGCCTATCAAGTTCTTAGAAGGCAAGGGATGGGCAGTACAAACAAATACAGCTAATGACTGAAAAACCACCCATAAATACACTTAGTCAACATTTGAAAAGCCACTTACAACAGGCATTATAAATACCCCATAGAGAACAACATATACTCTGCTAGAGAAAAGTTCCCTCAAGATGGGCTCCAGAACAAGTCTGAAATCCTGAAAAACAAAACCTCTGGTCCTGGTGATTGACCCAGATTGGATCATGAATAATCTTTTTAAGATACATTAAAATTTCTCCCAATACATTTCTACCAATAAATAAAACAAAATTTGGGAAATGGAACTCTATTTGTGAAAGGATATATATTCTGTTTTCTTTTCAGGCATCAGTTTAACAATCTAAAGACAAAAGCAGTGGCTTCCCCCATTTTACTGTAGCTGCTGTAGATGAGATTCCAGGTTACTTTAACTGGATTATCTGGTCTATTTGGGCTACATTGAGCTACATAGCAGACTGGGATTCATTAATCACCAAAACCTTGGTTTTGCCAGCATTATTTTTCAGACTGTAAGAATGGGAAGTGTTTGTGATATAATAGAACAGTGTGTCAGGCGAACCTTTTTGTTGCCAGGTGCCAAAAATGTGAGGGCATGTGTGCAATAGTGCACGGGCATGCCAACACTCATAATGCAAACTGCACCCCCACATGCACATGTATGCACAACCTCCCCCACGCTCCCCCCCACGCTACACTGCTCGCCTCCAAGCTGAGCTTGGTATTTCCTCCGGGGGCCAGGGGAGGCCATTTTCACCCCCCCAAGGCTCAAGGAAAGCCTCCATAAACAAACTTCTGTTAGGTGTTTTTGCCCTGCCCAGGCTCCGGAGGATTTCCTGAAGCCTGGGGAGGATGAAAACTGCCTCCCCCGGCCTTTCGGAAGGCCAAAAATAAGCTGGCTGGCATGTGCATCCACTCTGGAGCTGATGGCTCATGTGCCAGCAGATATGGCTCCACATGCCACCCGCAGCAGGTGTGCCATATGTTTGCCATCACGGTAATAGAAGATAACAGTGGTCTCTGCATCAATACCTGTAAATATGAAAGTACTATTGATGAATACAACATTCAGAACACTACTGCAGGAAAAAGATGTAGATTGTCTCAACTTCAAACAATGGAAGTGATTGGCCTCTTTTCAGGTAGAGCTGGGCACATACTATTTCCATGGACAGTAGTAAATTTTAAATGGAAATTCATGTAGCATCTTTCCCAAAAATATGTTTTGTTACTTCATAAAGCACTTGTGTTTTATATCTCACCCATCATTTACGATCGAACCTGCCTTTTATGATCTCACCAGCAACCACTGCAAAAGCTTTACAGTATCATGCTCATATATAATCAGCACTTGAGATAAGAAGATTATGCAAGTTGTTTTATCAGCAAAATATCTCAGGTCAAAATGCTATGTTAGTATAACAAGGATGTTAGTTCTGTACTTTAATAATTATCAGTACAAATATTTAGCATAAGAGTTGCCAAGAACCAGCAATTAAATCTTGATACACCTGTAGTAACTTGCATTTGAGATCTTGTTTTCATCTTCCGTTAGTTATTTTTTGGCTCTTTAAAAATCCTCCTACAAATTAATTGTATGTCTCCTAGACTTGGGTGCATTAATCCATCATGCCTTACATTGATAATAATAGTGTAACTATAATTCTTTTAGCATACAGTTAACTAAAATTAACTAACTAAAGAAACTAACCAAAGTTTCTGTGATATCAGGAGTTTTTCATTGTAAGTGTGGAAGGGACAGGATAATGCATTAGGTACAATAAATAATGCCACAATATCATGATTTTAATTGATGTTATTCAGTTTCCTGTTACAACACCTGCTCTCTGGAACAGCATTCTCCAGAGAAGACAACAATTCAGGTAAGTCCTTAAACTTGGCTCTTTTCCTAGAGATCAGTTGGGTGATAGACCTCTGGTGGGAAGATTTTAGTTTTACTTTTTTTGTTGTTTTGCTTTTTTTTAGTTGTTATTACTAAGAATACATATGCAGCTCACCACCTGCTTCCTAGTGCACAAAAAACAGTCAGACCTAACATAAGGAGAAGCCGAAAGACAGGGGCACATAGAAGCAGCACACAAGAACTCATCCTGTTTGTGTCTTATAAATATCCGTACACGGATGACAGGTTATTCCAAGCTGACAAAGCAAAATATTTTAATAATATATTTTCCATGACATGGAGACTTGGATAAGTAGATTTGGTTTAGTTTTTAAAAAGCCATTATGAGAGAATTTTTGAAACTATTGAATGTCAAATACATTCAATGTTTCATTTGTGTTATAATAAATGTTCAATTTCTTCTACCTGGCTGCTAGAAAAATAGTTTTGAGCTGGAGAAGTATTTCCATATGGTCCTTATTTTAGCTATAGTTTGATCTATTGTCATATTGCCTAGTTTTGACTGTGTATAAATTGGAAAAATAAATGCAATAAATTTGAAACTCACAGATGAAATGTGATAACATGATACATTAATACTGATTAGTCCCAATGAAAAAATAAGCATAAATGCACAAACAAATATGTGTGGTTGTGAGATAGATAGATAGATAGATAGATAGATAGATAGATAGATAGATAGATAGACAGACAGACAGACAGACAGAAAAGAAAAGAAAAGAAAAGAAAAGAAAAGAAAAGAAAAGAAAAGAAAAGAAAAGAAAAGAATAGAATTCTTTATTGGCCAAGTGTGATTGGACACACACGGAATTTGTCTTTGGTGCATATGCTCTCAGTGTACATAAAAGAATAAAAATACATTAAACAAGAATCATAAGATAAAACACTTAGCGATAGTCATTGGTTACTAATAAGCAATCAAATCATACTAGGAAACAAATAAAACAATATAAATCATAGATACAATCAACATGGTTATAGTCATAAGTGGGAGGAGATAGGTAATAGAAAGGATGAGACGAAGAATAGTAATACAGTCTTAGTAACTGTTTGGCAGTTCCTTAATTGGGGATTGTTTACTTCTTGATCATTGTTCTGATGTAAATCTTTGTGTTAATCTATGCTCATCTGGGTGTTGATTGCTGGTGAGAAAGTGTTTTGGGTTTTTTGTTCCTTTTTGGTTTCTTGATTGTGTCTTGCACAGTGTGTACATTTTGTTTATGTTTATGTGTCTATTGATGCCCAATTAATCAGAATGGCATGCTTCTAGGAATTCTGGAGCATTTTTGGACTTGGCTTAGTCTAGAATGCAATTTCTCCATTGAAATTATGGTTAAGTCTGTTCATATGTTGGGAAATTTAAAAAGGGTTCATTGAGTCTTCTGATGTGTTCATGGATGTGTTGTTAGTTGTTTACAATAAAGACTTTGAAGGATCTGTTGATAGAAAATAAGTGTCATATTTCTTTGACCAATGTGAGACTCACCTTTATATGTCTGATTCTTGCACTACTGAAGTTGTCGTACAAGTTTGCTCGTTTCTATATAATTTGTTTTATTATAGGCATAAAGTTAGCCACTTTAGTTGACTCATCCCATATTTGCATATATTTAAATATTATTAATTTAGCATAGAAGCAAGAAATAGAATCAAGGCCATGATATTCAAGTAACATTAGCATCAAATATAGAGAAGGTTTAACTTAAGTGCCAAGCTAGCACTTTTCTGGTTATATATGAAAGAAAATCTTTCTACAAGCCAATGAAACAATTACGGAGACAGAATTTCCATACACTTCTTCAGTATCCTATTTATTATATTCATCATATGATCAGTCTGATACCTGATTTGGCCTGAAGAAAAAGGCATATACTAAAATTTAAAAGATATAATTTATTAGATATATTAATCAATGCAAATAAGTTCATTCATAAATTCATACATGAGTGAGTTTCATGAGACATTTAAAAATATTTCAAATATGAGTTTAAAGGAGTATTTTGAATGTATTCTCTGTGTGTATTTAAACAAATTCAAGATTTAATTACTGTTTTTAAAACTCTAGACAACAGCTTTAGGGATATAGCTAGATCAGAAAAAAATATTAATTAATGCACTTATACTACAAACAATTTATTATTACTTCAGCCATTCATGAAAAACACAAATTTTAGCATAGAGTGGTCAGAAGCTCTTATTTATTGCTTAAATAAAATTAATAAGAAATTACTTTTCAGAGACCTCTTATCCTTTGGGAGGGGAAAATTTATGGTTGACTATTGTTTCTTATTAGCTTGCATCTCCCTCATACCTCAAAAATATTCACATAATTTTGGATCAATGATATGGACAAATTAAAAATACAGTGTCCATATCAATAAATGCTATGTTTTGTCTTCTACTGGTAGGACTTTTACAATAGCAAAGCTTTATTTGGGAATAGTAAAAGAGCTGAGATAACCTGCACTGGGTGTTCTCTCCGACCACAGAGACTTAGACTCCCATTGGAATATTTCTTTTAAAGTTCCACTCTTCTGTTTGCCTAGCTATCTCTGACAGTTCTTATTCTGGTATTTCTATATAGATACAAAGAATACAGATTAGCTCATAAATGCATTTTTCTTTCAGCTACATGTGGGAGCAAGGTTATAATTTAAACTTAATGTTACCAACTTATTAATATCAGGTATGTCAGATATGTCAAAATATGAAAAGATTAAAATACAAATTAGTAAAAGTGTTTTTAATCAGAGAATGGAGGGGGTAGAGAATAAAATGTCAACAGACAGAGAGAATGTAGAAGAATTTGCCCTCAGGAAAATTACTATCTATTCATTCATAGTCAATTAGATTTCTAGTTACAAACATAAATGCTTGATATGAAAACTTAGTGAATAAAATGAGACTGACATCTGAATAAACTTGCACAGGTATGCTCTAAATTTCCAGTAGTATATACAAATAAAATATAAATAATTGAGCATAGCATCCTTCTGATCCAGCTCTGGGAATTGGGAATGGACTGGTTATTTTCTTTGTCTGGGTTTGGTTTGGGATGCCTTAGGGCTCGGTTTTCCCAGAGGTGTTTTTTCCAAAAGGCAACTAGACTTTCTTGGGCTTTTTTTTTCTTTGAAAACATTTTATTTCTCATCCAAGAAGCTTCTTCATTTTTAAGTGACTGGTGGGGAATGGAAGGATTTATATTCTTAGTAGTCATCTGGTCATTAGCAATCTGAAGGTTAGTCATTAGGTCTCTGAAAGTATATATAAAATATATATGTATATATATATGTATGTATATGTATGTGTGTGTGTGTGTGTATATATATATATATATTTATATATATATATACATTATTTATATATATATATACATTATATACTTTATTTATTTATCAGCACAAATAAAAAACATATATATATATATATATATATATATATATATATATATATATATATATGTGTGTGTGTGTGTGTGTGTGTGTGTGTGTGTGTGTGTGTGTGTATGTGTATGTCTATGTGTGTGTGTATGTGTGTGTGTATGTGTGTGTGTATGTGTGTGTATGTGTGTGTATGTGTGTGTATGTGTGTGTATGTGTGTGTGTATGTATGTGTATGTATGTGTATGTATATGTATGTATATGTATATATATGTATATATATATGTATATATATGTATATATATATATATATATATATATCACATGCCTCCTTATCCTAATAAACACAAAATGTAGGATATTATATATACATACACATACATACACATACAAATATATATATTTAAAGTCACAACCCCTGGTATGCCCAAATATGGGAGGAAGGTCACACTTCCACTCTCTGTCTTCGGCTCGTCACAAGAGACCATCCAGACAGAAACCCAATATTTTTTACTGTTGCCTTTTTGTTACATTTGTTATATTTATGCTGATAAATAAATAAAGGGAGACTAGTATAGATCTATTTCAAGCTATTTAGCTCTCATCAGCTAGCCACACCCTTGTTGGGAATCGAACCTGTGCTCTATTGCCTCTTAGGCAGATGTGTTAACCATTGAGCTACAGAGCTCGACTCCTTATCAGCCAGTATACATACACACACACACACACACACACACACACACACACACACACACACACACATATTTCCATGAAAATTTATAGAGCTTGGAGGGCCTTTTGTATATCAGCATAAATTCTATTACGTTTCAATTATTCTTTCAGATTGTGAGGAAGATGAGCTATTTGCAACTTTTACAATGCTCTCAGATTCACAATGGAATTTATATAGGAATGCAAACCAGTTTCAAGGAGTGGAATTAAAAGGTATCTTAATTAATTAAAGACATAACTAATTTTTAATTTGTATTATTTGTCAGGACTTGTGATGAAAGGTTATCATCAAAAATGAATGTGTAAGGAGGGGAGGGGAGGTCAGGTTTCAAACTATATGCATTTATTATATTACGGGGTTATCTATCATTTCTATAGCAAGAAGTATAACTATATGAATCGATGTTTATTTTAGTTTGGAGTTATGATAATGATGAATTGTTTGCTGCGTTAACATAGCCGGCAGAATCTCAATAGGTTTCCTATAACAGGGACCATGGAGAGGCTACATTACATGGGACACAAGAAAGCGAATTAGAAGGTTTGTTATTTATTTTACAAGTATAAGCCTTGTTTAAAAGATGTAAGGTGTTAGACATTGCAATAAAGAGATGTCCCTACCAACAATATGTGTGGATGGGATTATGTGTAATGCTATGTTCAGTAGTATTTATTGTAATAAATGTGAGATAACGTGTTCACTCATTGCTATATATTCCTTTTAGAATGGTGGAATAGACAGATGCATGTGAAATTTCCAAGCTGCAGTACTTTGCTGCATGTGAAATTGGAAGGAAACCCACAAGCAAGAAAGCCACATATTCCTGTAGGTGAACAACCACCAGATATGGAGCAGGGAGAGGTCGCAACACAAGTCTCTGAAGAAATGGATACGCAAGGTAAGTTCTGTTATTTAGATACAGGCATTAGAAAAAAAGCAATAATTATAAATTTCCAGGCAGTTTTCAATATGGTCTTTGTACTATAATAAGTAAGAATCCTAACCTAACTGCTAATTATGAACCTACAGAAAGTGACAGCGAACAGTTCTCTGCAGATGTACCAAGGCCACAAAGGGTTCGACAGAGTATTGTACAACAGCAGATGCCATCATGCCATGCATAGGATGTACAACGACAGGAACTTGAATCCCAGCCATCCACATCTCGTGGAATACAAGGTTAATTAAAATGTAAAAAGTATTAGTAAATAAGGATGTTTGTATTCATTAAACAGTGACAGATCTTCAATATGTCTTTTTTATTTATGTAGAATCTGTTTGTAAAAAGTCAAAAATGGGGGTTGGCACCCCTCAGAATACAGTCACAAACAGTGACAATACCAGTGAAGAAGATGATAAGTCAGAAACCCAATCAGCAGAGGAATGGGGACCCTTGGAAGATTCTGACATGCTAAGTACAACAGAGGTCCCATATGTGTACCTGGAAAACATTCAAGCATGGCATAGACATATGGAGAATTTCAGGGCGACAGAATACTATGAATGTTATAGATTTGTAAATATGGAACATGTTCAATCATTCACACAAGCTATAGATATTATTCATAATGAGATACAGAACCTTTTGAATCTATTTCCAGGGAGATAAGGCCCAATGATCTTGTACAATTGTGGATGGATGCTGAGTAATTAGGTAGACCTCTATTTAGTGTTAGGAAACCTCTGGAGAATTTAAATGCTGACCAGTTCCTTAATTATGTAGAGAATTTATTACAAAGCAGTGTTGAACTCTTGTGGAGGAATTCTTTGGAATTTACAGTCACTATTGTGAAGAACCACAAGGGCCTTAGGAAATTATGAACAGTTCCATTCAGTAAGGTTTTGGAGAAGAAAAGACAGCACCTGATTGATTTCAATATGGAGGGGAAGTTTCTGTGTTTTGCAGGCAGATAATGGGGCGTCTACTAAACAAGAAATTATTACCAGAGCCATGAGCCTATATAGCACTCTTGGTATTTCTATGGATCACAGAATTAATTTTTCACAGATATACTTATTTGAGGACTACTTCAGTATAACTATAAAGGTCGTGTTTTATGATGGAGGTTTTTTGTAATGGGGAGGGGGGGTGTCCCTGGAAGTAAGAGTGGAGTTTATGATGTTATACAACAGTCATTACTATGGTGTAAAAAACATGGTGTACATTACTTCTGCAAGCTGTGTCACACAGCATATCACCACAAATTTAGGCATGATTGTCAATATTTTTGTCGAGCCTGCACGGGTTCAAAATGCTGCAAATTGACAGGCGGGAGGTGAGATGTCATATGTACAAATTGCTTTGCAGGTCTAAGGCATGTCTTGAAATGCATGAACAGTTGGCTTTGGAAGGAAAAATTATTTGCGAGGCTAATGTATTTTGTTCTAGGTGTGGTATCTATGTGCCTGCCCCACATGATGAATGTAAGAAGGCAATGTGCGGACAGTGTGATACCAAAGTAGATACCTTGGCAGATCACTTATGTTTTCTGAAAAGGATTTCTAAGCCGAATATTGGTAACAGGTGCATTGTATATGATTTTGAATGTTGTCAAGAAACAGGAACACACATACTAAACTATGTGTACGCTATGGACATGCTGGATGCCAGGGACATTTGGAAGTGGGAATGGTATAGTGATAAGTGTCTGGAGAAATTTGTGAAAACGTTTGTGCAGCCTAAGTTTAGAGGTTCCACATTCATAGCACACAACTCCAAGAGTTATGACCATTACCTAATCCTCAGGCAGTTGATTCATGAAAAGGTGAAGGTACAACTCTTAACTCAGAGAGGTAAACTGTTATGCATATCCCTGCCTATCTTTCATATACTTTTTATCGACAGCCTTTCTTTTTTACCAATGATGCTCAGTAAAATGCCCAAAGCTATGGGTTTTCAAGGCTCCAAGAGTTATTTTCCTCATTTGTTCAACACTGCAAAGAACCAAGATTATGTTGGAACTTTGCCAGAAGCCAAGTAGTATAGTCCTGACACTATGATGCCTGGAGAGAGAGAGAAATTTGAGAAATGGCATGCTACTAATAAAGATACAGCATTTAACCTCAAAAAAGATCTTGTATACTACTGCAAACAAGATGTAAAAATATTACAGGAGGCTTGCAATAGGTTTAGGGAACAAGTTATGGAAATGATAGGTAGAGAATATTTCACAGGGAGGGGAGGAGATATTCTTGAAGAGAGAGAAACTTGCTACATTGGCTATTTCCAGTATGTAAAATTAGCATCTATTTGTATGGCACAGTATCGATTCATGTTTTTGAAGAAGGATACCATAGCACTAGCCCCTCCGGATAATTACCAGAAAAGCAAGGAAAGCTTTTCTGCTTGCTCTATATAGTGGTTGATGTATATAGAACATACTGGGGGGATCAACATCCAACATGTTCTGCACGGGGGTGAAAAGCTAGTAGGTTTTTACTTTTTGGATAGTTTTGCTGTCATAAACGGGGTCCCGCAGCATTTAAACTTTATGGCTGTTTTTTTCATGGCTGCTCTATATGCTACAGATCCCAGGACTTCAATAGTCTGCTTGATTCAACCTACAGCATGTTGCATTCTAAGGCTAGAGAAGATTACCTGCATAGTTTAGTTTTGGTTGTACGAAGCATCTGGGAACATGAATGGAATGACCTGTTGAAGGAAGATGGGGGTTTGAAGTGATTTCTAACAGATAGTAAACTTCCAACGCCCTTGAATCCCAGAGACACCTTTTTTGGGGTAGAACAAATGCCACATGCTTGTACTATGAACCAAAGCCGGGGGAACAAATCTTATATTATGATTTTACAAGTTTATATCCCTTTATGAACAAGAACAAGGTGTATCCAATAGGTCACCGAGAAATAATATACCAAAACTTTGGGGATATAAAACAGTATTTTGGATTTGCAAAAGTTAAAGTGTACACGCCGAGGGGTCTATACTTTCCAGTACTGCCACATAAGTCGTGGGGGGGATTAATGTTTAGTTTGTGTGCAACCTGTACAGAAAAGCAACAAGTCATGGAGTGCCTCCACAATGATGAAGAAAGAGCCCTAATTGGCACATAGTGTATTGTAGAATTGAATGTGGCTGTGGAGAAAGGCTACAGAATTGCAAAGATCTACAAAGTTTGGCATTTTGAAAGGAAGACAAAAAATTTGTTCTCAGGCTATATTAACATGCATCTCCATCAAAAACAGGAGGCTAGTGAGTATCCCTATTGGTGCAAAATAGAGGAAGATAAAGAGTGTTATGTTCAAGATAATGAAAAAGAGAGGGTCCGCTTATGCAGAGAACATATTGAAGTCAATTCTGCTAAAAGATAGATTGCTAAACTGTTTTTAAACTCATTGTGGGGTAAATTTGGCCAGAGTACCAATCAGATGACAACCTCGTGGTGACAGAGCCTGAAGAATTATTTAAGTATCTTTTTGTTCCCTATTTGAAGTGTCCTGTAAATTTGTGGATAATGAAGCAGGTGTTATAACATGGAAAACTGCCAAAAACGAACCTAGTAAGTCAACTTGTACAAATGTGTTCATTGCCAGTTTTACAACTGCTTGTGCATGGCTAGAATTATACAGAATATTGGATCGCATAGGGGACAGATGTTTCTATCACGATACCGATTCTGTCATTTGTATTAGCAAAGCGGGGGCATGGTCACCTTATTAGGACAGTTGACAAGTAAGATTCCTCCAAACACTTCAGTCACTGAGTTTGTGGCAGTTTGTCCAAAGAGCTACAGATACGCTTTGTCAAATGGGGCAACTGTGCTAAAGGTGAAGGGCCTAACGTTGCATAGTGCCAACTGTGTTAAGGTTAACTTTGAAAGCCTGAAGGATTGATTGATGAGTATTGCCTAACAGGGGGTGAGGAAAAGAAAGAGATTCAAGTACAGCAGCCTGGAATTGTTAGGATTAAGAAGCAGTAAGCTTTGGAAACATGGGTGCTCAGGAAAACTCTAAAAGTTGTCTATAATAAAATGGTGCTCAATACAGAAGATTATTGTACGCTACCTTATGGCTATTAAGTATGATGAAAAGCAGTGCACAGTTTGTACATCCTTTCTCATGTATTATAAGTGGACCTTCCAATTCTGGAAAATCTTATTTTATAAAACAAATGTTAGAACATAGTGAACATGTATTATCTGAAATGCTTCAAAACATTATATGGTTTTATAACTGTTGGCAACCTCTGTATAAGAATTGCTTAATACATTTCCTAATATGAATGAGATGAATGTCCCAATGGTCTTGCTAGGTTCTAACGCTGTTAAAGAGCATCTTAAAAAGCTGAAAGAGGCAGGCACTTTTAAGGTTGTAAGTTCTACAAAATCACCCTCTGCTATGTCTGCACCTGGTGAGGGATCTATGTCAGATTCTAAAAATGTTCTAAATTTAGGTGACTGGCTCCATTTGTGAACAAATAAAACACTGTAAAACATACAATACTTTTAATGTTTTGTGTTTATTTTATAATGTACCATACATGTTTGCATACAATCGTATTGGTTACACATCCCGGTACTTCTTCCAGACTTCATATTTACTACAAACTACAAACTACAGACTTCACCATTTGATCGTTTTTGACATCTTTTTCACAGTAAAGCTTTAAAATATCTTCTTAAGGTAATCCTCTCATGCACTTAATTACATAAAACAAAAAATGCTCTTCACAGGTTATTGCCAGGGGGTGCTGCAGTTGAAGAATTTTGTATCTGTACTTCTTAGCTTGCAGTTCTAAAAACCTCACAATGTCACCAGGAAAGTGAGAGTTGTCTGGAGACCTTCCATGGGAGTCAAAAAAATTCACCATATCTGTGAGTTGGAAAGTAGAGCGCCATCCAGTGCTCACTCAGTAGAGTTTTTGGATGTGTGTTAACAATTAACCCAAAAGGCTTCTTTGAGATTTTTCTCTTGGGTAACAAATTGCTGGGGTATACGCCTAGAAAGAGAGCATTTCCAGACAGTACCCATAATATCTGTATGGTGTCCATTCTCACATATAATCAAACAAAATATTGCTTGTGTGGCTTATTTCAATAAGATTTTCAAAGATTGCATATAGTATCACATTGACGGTATTGGGGAGGGATACAGCAAATCCAATTTCTGCCTTCAGGTTTCCATTCTTGATTAAGGAATAATGCTCTGAGCAGCCTTGATCAGGATTCAAATCAAAACAATATAATGTATAACCATTGTTAAACTCCTCACAGTTGATCAGCACAGAATGATCTTTCATGGGTTTGCTAGACATCTGTAACAATTGCATATATTCTCTCACAAAAAGGTTATGTTCATAATCAGGCTGAAGGGGCTTAGATCACAATACAGGGCACAAAAGTTGACATTATAGTGCTGAAAATTAAAATGATTTCTTTCATAATTACCGCTAAATGCAGTGTTGTCCATGAAGCCGATCAATAACTGTTTAGGTCAGTGGTCCCCAACCTTTTTATCGCCGCGGACCAGTCAGCCTTTGATAATTTTACCGTGGCCCGCTGAGCGCGTCGATGACCAGCGCTAGTAGCGTAGCCTTGCGCAGGCGCAGTTCAGTATGGCTAGCGTAGATAGCGTAGCACAAACTGCGCCTACGCAAGGCTACGCTACTAGCGCTGTCTACGCTAGCCCTACGTAGCTGCGCAGGCGCTCTTAGGTTTTTTTCAGAAATCGGCCGGCCGCTGCAGCGATCATGGCCCCCGGCCGCTGCAGCGATCATGGCCCCCGGCCGCTGCGCGGCCCGGGGCCAGGTACTCCACGGCCCGGCACCGGTCCGGGGGTTGGGGATCACTGGTTTAGGTAACTGTCCTAGAAATAGGTTTTCCTGGTTACACACAAGACTGCGTGCAGAAATGCTGTAAACCTTCATACCTACACAGTCAATGGGGTATTTGGTGTTGGAGGTAAGCAGCGCCTCTGCATGTCCCAACTGTAAACTGGGGGATACTTTTACAAGTTTTACAAAGAGAGACGCACCCAGGATCTGTACTTTGTAATTTTCGTTACCATCCCTCATCAGTCAGAACTCATTTTTACTTCTTGAGAGTTTAATGCTCACAACCACACTGTTAATCAATAGCTTGCCTTGAAAAAATAGATCCCTATTCAATGGCCCTAGGAAATCCCATTTATGACTTCCAGCTGTATGTCTGGCACTCTCTCTGAAACCAGAGTTACCAGCTGCTGTCAGCAAGGTGTTCTCCATGAGCGTCACTTTGTCCTTGTAAAACCCACCCACTGAAAACTGGGTGTCCAAGGCATCTCTACCATAGTTCAGAATAAGTTCAATAAGGGCTCCGTATGTGTAGCAGTGGTAACTCACCTAATGTAACATCCACCTGAAATGAAGCTTAGTTATGTTTTCATTCTAATCTGTTTTGATTTCTACAGTAATCATCTCTATGTAATGCTTGTTAACAGTTACATAATGCAGTTGGTCATAGGTTGTTGTTATTATTTCATTGTCCATACCCTGTACAGGTAAGCATCGTAGTACATCAATACACTTAGTAAAAAAGTCTATTTAGTTTCATTTACCTAAGCATCCCTCTGCAGATTCTTCATCGGTTGATATGTTTGTTATTAAGGAGGCCATCTTGTTATGGTCACATCCTGGAACAGCACCTGGAAAAATATATTAATTCATTATCTATCACAGTGATAACAGGATTATCCCAATTTACCCCCCTCCCTTTGAATATATAAATGGTCTTTACTTACAACTTCCAGTTGCATGGTCCTGTGATAAATCACTTCTCTTAGCCACTATCAACCCTTGCGACAACATACATCGAGGTCTGCATCACCTTCATAATCCTTCACGTTACAGTAGGACAGACAACATCCCCCCAAAAATTAGGTATGAAGTACTCTAGCTCATCAACAAACGTAGCACAACATATTTTATTGCAATCTTTCAAAAGAGGCCTTCCCTCGGCCAATGGTGTAGAAGGGTCTACAAACCTTTTATTATTTCCTTTGTCAGGTTGCATGTTGAGGTCTAAGAGGCCTAAGCCTTAAGTGGTTAAATCACCACCCTTCTGCAGAGGGCCTCTTTTATCAGACCATGAACCACAGCCAGTGCCAGGGGCAGGCCCGAACATGCCTTAGTCAAGATTATTGCATGTGCTACCACACTCTCAGTACCTACAGCGCATGTCCACCAGACTCCACTCCCTCTCCGGGAATATGCTTCAACATGTCCCTGTGTAATATTGTGATAAGCACTCCTTTGAAAAAATCCACATTTTTAGTATTATTTTTTCTCTTAATTCTGTTTTTCCTGCCTGTTAGAGCTACCTTTTACCCACCCTTATCAGAAAAATAAATAACTCACATACAAGAAAGGTGATTTTCTTTGCAAATATAGTATTTTAATTTTTTACAGCTCTATAAAGTAAAATAGTCATATCAGGGGCCTGGGCATCTTACTTTGCTTTTATATTGCTTTTTTTTTACTTCCTGCTCTGTGTAAAAAGCTGAGTTTTGGGAAGCTATTATTCTCATGCTGACAGTTACTCCCTCCTCCCTCCCCCCACAGAAAACTCTTTGCCATTCATTTTGTTTTATGCATTGTGAAGGCATACATGTGCTCGGCCCCTCAATAATTTTTTTTCAACCAATGGGAGGGAGCTGTGAAGCAGAGCAACAACACCATTGGCTGCTTCTGTCAAACTGTGGCTTTACAAATATGGACCAATGAGAAGTTCCTCTGGTGAATAATTAGTATGTCACAATTATTCAAGCTGAAAGGAATTGTGGGTCAGGTAGGTCTGGCATATTTGTTGTTACAGCGCATCTGTGTGAAAAGCCATGTGTGTCACAATGGGTCGGTGTGTGTTTTTGAACCTGTACTACTGGGTGAGAAGGGTTATGGGTCACAGAGGTTTGGCTCACAATGATGTGAAAGTACTTTCTATAAAAAGGGGTTCAGGGAGGGCTGGAGGATATGATGTTATAGACCGCCAAGGTAAGGGGGGTGAGTGTGGAAGTGGGAGGGGTGGTGAGGGTGGGAGGTGAAGGTGTGTGTGTGTGTGTGTGTGTGTGTGTGTGTGTGTGTGTGTGTGGTGATGTCATAAAAGGGGAAGGGTTACACTGTAAACAAAACATGTCACAAAAGGGTTGTGGTTACAACATAAACAAAACAAAGGGACGAGGCTAAACCTATTGATAAAAACAATATGTACTTCTTACTACTTTCCTCTCTCTGCAGTTCTTTTTAGTGGCTTCAGCTTCCTCATGGAAATGACAAGGCAAGGGCAAAGATAGGGTTTTTCCTACCCAAGGTTTCTGTCCTGAAGCAGAAGCATCACTAGTCCAAGTAATTCTATACTGAAAGCCCTTGGAGCACATAGGTTACCAGGACTATTGCCAGATTCTTTTTGATTAACAAAGAATTTTCAAGGAGGAGCAGATTAGTCATTGATCATCTTATAGTCATTGGTCTAATTAACATAAGGATTGACCCAGGAACAGTTTGTGCTCTGACAACAGGGAAGCAAACAAATAAAGTAGAGAGAAATATAAATTAATTCATACCTATCTCTTTATTAATGTAACAAATACTTATTTCTTTTGAAGATTCAAACTTCTTTAAAGTTTTAATTAATTTTAACTTTTTAAAATCATACTATAATCATTACTATACTTTATATCACATAAATCATACTAAAATGGAGTTCACCATTCTTTTAGTCTTCTCCTCTCTAACTGGAAACTAACTATTGAATACCAATCTTATTTGAGGAAATTTAAATATTCTCTTTGTCTCCTATTTAAATATTGACTCACTGAATGCTAATCGTAATGCTGTTCAAATAAGACAAGTGTTGAAAAAGTTAGATTTATACAAGGATCTATAGGATGCATTGTTATATGACTAGATAGATGATTAGATAGATAGATAGATAGATAGATAGATAGATAGATGATAGATAGATAGATAGATAGATAGATAGATAGATAGATAGATAGATAGATAGATGATAGATAATTTTTCTTAGTTCATTTTTTCCAACTTTCAACTTATTTATCTGAATGAAAGAATAATTCCTTGCTGAAAAAAATATTTAAACAATTCTTAAAGCATGAATGTACTAAATTTTATCCTTGCTATGATATATGAGTTTTATTCTTTTCATAACAATTTGGTGGAAATATATGTAACTAATTCAAACTAAAATGAAGCCATTATAGTATAAAAAAATTGAGTGAATGAATCTTGCATAGTTTCTAAACTACTTTATAGATAAATATCTTCCCCATTCTCCAATTTTATAAACAAACAAAGAACATTTGAATTAAAACCAACATCTTCATATAGGCAGTAATAAATTACCCACAAGCCCTCCTGAACAAGGTATGGAAACTGAGGACTTTTTAAAAAAAGAAAAAGAAAGAAAGAGAAATCTCTCTTGGAGATAGAGGATTAAGGTGTTTACTAGTCTGGAAATAAAAATGAGCTAGTAGCAGAGTTTTCCAACCTTTAATGAAAATACTTTTTCTAGAGGAAAAGAATTTCCAGGGAAACTGAAAAAGATGAAACATCTGAGATAAAGAGATAGAGAGCTCATGTTATTATCAATAATAGTAACAGTCTTCTAAGATGTTTGTAGCATATTGTAACTTGTGTAAAATAATTTCAGGATTCATTTTATTTTTAACTTTTTAATCATCATTAAAGCATGTTGTAAAATTACAAATCTGCAAACAATGAGTACATGAGCAAAGAGTAAAAAAATTTTTTTTAGATCTTTCATAAAGATCCAGTCACCAACTTCAAGGTGATTATAGTATTTACAGACATGCATAGCCCAATGTGTTCAAATCTCTTTAATTTTAAATATACTTTTATCTTAAGCTTTGACATTCTTACAGTACACTGCAAGCAAGAAAGGCCTAGCTTCAAGTCCAATATTAACCATATCATTCCCCCACACACACACACATATGGTATCCAAAGCAGAAGATGAAAAAATGACTATTATTTTATTAAAAGTCATTCTTTGTCAGCTAAAGGCTTTGAAATCCATCGAAGAATTTATCTCTACTCCCCAGGCATTGATTCATAAATGATTCATAAACATCTTTCACTTCAGGTTCAATAGGTTATAACTGATATGACTGGACCTTTTCTTGAAATTAATTTCTAAAGCTTCTGGCATAACTATTGTTATGATTAACATTAATTGACTTAAGTTGGATTCCACTGCCGGTTTTATCAGTGTTTTAGTTATTTAGATGAAATATCCTATGATCATACTATTATGGGGAAATAGTTTACTGAGCCTTTAAAAAACGAAATTAGAAGGGAATACTTTCTTCCATAAAAGGGAATCATTAATGAGAAGTATCTTTTGAGCATACATAGATAAATTAAACTTGACTGTTCATCGGCATACTGAACAATGGAATTATACGTTGCATTCAGCTGTGCATTTCTTCCCTTCTGATTTGATTATGTTTTGTATTCCTCGGTGTTATTTTAATATATTTAAGTGTGCATAATTGATTTCTCTTATATATCAGATCATAGCCCAATCACTTTAAATTTACAGCTTCAATAGTTTACTAAGCCACTTGGACGTTGATATTTTAAAATTTTCTAATAGCAATAGCAGTTAGACTTATATACCACTTCATAGGGCTTTCAGCCCTCTCTAAGCGGTTTACAGAATCAGCATATCGCCCCCACAGTCTGGGTCCTCATTTCACCCACCTCGGAAGGATGGAAGGCTGAGTAAACCTTGAGCCGGTGAGATTAGAACCGCTGAACTGCAGATAACAGTCAGCTGAAGTGGCCTGCGGTACTGCACCCTAACCACTGCGCCACCTTGACTGGTCTTGTTGTATTCAGGTCTTTTCCCATGTAAAATTTTATGTATATGTGTGTGTGTGTGTGTGTGTGTGTGTGTGTGTGTGTGTGTATATATATATATATATATATATATATATATATATATATATATATATATATATATATATATATATATATATATATATATATATATATATATATATATATATATATGCTATATTTATGCTGATATATATATATATATATATATATATGTATATGTATATGTATATGTATATGTATATGTATATGTATATGTATATGTATATGTATATGTATATGTATATGTATATGTATATGTATATGTATATGTATATGTATATGTATATGTATATGTATATGTATATGTATATGTATGTATATGCATAGTTATTACAGACATAATATAAGAAGAAAATTTTAAAATATGTCATGTGTATATACAAAATGTGTGTATGTTTGTACATAAACACATACACGCTCATGCAGACCAAAATGTAATATAAAACACAGTTAAAATTAAAGTTTGCATTATATCCAAGGTTGTACATTCAAACTTCGTAACTATCTGATTAACTATAGTTAATAATTGAAAAGAGGTATTTATTTATTTAATGTGGAAAAATAAATTGAAACTCTGACTATCTGTTTCGTTGGACAAGTACAGTACGAGCTGAAAAATATCAAGATGAATTGAGTTTGTGTTAAATTGTTTGTTTGAAAATACCAGGAAATACCAGGAAAATGATGAGTGTCTGGCCATATCTTGGCATATCACTGGGCAAAGGGGAAAAAGGAGGACATGGAGAGAGGAAAATCATTAGAACTGCGGCTGTGCGAGGAAGATGGCTGCTCGAGCTTTTCGCTCGGCTGGAAAGCAAGTTGAAATTGCTCAAAATTGAGCCTCCCGCTGAACGTAAGATCCCTATTCGGCGGGATTTTGGAGGAGAATCTTTGACTAGCCTGGAGAGGTGATGTTCGTGTGAAACATTGCCATGACGGCTTGGAGACAGGCTGCGGTGTGCTCGGCGGTTGTGGCGTGCTTGGCTTCGCGGACGGCGCCCCCCCCCTATGCAGACGGCGGCTCGGGAGAAATACTGCCCTGGAGGCTTGGGGACGGGCTGCGGCGTGCCTGGCAGTTGCCTCGGCTTCATGGACGGCACCCCCCCCCCTTCGCGGATGGCAGTTCCCAGCGTGAATTAAGCTGGGGACGACACTGGCGGAGTCTGGGTCAACAACACTTTGTGCATTATTGTAGAGAGTGTTTGGGGGGGCTGAAGAGTGCTGCGACTGTGCTGCGTTTGATTTGCTATTTAACCGTTTGATTTGCTATTTAAATCACCTGGTTGAACTGCCATTTCATATCGCTACGCTGAACTGCCGCGCCTGCGGGAAGAGCTAGGGACGGCCTTGGCTGGCCCCTGGCTGACATTTTTTTGTCTCTGCTAAGACCGCAGAGAGGACTTGAGAGGATTGAGCATCCCACCTACAGGAGAATCGGTCCTCGGGAGATCGCCAGAACTGGTTGAGAGTCACCCGACTGCTCCTTGAATGCTGGAGCCTGGAAGAGCTGGCTGAGGGGATTCGACCTACTGGGACCGCCATTGGTCGCTGCGGGGGCGGCTACTGGAGGCCTGTCTCGGGGGGGGGCAACCCCTTCGATTGCCTGACCCTTCAACCACTGGTGTGCTGCTGCAGGGGCAGGCTAGGGACAGGGTTAGGGCTAGGGTTAGGATTAGTTAGGGTTAGGGTTAGTTAGGGTCAGGGTTAGGGTTAGGTGTAGGGCTAGGGTTAGATTTGATTAGGGTTAGGCTTAGTGTTAGGGTCAGGGTTAGGGTTAAGTTTAGGGCTGAGTTTAGGGCTGACTAGGTTTAGGGTTAGGGTTAGGCTTAGGGTGAGGTGGGGGGGGTTGCTAGCCTGATGACCTGCCGGTTTGCTGCCACCGCTGGAGAGCATGGCAGCTAAGCTGAGAGTGGGGGCTTCCTCCCCCCCGCCATTATAGTTGTAGTTCTTAGCATTGTGGGAGCAGTCCTCTGGCGTCCTCTGTTCCTGGAGGAAGTCATGTTTTGATCCTGGCTAGTTGTGGCCCATGGCTGGCTTTATGACTCTCGCTCTTATATCTGCTGCCTACGGCCTGCTAGCCTTCCAGCTATTCCTCCCCCTATCTCTGTCCTTCGGATTATCATCGGGGAGTGAACTGGGACTTATGACTCTTTCACCGGCCCTTGTGGGTCCCCCATTTATGCCCTTCCCAGTCATCTTTCATCTCTATTCCATCAGAGAGAGAGGGCAATGGACAAAGAGGACATGGTTGAGGAGTGTGCTTCCCCCTCCAGCTGTGGTCAATATACTGTTTTTTCAGACTTCTGGACCCTACCCCTTTGTGGGAGAAGATCGGGACATAAACTCCTTCTTACATACTAGGACAATTCTGAGCTAATTTCACTTGGTACTACTGCACGGCTTTTAAATTTATCTGTATGGTGAGTGTTTGGTATGAGTGTGGTTGATTGAATGTACCCACTTTTTAACTATATTGTTGTTATTTTCTTTTAAATTGTCTGTGGGGATTGTTTGATAGTATGGTTGTGTATGTCTGAGAAGGCTGGGACTACTGCCGGGCACCTCCTGCACTGAGTGCTCTGCAGAAGCATCAGGGGGCCTATGCCTAATCCCATCCTTAGAATGTCTGATTCGAAGGACCTGCCGGGAAATGTGGTGGCTGGGGGGGAGGGGGGAGGGACCATGGACACGGGAGTGGGCCAGAACATTACGGTCATAACAGGGAGGGGCAGATATGGTGGGGACTTTAGGGCTAGCCATTACCGGGGAAGGAGGGTTCACTACGTCACAGAGATCCCTCCTTCTGGCCCTATTAGTTCCACTCCAAGGCCAGATGGCATGAGTAGTCAGGATCCTGGTCTCAGGCTGTTGTCGCTAAATGCCAGGTCTGTGGTTCACAAGGCTCCCCTCGTCCGGGACGTAATTTTAGACGAGAGGGCAGACCTGGCATGTATTACTGAAACCTGGCTGGGCCCGGAGGGAGGAGTCCCCCTCACTGTAATGTGCCCAGAGGGTTTTCAGGTGCTTCATCAGCCATGACCCCAGTAAAGGGGTGGGGGAGTGGCCATTGTTATCCGGGGGTCTTTAGTTCCTCATAGGATCCCTGCTCCGGAGCTTGTCGGGTGTGAGTCCTTACTGGTGAAGTTGGACCTTGAGGGTCAAGTGGGCTTGTTGTTAACGTACCTGCCTCCTAACAGCGTGACAACAGCTCTCCCCTCGCTCCTCGAGTCAATAGCCAAGCTGGCAGTTGAGTTCCCCAGGCTTATGGTGCTGGGGGACTTCAATTTGCCTTTACTCGGCAAGCACTCTGATGGAGTGCAGGAGTTCATGGCTTCCATGACAGCCATGGGCTTCACCCAAGTAATTCGGGGCCCGACTCACTCAGTGGGTCACACGCTCAACCTCGTATTCCTCTCGGAGCAGTGGAGTTGTGATCTTGGTTTGAGGGGTAGTGAAATCTTGCCCTTGTCATGGTTGGACCACTTCCTACTGAGGCTTGACTTTTGGAGGCCAATCCCCCACTGTAAGGAGGAGGAACCGATTAGGTGGTTCCACCCCAGGCGCCTTATGGACCCTCAGGGCTTTCAGACGGCGCTTGGCATTATACTTGATACTCTCGTCCACAGTCCGGTGCAGGCCTTGGTCGCTGCTTGGAACTCAGCAGCGTCGGAGGCTCTTAACCGGATTGCGCCTTTACGGCCTCTCCGAGGTAGCGGATCAAGGAGGGCTCCTTGGTTCACCAAGGAACTCCGGGAGATGAAATGCCAAAAGAGATGCCTAGAGCGCCACTGGAGAGCCAGTAAGTCCGAGTTAGACCAAGCACTCTTGAGAGCCTGCATCAGAGCCTTCCTTCAGGCAATTCGGACATCAAAAAGCGCATATTTTGCCACTCTGATTGCATCTGCTGAGTCGCGCCCAGCCACCTTGTTTAGAATAACCCACTCCCTCTTGAAAGGGAGGGATGCGGGTAACCCTTTACAAGGTAGAGCTTAGGAGTACGTCCAATTTCTCGTGGATAAAGTTGCTCGGCTTCGGACAGACCTGGACTCCAATTGCTCAGACCCAGCCGAGGTACCGGGGGAGGGTCTTGAGCGGAATTTATGGATTGATTTTCAACTTGTCACACCTGAGGAAGTGGACAAGGCCATGGGAGCTGTGAGTGCCTCCACTTGTGCGCTGGACCCGTGCCCCTCCTGGCTGGTTGCGAACAGCAGGGAGGTGACACGGAGCTGGATCCAGATGATTATTACCACCTCTCTTTGGGAAGGGTCCTTCCCACCCTTCCTAAAGGCTGTGGTGGTGGGACCCCTCCTGAAGAAGCCGTCTCTGGATCCAGCCATTCTAAATAACTATCATCCAATCTCCAACCTCCCTTCGTTGGGAAGGTTGTTGAGAAAGTGGTGGCTACTCAGCTCCGGCGGTCCTTGGATGAAACCAATTATCTAGATTCCTTTCAGTCTGGATTCAGGCCTGGCTACAGCACAGAAACTGCTTTGGTCGCACTGATCGATGATCTCTGGAGAGCCAGGGATAAGGGTCATGCCTCTGTCCTAGTGCTCCTTGACCTCTCAGCAGCCTTCGATACCATCAACCATGGTATCCTTCTGCGGCGGTTGCGGGAGGTGGGAGTGGGAGGCACTGTTCTTCGGTGGTTCTCCTCCTACCTCTCAGACAGGTCGCAGTCGGTGGTGGTTGGAGGGCAGAGGTCGACCCCTAGGCCCCTTGAGTATGGGGTGCTGCAGGGTTCAGTCCTGTCCCCCGTCCTGTTTAACATCTACATGAAGCCACTGGGTGAGATCATTCGGTGGCACGGGATAAAATACCACCAATATGCAGACGATACACAGCTGTATCTGTCCACCCCGTGCCAACTCAGTGAAGCGGTTGATGTGATGTGTCAGTGCCTGGAGGCTATTAGGGTCTGGATGGGTGTGAACAAGTTTGCACTCAATCCCGTCAAGACCAAGTGGCTTGTGTTTTTCCCTCCCAATAATTGGCCTTGTATTCCATCTCTCAGGCTGGGGGTGAAATTATATGCCCCTCAGACAGGGCTCGCAATTTGGGAGTCCTCCTGGATCCTCAGCTGACCTTAAAACACCAGTTGTCAGCTGTGACCAGGGGGACATTTGCCCAAGTTCGCCTGGTGCACCAATTGCGGCCCTACCTGAACCGGGAGGCACTCAGAACAGTCACTCACGCCCTTGTGACCTCAGGACTGGACTACTGTAATGCGCTCTACATGGGGCAGCCGTTGAAGAACATTCGGAGACTTCAGCTTGTCCAGAATGCAGCCGCGCGAGCGATCGTGGGTGCACCTCGGTGCACCAATGTTACACCTATGCTCCGCGAGGTGCACTGGCTGCATATTGGACTTTGGATGCGTTTCAAGGTGCTAGTCGTTACTTTTAAAGCCCTACATGGTATCGGACCTGGGTACTTGAGAGACCGCCTCCTGTCAATTACCTCCCTACAACCAATTAGGTCCCACATACTAGGCCTCCTCCGGGACCCAACAGCTAGCCAGTGTCGACAGTCGACCCCCCCAGGGGAGGGCCTTCTCTGTGGCTGCTCCGGCCCTCTGGAACGATCTCCCCGTGGAGATTTGGACCCTCACCACCCTTCCGGCTTTCCGCAAAGCCATTAAAACCTGGCTGTTCCGGCAGACCTGGGGCTGATGAGTTCCCAGCCCCACTCGAATTGTTGTGCCTGTTGTGGAATTTTAATATGTTTTTTGTAATTGTTTGTCTTGTTTGCTTTCGTTGTATTACCCCACTTTCCTATGAGTTTATTAGCCGCCCTGAGTCCCTCTGGGAATAGGGCGGCATACAAGTTTAATAAACCATAAACCAAACCATAAACCATAAACCATAAACCATAAACCATAAACCATAAACCATAAACCATAAACCATAAACCATAAACCATAAACCATAAACCATAAACCATAAACCATAAACCATAAACCATAAACCATAAACCATAAACCATAAACCATAAACCATAAACCATAAACCATAAACCATAAACCATAAACCATAAACCATAAACCATAAACCATTATAATCATCAATGTTGTCTTGAAAACAAACATTTTCGTTTGATTTAAATTTTAATCAGACTTTTATAGTAAACCTGATATCCTATATGATGAAGCCTTTTCAAACTAAAGTTTAGCTCCAATAATTTGATTCCACACAATAATTAATATTAATGTCTTCTTTGACTATGGATGAGATTTTTTAAAAAGTGATTTTGAATATGAGTTATAGTAAAGCAGTGGATTGGATAATTGGGACTATTTTTTTAGTAGATATCCTCCAACACAGGGATCCCCAACCCTCAGCCTGGTATTGAATCTCAGCCCATTCAGAACCAGGCCATAGAAGTGGAGGGCAAGCGCGGAAAGTAAAGCTGCATTTGTGAAAGCAGCACATATTCACGAAACCATCCCTTCTCCTTCCATCACACTGATGCCTCTACTGGCCCGCCAAGCTGGAAGGGTTGGGAAGCATTGCTCCAACAAGTATTCCTTGTTATCTACAATGGTTCTTACTCATATTATATCCTAACAGTACATAATATTATATTTAAAGCAACATTAAAGAATGCTAGAAATGTCAATTATTACAAAATATGGCTTCTAAATTATCAATTGGTACATTATTTTATTATACTGAAAGAAGATCTACACTAGTTGTCAGTTGTTTTCAAAGTTCAATTCAAGGTGGTAGATTTTAATCCTTAAAGTCTAAAATATCTTAGATTTAGGTGCAACTGTGGGAGTACATAAAAATGTCCAGATGGCAGCAGCCACAATTATATCATCAACATTCTGCCCTTTTTTTCACGTGTCACACAATTAAAAAGGGGCAGGGCTTCAACAACACAGTTGTAGCTGCCATCTGGACTTTTTTTGACACATAAAGGAACCCGCATCATGTCTTTGTATAGATTCTATTTTATTACATATTGACTGCAAGAGATTCCTTTCAAAGATGTTTCTTTGCAGAGACTATGTCAATTTAAATTGAAAAAAAAACTTTCTTATTTTCATTTTGGAAGAATACAATACATTCAACATAAAGCTGCCAATTGTGCTAAGGAATGTGGTTAAGTTGTATCTTTTTTTAAAATCCACTTTATATTGTTTTATAACTTGTTGATTCTTCTGTCAATATTTGTAATTCTTCATTTGTATTAACTTGTGTTTTTTAGATACCTTGATGCCATTTATGGTGGAAAAATAAAAGAAATCTGTATTTGTAAAACGCAATATTTATAAATAATGAATAACTTATTTTTATGTTTCTGCAAGGTATTCGCTTTTACATATTTCTGAAATTCATGTCTAAATTCACAAAACATTTTAAATGTTCATTGACTTGTGTATTTTCTGTGTAGGCACATTTTATACAATACAACAGCTATATTAAAATTATATGATATACTTAATGTAAAGCTTTATTTCTGAAGTTTTATAGAACTTAATAAAATGAACAATTATAAGATTTACTGTAATGTCAAAGTAGGCTTAAACCTCTATAAAGTATTCACATTTAACATGTGTAATAGAAAAAGTAACATTTTCCATTTTTAAAAAAATCTGTTTTAGAGTGGATATTTTAAAAGTTGTAACAGTAAAACAAATAATAATTGAGTAAATCCTCTGTAGATTCTGGTGATCACATGGACATATCCATAGATATATCTATAATAGAATTTGAATTCCACAATGTTTTTAGGAGTGATTTCATACTGATGTCAACTTGTAAAGTGTATCCATGACTATTATCAAGTTGGCATGAAAACGGGAGGGAGAATTTCATGCATACCTTCAACCAGAGTCAGATCTCATATTTCTACAGCCGGCATGTGGGGTGCAAAGTTCACACCATGCTGCAGCACCTCGTTGGTGGATATGATTTATGATACAGACTGAGGGGAGGGGAGACAGAGGGGTAAAGTGCAGAGACCATTGACCGGAAATCAGTTTCGGCTCTGCAGAAGAACATGCCCAAATGTTGATCCTAATAAATGACTGGATTTCTTTTGAACTTTCTCTCGAGGCTTGTAAATTAATTAGGTCATTTTTTGGAAACTTCACAACTATAGACTAAACAACTTTTTGTTTCTTAGGCTGCTGCTTAGAAACTTTATTTCTTATGCTAACTTCAGAAATTCTACTCTAAATATTCATCACTTATGACAGAACGCAAACCCTTTCTTTTCTGCTTTGTCTTTATTCTCATGGAAACTTCATAGCTCTGCTGCTGTAGTATTCAGAGCAATAGGAAAAATAATATATTTATTTTCTCTGTTCTTGTAGACTCTGTAGTTCCATGGAATCCATATAACAAGGAAGAATTTCATAAAAATAAAGTATTAAATATCCTCAGTTGGAACTGAAAGATGCAATTACTAGCCAACTAAATATGAAAGAAGACAAAGGAAGCTTTGAAGTCCTATGGGCAGTGGGAAAGTGAGGCAACACACTTGACCAGTTTATGCAGAAGCAGAAAGGGGGCACATTAGGAGAAGTGAGGGCTTCTAAGTTTGAAGACAGTTGATTGGCTTCACAGAACATCAATTGGTTATCAACAAGATTATACAAAAACCAGCAACTGCCAACCAACAGAGAACATAGCAGCCCAGCAGCTCAGGACAAAATCATAGCCTGGCAGTGACAATCTGCTAGAGAGAAAGGGATATGCCAGCTACTGCAGCCAATTGGGCTGCTTGAATGGAACACATTGCAGGACACCATTGTCTGGCACAAGGAGTTTCAAATTTTGTAAATTGCATTTTTTAGGCCTCTGCCTAAAGAAATAGTGTTCAATTTACTCTTGAAATTCATAATCCTTGAATTTCTTTTGGAATTTTTACCTAAATACTACTAAATCTGACCACATTCAGCCAATGTCTTTTGTTGTTTCTGAAAATGTTACTGCCTCATAAATATGATCCTAAAAAAAGTATTTTCTAGATTTAACCTAATTTCTGAGTGGTTAGTAATAGTTCTCAATGTAATTTCTAAAAAATAAATCTATGTAACTTGTATTGCCTATGTAAGTACTCCTGGATTGTTAAACTACATGTTGAAGGGTAGCAGCATTTGGTGTCTCTGAGAAGACTACATACGGCTTAACCTTGAGAGGCACATCATACATTTGCCACCATGAAACAATAAAATTGGTAGCTTAAATAATTTGAACCTGGTTAAAAGTAACCTCATGCTGATAAATGGTTTTAAATAAACCCGGGGAATCCTGTATTTATAACTTTATAAACTGTTTAACTCAGAAATAAAACAGAGTTAATGAATGAAAACAGCAAACAGTTTTTTAAAAATCCTATTCAATAGCAGTAGATACGTTTGAGATCAGTATATATTACATACATACAGTTGGAAATAGTACGTTTTATCAGAAGGGAAATCTGTTTAGAAAGTAAACTTTCAGACGTTTTATCTGGTTGCCAAATAAAAAGGTATACTATTTCAGTTGTTGTTACATCAGCTTGGTTCAGTTTTATGGGATAGATGGGTGGAAATGTTTCAAAATTCTTTTGAATTCCAATCCTCACTAAACAGAAGAAATTCAAGATTTTAATTAAAGGTTTTAATGTGGAACAATGAAACAAATAATAGATGTATTTATTCAGGATTTTTTCCAAGGGCTTAGTTGGAATGCCTGTGTATTTAGCTAAGTTTGATGCTGAACTAGGTTTTCTTTTTTCTGAGTTTGTAATATTTAACGGCTATGTGGAAGAATGTACAAAGTAATGGAATGTATATAACTATACCTATTGAATATGGCAGCTGCAGATGGATGAGAATATATTTGTTCATTTTTTTAAAAGCACTGATGCACGAAGCAGAAAAGATAGTAATGAATGAAATGCAGCCAAAGATAGATAAATCAAGGAAGACATATATAATCTAGATTTAAAGAGAGTGGGTTTAGTAGACATTGTAATATAAGTAGTAATTATAATCTGTAACTAAAGTATGATGTGAAAAACAATTATGAAAATAGAAATTCACATAATATGGCAGGGACTTTGGATCCTCATGTATTCAAAGGAATAAATGAGAAGCGTTTTAGGCACTGAATGTTATAGAAACATTTTTGTACAAAGCATACCGAGGTTTGGTCTTCTCTTACCTTGCACTCACTGCTTCAGTGAAAAGCAAAAATGAAGGCTACACTTATTCTAATATAATAAATAACACCATTATGTAAACTCACATTTTCCATATCGGGAAATCCTTTTTCCTTTCTTTCTTTCTTTCCTTTCCTTTCATTACAATCTGCTGTCTGAAGCAATTTTACTCACCAAATATGAAATTAATTGGTGTGATATCCTGCTATGTTTATGGCATTGGTACATAGATTCACAGTGGTAATTATCAGCAACCAATTGATAACCATAACCTCAACCCAACACATTTGGTGGAGGGAGTGGGAGAAAAAGCATAAGGCAGCCAAAATAAGCAATTTTAATTGATAGGTATACAAAATGTACAGCTAGGCAAAACTTTTGATGGGTTAAAAAAAAGCCTTTCTATCTGCAGAGAAGTGGTAGAAAGTTATATTGACCAAGTGAATACTTTACATTAGATCAGTGTTTCTCAAACTTGGCAACTCTAAGACAAGTGGACTTCAACTCCCAGAACTGAGTTGAAGTCCACATGTCTTAGAGTTGCCAAGTTTGAGAAACACTACGTTAGAGTATGGTCACTGAAAACAGTAAAAGGCATTTCTAATGTTGCAAAAAAGAATAGAATCCTGGATTCTTTTTTTGCATTAAAATTTGTACTGGATAGAAAACAAGGGGCAATTTTAGGTTTGAGTGTCTCTGCAGGAATAATGACTTGTTTATATTTTGTTGATGACAATATATCATTTTTATATTATCATATTCAGAATAATCAGTGTTTCAAGTACTGTTTTAAGTATGTAGCACTCATGAATGCAAGAAGCAGTGGGAAACTAAAAATAAAACTAAGAACACAACATCCAATGACACTGCAATTTCATAATTAGAAAAAAATGAAAATCCATATCCATAGGGTATTTTTTTTCTGGAAAGGTACTATTAAAACATTTTTTTCCTGTTGCCTTGTAATGTATAAAATGTGGGTATGTTTTTCCTACAAAAACAATAAGGGAATAGACTTTTTCTATTCTCTGCTATGAAAATTAACAGGGATGTACAAAAGATATAATGCTGCTGATGTCTTACAGCAATGGGAAAAATAAGATCACGGGGCACCATATGAGGTTGTTGATTTCTTTCTTGGTGCCTGTCATGTTCTTGCTCTATCTGATCTTCTTTGTTCATCTTCAGAATAAAAACTGGGAAAAGACATGTTGCAATGCAAGTGCCAGCTTCTAGCAAACTCTTGATTCCAAGAATATAGGGCTATTAGATCTGGTCTGTAAAGTTTTAGAGACAAGCAGTAGTTGGCACTGAAAGGTTATGGATTTTGTGTGATGTCATTTAGTGATTATGCAAATTGTTGTAAGTCATACTGTATCTGATAAAGGTATGAGAATCCACTAGGTCCTCTATTGGGGAGAGATTTTGGAAAATAAAAGTGATAGATGACTAGAATGCTTTCATTGCTTGGAAGTATTCCCTTCTACTCTGAAAAAAAGATGAAGGTAAGGTAGAATAATAATATTCTATGTATGTCTAATATGTATGTCTAATAATGCAATAGAATTACCTAGAAATATGATGGAATATATTTCTCAATTTAAATTAATTTGAATAGATAGCCATCCAATTTCACAGAAAAAAATCTATATAAGTTTTTTCACCAACCCTAAATTAAGGTATGGGGCAAAAGTTAGATTTTTAATGGACTGTTAGGAGCTGTATAAATATTTGAGGAAGGGATGATTCAGGCCACAGGCAGGGACAAAAGAAGAAAGATTCAGAAAAAGAACCGAGGTGGCACAGTGGTTAGGGTGCAGTACTGCAGGCCACTTCAGCTGACTGTTATCTGCAGTTCAGCGGTTCTAATCTCACTGGCTCAAGGTTGACTCAGCCTTCCATCCTTCCGAGGTGGATGAAATGAGGACCCAGACTGTGGGGGCGATATGCTGACTCTGTAAACCGCTTAGAGAGGACTGAAAGCCCTATGAAGCGGTATATGTCTAACTGCTATTGCTATTGCTAACCCTCACAATAATAGTGTCATAATTATTGTAGTTAGCTAAAATTCTAAATAATCATTTAGCACCTCATTTTGTGAGCTGTGAATGCAACAATGTAATGTTAGCCCTGAACTTCCAGAATCTAGAAAACAATGGTATTCATACAGAACCATCAGAAGAAACCCATTTGGAGCTTCCAATCTGGGTCAGTCATTGAGACCAGAGGTTTAGTCTTTTGAGCTTTCAGACTTGTGTTGGATCCCATCCCCAGGGAGCTTCTCTCAATCAGAATGATTGGAACCATGGTAATTCACCCAGATTGGATCCTGCAACAGAGAACAGTATATTTACTTTCATTCGCGAGAAATCCATTTATTTAGTATTTTATGTAGCATAGCATGTGACAGAATTATTTATATTTTTACATTTTTAGATGTGCATTTCTTAAAATATACTGTATTAGTTTTGCTTTATTTACATAAATCATATTTTTTTTAAAAAAAATCTTGTTCAATGGTTGAAGTAACAATAGCTGGAAATGCATAATCAGTATTTTCCTTACTTCCATAATTAGAAGCTTTAGGAGAAAGAACTGCTGATTGTGATTTTACAGTGAATGAAATAATTTGAAATATCCAACCAGAAATAAGATGATTGAGAAAAGAAAACATTTTTTGGACATGTCCAAAAATAAAAATTACTGGACAAAAATACATTCATGTTTGGAAAAAATGGTAAAACAACATATTGATTTGAAATATTTTTGTTGGGCATTTTACTGGATAAGTACAATAAAGGGAATACATATCTGATTTTACATGTATTGACTGCAGCTAGAATTGTATTTGCACAACAATGGAAAAGTGAAGAGATTCCAACAGATGAAAATGTAATCGACAACAGAAGGATAACTAAGCATGGGTTAAAATATATGAAACATGGATAAACATAGAACTTTTAAGATGATGAAATAAAGTGAGATGTTTACCGTTTGCTACAGTATACAATAGATTAAGGGAATTGAAATGAATATTGAACAGTGAGGTTTGCCATTCACAGATAACTAAAGGTAACCCAATCCAAGACATGGAAAAATTGGAGAGAAAACATGAAATACACATAATGGGAAACTATTGAGACTTAAAGGCAGAATCACAAACTGGGGGCATGTAATTATATAAAGATAATGAGAATAGCTGGGAAATGTAACCAGATCTATATCTCGACCAAAATTAGGCTGGAGGGGGGTTTAAAAGTACAATGAGTGTCTGTGTGTGTGTGTGTGTGTATGTGTGTGTGTACTTCTTTGTTCTAAATTTACTTTATATGTTTAAAATTAAATATGTATATTAAAAAGAACTATAAATACTATCAACATAAAATGGAGCTTGCTCAAAAGCTGAAATACACCAAGCAAACAAGATGAAGAGTGGGAAGAAAAGGAGAGAGGAAGGGGAAGTAGAGAAGAAAGGAGGTAGGGAGGGGGATGAGAGAGGAGGAAGATAGTGAATGCATAAATATAGTGCATGGAGAGCAGAAGAGCCAATAACTGGTTTTCTTTTTCTTTTTCTTTTGCGGAGTTGGTGGTAAGATGAATTGATATAAACATATAATAATACAATACGATGTTGGCTACGTAATAGTATACATACAATTATATTTTATGAAAAACAAAAAACTTTATGAAAAAAAGAATCACAGTCATATTTTTCTCCTAAAGTCCTCTTATTTAGACATCGCTCTTCTATTCTTCTTCTCATGCTTATAAAAATACAAATTGAAGTACTAATTCTTGAAGTCTGTACCCATCACTTACACCGTACATTGAAAATATATAGGAAGTCATATCTCAGTCTGAGTTCCTACCATAAAGCAATTTTATAGGGTTCTCCCCACATTCAGGATTAAGACTCTTTCCTTGTTTAATAGAGTATACACCTTGTCCAAATTAATAACAGAGACTAGATTTTGAAGATAAAGAAAAAAGAGTTTGAGAACTTGAACTTTGTTGTTGGAGGAGAATCCTTACAATACCATCAATAGTCAAGAAAAACACACAAATGAATCACGAAACAAATCAACTCAAATTTCTCACTGTAGGCTCAAATCACTAGATTCATATTGTCATATTTTGAACACATTTTGTGAAAATCCAATTCTCTTGAAAACTCCATAATGCTGGAATAGCTGGAAAGAAAGTGAAAAAGAAAACCAGTAGCATAGAATTTATTATAGCAATGATGAATCATTGAAAGATCTGAAGGACCAGATTAGGAACAGATCATTCTGAATAAAATGGTTGCTGGGTGATTTTTAAGAATCAACTCCATCTTTGTGGCATAAATCAAACAATTCTGTATAACCATATTATATTTCCAGTACAATTTCCAATTTGTTTTTTTTTAAGTTAACATTGGAAAAAAACCTATATAGTAATTACCTTAGTTTAAAAAAACAGCAAGGGCTCACTTAGTATGTTAGCCAACTATATATTGATGCATCATTTTTATAACAAAGTTTTACCTTGTTTGCTTCACTTATTCTGTGCTTTTATTATTCAATTATCTCCATAATCTTTTACAGCAAATTTCTCAATTGCACTCCTATATATACTGGATTTTATTTTAACTTAAATAAAGTATTTAAATTGCGGTTCTACAGTGGTCAAAAGAAGAAAATAACTTTAATTATTTAAAAGCTTATTCATAGGAAAGAATAAATTCCTGTTGTGTACTATCCAGATTCCAAGTTAGGAGAAGCATCTCCCAGTTTATGAGCAGTTGGTTACAACAGAATTTCTACATCAAATGGAAGAGGATCACCTAAAGGAACAATCATACCTCAGCAGCCTGGAACTCAATAGACAGCTTATGAAATCTTAGGAAGGAATCTAGCAGGTGAGTGGTAGTTTTGTGAAACACATGCCTCACTTTACCTGCTACAGAATCACTAGTATATCTCTTTCTCTTCCAATCCAGTTACCATAGCAACACATACTATGGCTTCAACTATTGGGGAAAATACTGATTGCAAAATTGCTAATATATCATAATTTTATTTTTATACTTTTCTAGAGGGATAGACAGTAATTGGGGTCTGAGACCACAACTTAGGTTCCCAATATTAAAGTTGGCTCCTGAAAGCCACAAAGATAAGTAGCAAATTTGACTTTTTTAATGTTAGATTTTCCCCATATTTGGAGTGGAATGTAAGAATAGAATTGGAAAGGAGAGGCAAAAATACAAAAATGATCAGAGATTGTGCTATTGATTTTTGGCACAAAATTATTTTTCAGTTTATTTTTCTCTTAACATTTTTGGTGGAGGAGTAAAATAAAAACAATTCACTTTTTCAAACTTTCCTTCTGATATCAAGTCTTAATAGTTATTTGGCCATCAAATATTGTTGGTGCAGTTTCAGGGTCTTGGTGATGCACATAGAATTCAGGCAGTGGGACACACATTGTGTGTAAGTATTTCTGTTCATAGTATTTTGTCCTTTGCTTAAAGCTTGCCTTGCTACACTGAGGATTATTTGGGTGGCAAACCTCACTGACATCTTAGAGAAATAACTACAACTTGTTAGTTGTTTCCATTTGCAGTCACCTTGCATGAAAAAAATCATGGAGAATAAGAATAAAAGCAGCCTGTTTGACATCTCTGCTAAACTAAGAAATGTGTTCCTTGTTTCATTGCCTGGAATATAGCAAGTGACCTCTCAGAGTATAACTCTTTCTTCCTAGCAACTCCATAATGGAATTCTGTAGATACACTTCTGTTCCCCTTAGGTCAACTGAGCAAAAGAAATAAGAGGACAGTCTCCTTCCTACATTATTCTGCTTTTTGGAAACAGAGAAGTTGAAAAAAATGCATCTAAGTTCCAAGAAGAATAAATGGGATTTGAAATAAGTGATGGGTCAATGAACAGAAAGGGCAGAAGGTGTATATCTAGTCTGCAGGTTATGGTGAACTTTGCACTGAAAGCAAATTTCAATCCAGAAATTAAGCTCATTGATCTCATATCTTACCCAATAGATAGCAAACCATTTGAATGTCTAGTGATAGAAAGTTATTTTAAATTTACACTATAAAATGTTTAAATATATCATGGAAATGTAGATTAAAATAGATAATGCTTATTATAATTAAAACCATCTGGGTTTAAGACAAAAGAGACTAAAATCCAGACATATATTGGAGGCATATGGCTTAAAAGATTCACTAATAGAAAAATTGTCATGCAGTAGCTTCAGGGCCAAATACAAACAGTAGGTAAAATAAATAGGTTTCATTTTGTAATGTTCAACTACAGCCAAGGCTAAAAGGTTTGTAAATACTCAGCACTCAGCCATTCCCTTCAATACCCATGGTCAAATTCTCCTTGTTCAAAAAGCCATCACATGCTTTTTATATTAATTCATTCAATTATTATAGAGGCAAAAGGGTAAAGTTTTGTCAGAAAATCCATCTGAAAACGCTAAAGCAACACTCTAAGGCTCTCAGGCACTACTGACAAGCAATTAATACTCTGGCATTTTGTACTGATATTTTTATGCCAAACTCAGCATCAGAAGTGAGCTATGTATGTATGATAACTTAAAAAGAAACCCCCTTCCCATTTTTCTGTTAAAGAGACAGGACTTCTATCTTTTAAACGTCTATTTAATGAGGCCATGCCTACTTATATAACTGATAAGTTACATGTATTAATGCTTATCAGTTATAGATAATGAAAAATAAAACATTGCAAAATTATATTCTTATATATGCTAGTTTCATCAACTTTATTTACAGAAGTAGCTGCATATTTAACAACCAAATTTGATCAATCCTTAGCTATTGATATCTTTCAAAGCACTTAGGCTGTTTAATTCTGATTAAAGTGCTATGCAGTCTTTTATACTGCTGTATTTAAGAGCCGAGGTGGCGCAGTGGTTAGGGTGCAGTACTGCAGGCCTCTTCAGCTGACTGCTATCTGCAGTTCAGCAGTTCAAATCTCACCGGCTCAAGGTTGACTCAGCCTTCCATCCTTCTGAGGTGGGCGAAATGAGGACCCAGACTGGGGGGCAATATGCTGACTCTGTAAACCGCTTAGAGGGCTGAAAGCCCTATGAAGTGGTATATAGGTCTAACTGCTATTGCTATGTTTGTCAGTGTTAAGATTGTTATCTGTAGGGCAATATGTTAAGGGTCATTGTGATATCAGTTGGAGACATGTGACTGGGAGAGGGAGGGAGACTAGAGCGGAGGTGGCGCAGTGGTTAGGGTGCAGTACTGCAGTCACTTCAGCTGACTGCTAGTTCTGTAGCCCTATGAAGCGGTATATAAGTCTAACTGCTATTGCTATCCTTATATTTAATTTTATTCTGGTAAAGGCTTACAATGCCAGGGAAAGGGAGGAGGCTTAGTCATCTGGTGCTCATAGACTCTAATAGTTGTTTATTTTGAAATGGTTCACCAGTATTGCTTCAGCATGAAAACAGGGTTCAGAGCAAAACATTCAGAATGTAAATGAAAAAGAGTTGTACAATTTAGACACAATTTCTGCTTGAGAAGAGAATTTACCCTTAAAGGAAAATGAAAGGTATACTGGGATTCAAAGTATATGCATAGAATAGCAATGAAACAGGAGACAGCATAAAGCTAAGTGGAGGCAAGGTACTTGGAGTTAGCCAGAAGAACCTGGTAGAGTGATAAATCATAAGGGAGTCAATATTATTATTTTATAGCAGGGCTATTCCTCAAAGTACAGTCTATTTTAATGTAGAGTTTCTAAATGTGGGGGTATGGCTAAAGGTTATTTTAATTCTTTTGAATGGTTTCTTCTAGTTTGAACTTGCCTTGGTGCATCTAATCTTCATTCTGTCTTTGATATTGATTCATGGGTAATCTCAGGTTGGGTGTTGTGTAGCTTACACAATTTTTTGTATGGTTAGTAATGAAGCCTGAACTCATCCCTCATTTTTCAATATAGAAAAGTCCCTGTATGTCTCTATAAAAGACTGCATTTATCTTTGTCCTGGATTTATAAATACATACATTCACATGTCAATGGCAGGGATTGCTTCATCACATAGGGCAACTGAGTGTGAATGTTATATTTTAAATAAGGAGAGCTTTGGAGCTACGAAAAATGTGTCAGTAGTAAGAAGGGGGATTTAAATACAAATTGACAGCAGAATAGAAACTCCAGAAGAGAGAGAGTTTATGCCGGGGGAGATATCAACAGCAAAATGTAACCCCTGGAAGAAGTGATAAAGTACACATGTGCTAATTTCAAGGTGATACATAAACTACTTAGGAGAAAAATGGTTTGCATGTATTTCACACTATGAAGATTACATGCCTAAAAAGGTATTTCCTTTTTCAAATTTCAGGAGGGAAATGCATAATATCTTGCATCTGCAGCATCTTTTAGAATTGAGTTGTGATGTCTCCATTTCTTCAGCTACATGTGTTTTATCATTATATTTTATAATGGACAGCATTAGAAAAATAACTGGTAATTGCAAATATAATATCTAAATGCAGCTATTTTTTCCCTTGTTCTCAATAAACAGTGGCTTTTTTCACTTAGTCCTTGTTTTTAAGACTCTCCTTTAGTATATAAACCACATAAATAAAGGAAATTTTTCTAAGTTGGTGTACAATGACATCAGTGGTGGGATTAAAAAATGGTTCTGTGGGCATAACTTTATGGCTGTGACAGGGGAAGGATACTGCAAAATCCCCATTCCTTCCCCGCTCTCAAAATTTTGGCTACCGGTTCTCCAGAACCTGTCAGAAGTGGCTGAATACCACCTCTGAATGGCATGTTCTAAAATGAGTGAAACTGTGCAAGCAACCTATAGTTATCAGCTTAGATTAGTAAAGACAGTTAAAAACTACAAAAGCAAATTGTATAAATAGTATTAACAATTTTAAGCACTGCATTTGATGATATAAATGGTTTAAATGAAATGCAAACAAATGCAACCTTAAATCTATGATCATTCTAATGTTTATGAGCTGTCTTAAATGGAACACAAAAACAGAGAAATATATCTTCCAACTCCAGATCATTCAAATTCATCTAATTTGCTTGGAGTTGCAGATCTTTCCAGGTCAAATTGTGATATGATTCAATAATTATATTGAATAATTAGAAAATCAGTTTAATTTGGAAATTTGATTGAATTGCCTTCATATCAAATTGTAAAACAGCCCATGTTTTTCTATTCCTATGGAAACCATATATTTGCTCTTGCAATGGATGGGAGAATATGTTTGTAAAATGAGAGAGAAACCAGGAGTGTTGCTACATATAATTTATATATGTAAGCTCAAAAGTTATTTTGTATACAAAGGTTATTATTCTTAGATAAATATGTAGAGGATATCACCTTTGATTTTTGAATAAAATGCAATGTAGGGAAGGACTGTGGTTGATAAAGATTTATGTCGGCATTCCCCTTTTTCTTTCCTCTTTCCTCATAGGCTATATATTAAAGTTGTGGGGAAATGTTACTACAAACCATGTGATGTGTTGCTACTGCTGGAATGAGGAAATTTATAAGAAATAAGAGCTACTCTCCATCAACATTTCTTTCCACTCAACATAGCCATAATGCATGAAGTATGTACTGTACATAAATTGACTTAAACTGAATTAACACTGAATTCTTCAGTGTGACTTAATTTTGGTTGTAAAGCACAATGCTCCCATGATGCTATGGATCTTGAAATAATTAACTTCTACCTCTGCTGCTGCACCAGAGAAAATGCTGGGAAGACAGTATTGTAGCATTTTCTTTGTAGTTGCCCAGTTAGATTATCAGAACCAGTGCTCAGAACATTCAGAGATAGCAGGAGAGAGTGCTAACTCTCAAATTTTGAGAGTTAGGAGAATTAAGAATGATACACACATGCATTCATGAAGGGTCTTTCCGGCATATTTTTCTCCAAACAGATAATTAGTACAGTTTTGTAGACTTTTATATTAAATTTATAAGACAGTAAGGTATGGTTGGGGTTGAATGAAGAATTTATATTGTATTTGATATGTAATATTGCATACACACACAGGTGTTCACACAGCCTGTCCCAAGACTGCCAAGGTGACAAAGGTTTGATATGACATCATGACCAAGCCTATGTTTTTGAACATGGCTCATTATATCACAAACCACAAATCAATATCAATCATATGCTATACCTTTTAAAATAACAGTTAATATATACATTACTATGTTCAAGAATAAATGGATGGAAAGAACTGCATACTCATTTCTCTTTGGTGCAAGATCAATGAGGGCTCACATTGTATTTACTAAGTTATTATTGAATATGATGTAGGTCATAGTGATTCATACTGAATTTATAATCCTACTTTAGGATAGACTAGACATCCTCTGACATTTTCGATTATCCTTTCAGAGGTATTTCCATACCAGCTTCCTCAGTTCCTTCAACAATGACTGAACTTCTAATGTACTGCCTTCACTGGAATAGTTGCAATACATTCAGAGATGTAAGTACCTTGAAAAAAGACCATGTTGAACCATATAGCACAAATATCAGCAGAGAAAATATTCGATGTTAATGCTTAATTTTGAATTACACCTTAAACTGCTTTATGATAATTTTTAGATCATAAAATTCTGTGAAGATTCTCAGTCCATGAGAATCATAAAATGTTTTTTGCCAAAGTTCAATTCCACAACAGACATGATCTTCAGATTTTGGAGAAATTCCATAAATTATCATATTGAAATACCTTGGTACAAAAATTGTTGTCATATGATGCACCATTTCATTCAATTAAAGCTTGCAGGAATGACAGATTTACTGAAATATAGATTCTTGAGCACAATCCCATCTGCTTAGCATACTGTATATTTTTTTGTACTTGAAAAAAACTTATATAAGAAAAGCTTTGTTTTAGTATCCAAAGAAAAATGTAGTATCTCTCAGTCAATACAACAGGACTTTCTTCTTTTTGTCCTTGAAAGAAGGAACAATTTTCTTGTTGTTTTTTTTCCTCTGAAGAAGCTTATTGGATGAAAAGTGAAATGATTTCAAGGACAAAAACAAGAAAGTCCAGTTGCCTTTTGGAAAAGCACTGTTGGTACAACCATCACCTGGCTGAATGAGAATCTCCATAGACATACAAATCTTTTTTTGCTATAGAATATTATTTCAAAGTCAATTATATAGAACAACAGTACTGATATATTTGTGTGCTTTTGAATTGGTATGCAATAATTACTGTAATACTTCAATCTTTACAAGTTAATGTTTAATATTTTGTTTTTTTCTTTATTTTCTTATCAAAAATAAATTTAAAAATGAATGCCTCCTTTACAATCAATTTAACTTTTAAACCTCTAAAAATAATTTGTTTCTCTGTCTGGATAAGAATCTGAGTGCAAAGCTTGTAAGCTCTGGAACTTTTTCTTATAAAGTTTATCCTCTATAAATAGACTTACTATTAATATATATGAAACTATTATTATAAGTCTTTATGTTAATCAAGCAGATTTCTTTTGCTTCTTTTTGACAAGATTGTACACATTTATAACTTAATGATGCAGATATATATTTGGAAAAATCTGAACAAGTTCTGTTAGTAGCTTTAAGTGAAAAGAACAAAATATCCTAAGGCAGAAAGAAAAATAAAATGAAGACATTTTTTAAAGCTACCTTTCATATGGATATTCACATGAAATATATTTCTTCCTGCAATATCTTCTTTAATGTTTCCAGCCTTTTTTATTCTCAATCAGTAAGTGCAGGGACAGTAATGAAAAGTAGAGAAGTGAGAATGAGAAATGAGATTAAAAGAAAAATGCTTGAGCAACAAAGGAACAGATGTAAGAAAGACAGGTGGGATTGCAATAGTTAAGGATCTGTCAAGTCCTACATTACCATGGCAGTGGAGCTTTAAGTGAATGTTAATATAAGTGAAGACATATTCTGTCTAGAACATCTCAAGATCTGTTCAGAAAAATAATAAGAGCAGCTTTAAAATACATGAGGAATAAAAAAGGTGTGAAAAGAAAGACAGATGTAGATATACTGTAGACCCATATGAGTGTGAACAGGTGACAAAAGAAACAACATTAATGTTTTATCTCATCAGTTCCTCTTCCAATGCCTGAGCAATAAAACTGAACTACATGAAACAATTTGAGAACTAATACAATGAGCAGTACAGTATGTGAGATTGACTGTTTGCTTACCTGAATGGTCATTCTCTAGGTGCTGCAGAAGTGTCCAAGCATGGGTTAACTTGCTGCTCAAGAACTGAGCTTAAATATTTAGTGTAGCCACGCATCCTGTTCCCTTTGGAGGTCAGTTTGAAAAACGAGGATATGGAGTCCAGAAAATGTCGTAAGAAGGTGAACTATGTCATCAGAAGAGGTGACTCAGCTCCACTAGATTACCCCAGGGCAGGGTTAGACACTCCCGCAGCACCTAGTGAACGATCATTCAGGTAAGTCAATGGTCATTCTCCTAGGCATTGCTTGGAGTGTCCAAGCATGGGACATACCCAAGCCATATAGTCCCAGGGTGGGAAGCAGAGAGATCTTGTTGTTCTGGAGCCGCCAGGACCTGCTGCAGGACTCTCCTCCCAAAAGAGGCCTCCACAACTGCAAAGAACTCCAATTTGTAGTTACGAATAAATGGGGATGGCAAGGTCCAAGTCGCTGCCCTGCATATTTTCTTGATGGGTGCCTGCATTGCCCATGAAGCTGAGGTCGTGGCGCTCCTCGTGGAATGGGCGGTGATGTGAGGAGGAACCAGCAGGGCCTGATGTTTGTAGGTCAGCTTTATGCAGCCAACATCCGATAGTCGAGGAGAAAACCTTCCTGCCCATCGAAGCAGCCTGGAAGGAAACAAAGAAGGATTCAGATTTGCAGAAGGAGGCTGTTCTCTTCCTGTATATGCGTATTGCCCTTTGTACATCCAGTTTGTGCCAAACTCACTCCCTGAGATGCCTGGGATGAGGGCAAAAGTCAGGGAGAATCACCTCCTGTGACCTGTGAAACAAGGTGTTAACTTTTGGGAGGAAGGAAGGGTCAAGATGAAGAATGACCCTATCCAGATGCACAACACAGAGATCCTTCCTGACAGATAGGGCCACCAGTTCAGAGATTCTGTGAGCCAAAGTGATTGCAATTAGAAAGTCTTAAATGATAAGTGGCACAAAGTGATGGAACGAAGTGGTTTGAATGGAGCTGAGGTCAATGTCTGCAGAACTACTGCCAGGTCCCAAGTTGGGTATCGGTGGACCGTTGGGGGACATAAGTTGGTAGCTTCCTTCAGGAAGCTGCAAACCCTGGGGTGTCTGCTGAGTGGTCATCTCTTGGCAAGATGGTGGCCAAAGCGGTCATCTGCCTCCGAAGAGTGCTGGGGGCAAGACCTTTGTCCAAACATTCCCGAAGAAAGTCAAGAATTTGTGGAAGAGTTGCTGCAGAGGCAACAATTTGATGTGGCAGACACCAGGATGAAAAGGCTGTCCAGGTTGCATCATAGATGTGCACCGTGGAGGGATGTCTGGATGCCTGCATGGTGTGGATGACTTTATCAGAGAAATTGTCTTGCCTCAGGAGGTCTCCCTCAAGTGCCAGACGGCCAACTGGAGCCACTGAGGGTCTGGGTGCTGAATGGCCCCCTGGCTGAGGGAAATCTGCTCCTGAGGAATGTGCCAGATTTGGTCACTGACAGGTCGACAAGTTTGGTGAACCAGGATCATCTCGGCCAGTGGGGTGCAACCAGCACCTTCCAACAGGATCTTCTTGATCACCTGGGGAATGATGTTGAGAGGCAGGAAGGCATAAAGAAGACCTGGAGGCCAGCGCATCAGAGGGTGTCTGTCCCTTCCGCTCTGGAGCACTGGAATCGTGAAAAGAACTGGGGGAGCTGCGTGTTCGACAGACTGGCGAATAGATCTACCACTGGAAGGCCAAATCTCTCGGACAGTTGGTGAAAGAGAGATGGATGAAGTTGCCATTCTGAGTTGCTGATCGTAGTTCTGCTCAGCCAGTCTGCAGTTATGTTCTCCTCAGCCAGTCTGCAGTTATGTGATCCATCTTCAGTATCGAGTGACACCCTGATGGTTTATGTACATCTTGGTGGCAATGTTGTCTGTCAGTATTAGTACGTATGTGCCCTTGACATGCTGGCGGAAGTGGTGAAGCACCAGCCTGGCCACCCTGAGCTCCAGCCAATTTATATTGTGGGTGAGCTCCTCTGGCGACCATCTGCCCTGTGTCATGTGAGTCTGAAAATGGGCATCCCACCCATACAGGCTGGCATCTGTCATTATGACAAGGTGCTCTGGATCCTTGAAGAGGGAGCTTCTTTGCAGAGCCAGTGACTGCCACCACCTGAGAGATTGATGACTCTCAGAGGGACATTCACAATCCTTTTGGAATTTCTGGCCTTGTGTCGTTGAACTGGGAGCAAGAACCACTGGTGCTCCCATGTGTGCATTCAAGCCCAGGAAACTACTGCAATGCATGTGAGCAGCTTCCCCAGCAGCTGGGATAGAGTCACGATGGAAGCTGACCTGGACGTCCTGATGCATCGAGCAAGGGATGTTATGCTGTCCGCTCATTGCTGCGTGAGGAAGACCTTGCAAATGTTGGAGTCTATCACCGTGCCCAGATGTTGAATTCTGGAGGTTGGAGTCAGGTGACTTTTCTCCCAGTTGACAGAAAAGCCATGCTGTTCAAGGGTGCACATGGTGAGATTGAGGTCCTGATGTGCTTGTGGGATGGATGATGACAGCAGGATGTCATCCAGGTAGCAGACAAGTGGTACAGGTTGGGATCAGAGATTCACTGCGACTGCGGCCAGGAGTTGTGAATGTCCTTGGGGCCGATAAGAGGCCGAAAGGAAGGGTCCTGTACTGGTATTGATGGTCTGCAAACTGGAACTGCAAGAACTGGTGATGCGCTGGGTGAATGGGGATGTGTAAGTAGGCCTCCTTCAAGTCGATTGAGGTCATGAGATCGCCTGCTGCAACTCAAGATGGTTTGGAGCGATTTCATCTTGAAGTGCCTGTATGCTAGGTGGATGTTGAGTTTCTTGAAGTCCAGTATTGCTTCCCCCCCCCCCCCGACCAGGAAGAGATCGAGTAAAAACCCCTGCCCTCCTGACCCAGGGGTACCTGCTCGATGGCCACTATCTCCAGTAAATGTCTGATCTCCGTCTGCATCACTGGTGTTTGAGAGGCGATTTGGGAATGGGACAGCAGATGAAGGTCCGCAGGGGCATCGAAAGAAACTCTAGGGTCAGACGGTGCTGAACCCTGTTCCAAACTCAAGCATCTGTCATCGTCTTCTTCCATTGGTCGGCATACAACTGTAGATGGCCCCCAATGGGAGGGGACCTCTGACAGTCACAGTCCACCGAAAGGAGTGGTTGGAATACCCCTTGGAAGGCCCTGGGGCGGAAGCAAGCTTCCACTTTGCCTTCATGTCCGCCTGTCAGTGATGAAGCCACAGCAGGCAATGCAAGCAATCCCCTGAGAGATAGCCCTTGCAACCACCTCCTTTAAAGCTGGGGATAGTTCAGGAGTGGAATCTTGGTTTGGGGCAAATCCCTAGCTACAGCCCAGGAGGAGGAATTTCCTCTTCCAACATGGAACAAGCCTCCTCCATATATTCCTCCTCTAGAGATGAGGCTAAGGACCTGGGAGATGCCCTAGAGGGGTTAGGGGAGAATCCAAAATTTCCTCCTCTACTACAGATGGAGATTCTTCTGGTGGAAGATCTAAAATGGAGGGGTTAGCAGGAGCCTCAGCAGGCAGAGTGAGATCCTTTTCAAGACCCTGGTTGCTCTGAGCCTTCTGATGAAATTGTTTTTCTAGAGCTCTCTGGTGCCTCTCAGCCAGCCTCTCTTCTGCCCTGGACACCTTCTTTGTTTTGGGCTGTTTGCCTTTAGTTGGGCATGCTGCACTATCACCCTTGACTGCAGGATTGGGCCTGCTGCTCTTACTGATGGTAGGCCCTGCCTGCTCTGCAACCTTCTCCACACCTTTGCTGGCCATGGTGGAACTTCCAGCCCCCAAACCTCATTATCCAGAAAGGGTTGCTTGGAGAAAATGGAGAACCAAGTTGCAATGAAGTCCAGAGGCAACGGCTCCAGCAGGAGATGCAGCAACAAAATGGCACCAAGAAGAAGCTCTTAGGGCGCTCGCAGATCCGCGCTGGTAATATGAAGACAGGTAATGGCCCGAAAAGCCAAACTTCCTGTAGCCACCAATCAAGGTCTTCAGGGGAGGGGGAAGCCTGTCTGGAGACCCAGAGCAAGGCCACTTGACCAACACCCCTCCCAGTGGCTGATCTGCTAAGGGACCAGGCTGCAGCACAGAAAAGAGAAAAAAGCGACTTGGATTTAAAGCACGTGCTTTTTTTCTCTTCCAAAATGGCCACCACAAGCGTGGAGTGACATTGGGCTACCATCGGTGATCTGGAGTGCTCAGTAGAGCACTAAGAGGGGTCCTCCGACAATTTGCAGGGGTTCCTAACTCTCCTACCTGGCCCCTAGGCTCACCAGCAGCCGCTGACGACCCTCCCAGTGCTGTCAGAACCACGTGGAGGTGCGTGAGGCTGGAACGCTCCAAGCAGTCTGATCCATGCTCAGGAAGGTTAATTAGGCAAAATAACTTCTTTCAAGAGTAAAACAAAAAACCTAGGTCTAACTAAGGCTACAACTGTGAAACAAAAATAAAAAAGGCCACACTAAACTAAGTAGGAGAAATCCAGCTTGCTATCCAAGAACTGGAAATCCCAAATACATCCTGAGTTTTTCCAAACAGACCTCCAAAGGGAGCAGGAGGCATGGCTGTACTAAATATTTAAACTCAGTCCTTGGGTAGCAAGGTGGACACTCCAAGCAACGCCTAGGAGAGGTGATTTTTTTTTAACTTTAGGGTCCAAGATTGCTTTTGTTTTGATTTCTAATCCAACCATGTCCTTTGTCCTGCACTAAATTAGAGCAATATATTTAACAGAAGCTGGAATGCAATCATATATATATATATATGTGCATGTATATATAAAACATGTATATGCACAATGATGTGTGTGAATGTATATATGTTTATATATGTGCAAATATGGGTGGGGTGGAAGTGAGGGGATGATCAGATATCATATATAATTGAAATTTACTTGTAAACAACCCAGTGTCATTTGAATAGTAAGATGAGCAAATGCCTACATTTGATAAATAAATAAATAAAATAAAATAAATTAAGATAAAATTGTTTTCTCTGTGAGAAATCTGCTTTCTGAGCTTGAATAAAGTATGGCAAGAGTGATTTGGGGGTGTCACTGAATCCTGTGTAGTTTTGACATAATAATCTTGAAGTAAGGACTTCAATAAGAATTGACATATTGAGGGAGAAAGAGGAAAAATAATTGTACTGGACATGCATAAAGCACTCAATGAAAATTAGGACAGCATTGACCCACCAACTCTTTAATTATATATACTAATGCTCAGTTTATGGAAAATAAAGAAGTTGAACATAAACACTTATTACATGAAAGCAAATATAATTTTATGCATAACATAAATATTTTGGGATGATTGCCAGCATTGTTATAATTTGAATTACGGCAATAGAAGGATATTTCATTTGGCAAATGTAATCTATACTGACACTTTTGAAAAAGTTTTCCATTGCTAGGATTTTTATTTTTTATAGATATATAACATACCAAATCTAAACTGGTACCATCAACCAATAAAACTTTTGGCAGCAGCACCCTTAATGAAAAACTTTATTTGGGCTTTTTTTTACTGTGCAAGTACTTCATAAATACTTCATATTTAATATAGCAAACATGCATATACTTTTGATTGATTACTCTGAAATGTAACATGTAGAATAGCACAGTTTGATCCAATCAATTTAAACAAACACTATTATTATTTCTTAAAAATAATAATCTGGAGTATTGTGGTTAAGGAGTTGTCTGTATTGGACACAAGTTATGAAATACACAAGAAGATAACAATACAGTGAAATAATAATCTATGTAATGCATTGAAATGGCATATTTTATCAAATAATTATCTCTTGGAGAATCTTCATTAAAGGGACTAAAATATATTTTTTGTCTTGTAAATATTTATGACCCAATAGTTGCCCTCATCAGTTTGTTCCTCATTTCCCCCATAATTCTTATCTAAATTTGCTCAGCCATCCTCAAAAAAACAAATATTCATTGAAACCAAAAGATAAAGTAGATTTATATCTGCCTATATATTATATTTCTGGTAGCCTAAGCTTTTATGTTGCAATTTCAGTGGTTAGTCTCAGAGAAATGCCTGAATCATTCATTAGAAATAATTTCAGAATTTGCCACCCGTATTATTAGTTTTCATCTGAAAAGTATTATCTTTCTGAAGGCTGACATAATATTCATAGTTATGCAGTTAGTAGAATTTGAATTCCCATCAGTTAACATAGTGGAAATGTAATAATGTGTTTTTCATGCTCAGAAAATATTAGATTAATACTAGAAGTCGACACAATGATTCTGTTTCATTTGTTCTGACAATGAATTATAATTTTCCTTACAATTTATCCTGGTGTATGCAAACTTGGATCAGTGCAATCTGAATGTGGAATATGAATTATTCAGATGGTACTTCTCTACAGGAGAAACACAAGTTACAATTACTAAAATATGTGGTAAATTTGTTTTTAATGACTTCATTTTCAGAAGAGAAGCAGATGTGTTTTACAGGGTTATACGATCCAGTTCTGATTAGATTCAAATTTGAGATCTGAGATTTCATTAGAGTTTGGTTTGATTTATGATTCAAAAATTCAATTTGACTCAATTCAGGAAGTGATTAAGAGAGACAGACAGAGATTTCATTTATGGTAGAGATTGTAGCAATAAGGAAAGAACAACAAACCAGCCTGTAAACTGATGAGAGGGATATTTCCATAGAGAGCCTGGCTATTGGGCCAGGAAGATATTTTGTTAACAGTTTCAAAAAGATATAAATGGCTGATAGAATCTTCATCTTGACTTTGACCCATCACAAAGACATCTTTCCTATTCCTCTTTTTAAATGGTATTTTGCATGTTCTTTCAATGTACACCATGATGTTTGGATGGTCCATAGTACCTTCACTGAGGTAAGATTAGGGACGAGCTTCCCTAGCTTCTATTTTCCATGGACATTTATTTTTTAGTACTGGAAGAGTCAAAAAGTCATCGCCACCATATCTCCTGCCAGTTCTGCAGGATCCCAGAATCCCTGCTTACCAAGAGAAGTAAAGAGAGAGAAATAGAACTTTTGCTACTACTTCTACCTTATGAAGCTTGTCTGTGGATTGGAGAACTGTATAGAAGTAGAAAAGAAGTTGCTGTTTAACTGCCAGGCACCATGGTTAAATCTCATACTCATGCAGAGCAGACCAGGCAAAGCAGTGCTTGCTCTGGAGGGCTGTGGCAGGGCATTTTTGATGCCTTTCTGGTAGACAACTAAAAACATATATCTATAAAAATGCATCCTACCCTTAGATCATGTAGTGTACTGCCCAATTAACAGAAGTAAGATCAAAGATAAGGCTTGGAGCTGACTACAATAATGTTCAGATGTGGAAGTGAATGAAAGCCAGAGCAACATTAGCCTTTCTTCTCCTAAAGAACTGCTGAAAGGCAACAAATTTAATCAGGTCATAAAAGTTATTGTCTGTCAACTCATGTCAATATCTGTGAGACCAGAACACCACTTATCAATGTCCATCAATGTCACAACATTATATATTGTCTGCAAAATCCCAGACACAAGAGAAAAGCTATCAAATCTCCAAAGTGCTTCAAAAGCTAGGAAGTGCTTTGAAGCCATTTGATTTGCTTCGGTGTGTCAAAGTAGGTCTCTGCTTTGATTCACAAATCTACTTTGATGGGAGGGTTTGATTGAAGTTTTGTTAAATCAAAGTGCCTCTTTGAAGTTTTGTATAGCCCTAGTGTATTATCTCTTTCTGATTAACATAAATGAAGCAACACAGCTCTCATGCATGTAGGGCTTTTCCTGCTAATTTTGCCAAACCTGGATTTGGTTCTGTTAATATATAAATAAATCTAATACTAAATATCAAAATAGATAATGCCATTTAAGCATTGTCTCATGACAAAAAAAGTGTAGACCAGGTTAAATAGATATAGGGAAAATTTCAAATGCTTCACTTAAAACAAAACTATAGAAAAAACCAAAACAACATTTTCTTGTCACTTAAGCTATACCTGAGTAATATATATTGTTGTTTCTAGGATATATCTTTGGCCACTACAATTTCTTTCTGTCCCAGATTCACTTTTTCCTACTGGAACATTATAAAAGAGAAACAGAAGAGGACAAAAAAAATATATTCATTGGGCAGGCATAGTTATCCAATGCAGCAAGAATTGTCCTCTCTCTTGAGTTGCCCAACCAGGTTACATGCCTTTCACCTGTTCATCCAGTATCTAGTGCTCTTCATAAAACACACCAAACCATGATTAAGTAGTCTTCTTGCAGCTAACAGGTTAAAATATTGTTATCCAATAATATAGGAATCTATTTTATAGTGCCTTGAAGAGTTTCACAAAACTCCTATCAGATGTTCTGCTTTTAGACACCCTGGAATGAATTTTGACAGATCATTGTACTATGAGGTCCAGCCACTGATAAAGTGAAAGGTCTAGCCTCATCCATATTGAGGAGATTGATTGGTAGATATTTTCCCAGTCACTGGTGCAATTTTGTATGAAGTGAAAAATATTCAATACTAGTGTATTTCACCAATTTCTTTCTGTAGAATGTCTGACATGCAGCAAATAGAAATAGGGCTATTCAGTGGCAGCATGTTTGCAGCAGAAAGAAGGATAGCAATAGAATAATAAACATTTTGCGGGCTGAGCATATTATTTTGGCAATGAAGAAATGCACTTAGAAACTAGGGAAATTTGAGTTAATAAAAACAGTTTTTTTTTAAGCATTCCTTGAGTTTCAGCAAAGTTTCTTGGCTTATAGGTTAATAAAACTAATAATATAAAATGTTTATGTAAGATAACTAAGAAAATAAAATGCTACACTGGTTTTATTATTGGTATTAACTGTTATATTGTTTCAGATTTGAAGATTTAGCATGAGTGTACTAGAATAATTCTCATTTGTTCATGTAGTTCCCTCTTCCTCCCATCCCGCATCCCTTCTGCTCAACCTACAGTATAGAACATGCTCTTCCAGCATTGCTGCTAGTTAGGCATAACTGAATAGTCTGTGGGGGAAATAGCAAGTGCAAGTAATCTTCCCACACTCATTATAAGTCTTGCTGTACATCTATAGGAGAATCATTTTGATACCTCAAAAGAAATTTAAATTTACAGCCATAAAAATCCTTGGCACATGCAGAGACAGTAGCTGAAGTTGCACAATATTTGCCCTAAATTGCTTCTCAGAAAAACATGGAGCTTGATCAAGATATTTCGATTCTCAACAGAGTGTAATGAAAAGTCAATAGAAAATTGACTGTAGCTACATTGAGTGCTTACAAATCCCTGGGAAAAGATTTGAAAAGAAGGATCTGTATAGTGTGTTAGTGACAGCCATCTTTTTGATATAGACAATAATGTTCTTCATAGATATCTATAACATGTCCTGAAGAGTTATCTTCTTAGCCTTCTTAGTGAAAAAGCTATTTATATGTTTATTGGTGGTTGTTATTGCATAATATAAGACATAGCAAAAAGCTATGGAATCATACCTCATGTGGAATTATTTAACCCGAATCGTTAAATGAGTGAACTATAGATAGTCCCTTAACAATCCCAATTGATCCTGGAATTTCCATCATAAGTTGTTGAGGTCATTATGTGGGTTACTATATGATCTGATTCAATGTTACAACTATTTTAGAATGGTCATAAAATAAGTCACTGTGGTTTTTATATTTATTTAGCATATGGCAAGTTAAGTAAATTACATAGTTGTTAAGTGAATCACTTGGTCATTAAACAAATTTATTGTTTCAAATGGCCATTTTTTTGGCCAGAACTGACAAAAATTCACCACACCCTGGCCAAAACATTGCAAATTATAGCTCACATATCTCGGGATGCTGCAACTGTTTGTAAATGTGATCTATTTCCCAAGCACTTAAATGCAGTCATGTGACACAGAGAAGGGATACAACAGTTATAACTTGGAGAATGGTTAACTTTGGGGGAGGTCAATCATAACTTTGAATGGTCATTAATGAATGGTCATTAAGAATGGACTACCTGTATAACTGGTGAATGGGAAATGATGTCTTGAAATAAGTGAGAGAAAATGCAGTTCCCTGCTTCTGTGCAACTAGTTTCTTCACAGATAATATACTATAGTATCCTTTAATATAAATATAATATGAACCTAGTAATTAACTAATAATTGCAATATTTTTTTCTTACATGGGGTTTGAAGTACAATACGAGTAATAGAAAACAGGTAAGTGGCTTTGAGTTCCTAAAAAAGGCACAGTATAAATGCAGCATTTTGTTCTGAAATATAAATGCACACCAGTAAGCATTAAAACAGTTCTGCACTATGAATTCAACAAATCTGATGATGCAAATCAGTATATAAAATGCCCAATGATTAATGTTCTGTAGTCCAAGGCAGATTTTAATTTGGCATTTGATGGCTTTGGATCAGTGCAATTTTCAATAGATTTCTCCAGAGCTTTTTAAACAGCATTAGCACATATATATCTTGTAGGCATGCATATTAAGTGAAGTCAGTATTTTGCTATGGGAGGAACTTTTGATAGTTTTAAATACGTACAGACTGTTTTCATAACATACTTAACTGAGTCAATGGGGCAGTTAACTAGAGTAAACAAGCAAATGTTGTGAGAACGTCAAAAATAAAGTTGACTAATCTAGTTAACTAAGAAAAGATAATATTTGTAGTTCAGGTTTGAACTAAGGGGGTTCTTGAGCTTAGTTCGCATTAGCTAACTAAGTTACAGAACTTTTTCTGATGATGTTACCTAGTTGGGTAATGAAATGCCTGCAGAAAATAGCTAAGTTCAGGAAACTAAACCAACTATGAGGAGAACCCCAATTAACTTACTCTGTCATAATCAAAAATAACCCAAAAGAGATCCAGTAAAACCAAGAATTAAAATAAGTTCTGAAGTGCAGGTTAAGCTGATTGTCACTCATGCTACTGTTTATTAAACCAACTTCAAAAAATTCAATGGATTGCAGAAGAATGATAACCGGGCTGGACTGGAGCTATTTGAGATTATAGCCACCACAACATCTCATTGGTTGTTTTTTTTGCTTCTTGCCCTTTCTCTCTATGCTCCCAGCTAGATTATGCTTAAACTGGTCTATTAGTGTCTGTTTTTCCTTTTATAATTTGTTGTCTTTTAGCTAATCTCTGGCTTTTCTTTTCTTCTCAGGGATTTGCATATATACATTCCTTCATTCATCCTTCCTTTTTTAAGGAAGTAAATTTAAAAGTACATTTATATACTTTTTTATTAAAAGTTTCAAAAATAAACTTTTAATTAAAAACTAATACAGACTAATATAGAGTGAGGAAGAAAAAAAGAAAAAAATCAAATAGCTAAAAATACAAGCAAGCAAGATAAAAAGAAGTGGTTTCCAATTTTCTTTACAGCAGTTATTAATTATAAATGTATTTCTTTGTTTACAGATACTGTATATCTTGACTCTCTTTATTTAATCTATATTATTCAATCATCAAAACCAAAGTTTATTTTGTTCTGTGTAAAAAGATTATAAGGATTTTCCAGCCATCAATAAATACAGATATTAATTTTTCTCTAATCAGACAAGTCAATTTCGCTACCTAGGCAAGTTCCATATTTTCAGCAAATATTATCTCATTGCAGGTATTGCTGAATCTTTTGTACAATAATTCTGTACAATAATCTTGCTGCAGTTGTCATATACAGTTTTTGTATAAAGTCCCATTACTTTTTCCAACTGTTTGTCCACTAGCACCAAGAGGAATACTTCCAGTCTCAATTGCATATGCTTCTTAAAAATACTATGAGTAATGTACTTATTTAAATCCATAAGGTGTTCCGATTTTGTGAGTGGAATTGATAAATATTTTTGAGGAAGTATAGACAAAGGCATATGTTATTATGAATGAACGAGCTAAAATAAAGATCAGAAAATATGGATTAGATTTATCAAGCTATTGTATATGTATTTAAGGGTAGAAATCCATTGTCTTTTGAGTGGTACATTTATTACGGTAACATAAGAGCCAAGGATAAGTTTTAGGGAAAAATATGAAGCATTCTAATTTAATGCAATCTACAAGAAAATGCCATTTTGTTAGGTGACATTAATAAATACATGGAAACATGACAACAGAGTATATAAGGGAATTAGACCTTTCAGAAACTTATTAATGGATAAGCATTTTGGGGAAAATATTTTGTTATGTTTTTAAATTATTTTGAGTATTTCTCTGGAAAAGACTTTTTTCATACATACGTAAAATTTTAGGCATGACTAAAATTGTACATTTCAATGAATTCCTATGAACAGAAGCTTAATCAACTACTATATTATACAAAGAGTAAAACAACATTATTTTGCAAATTTGTAGCAACATCTAAAATCAAGACTTACGTTCTATTTATGTACAATTGTTTTCAAAAGAAGAAAACCATGAATGTAGCAAGGGCTGAATCATTTCATTCCAGTTTAGAGTTGTGTCTTTAAGTGTTGGAATCTAATATTACAGGTAGTTAAAGATGTATTCATCACAGGAGTTTAAAAATGAACTATAATATAAACATAAGATTGATGATATAAGGGCAATCCGATAATAAGCAGTTGACAATTTATTAAGATATAGTACAAAGAATATTTGAAGCTAGCACACAAAGCAATAAAATAAGCAGTAATTATAAGAATTGAGCTTACCATTCAATTCAAAGAGAAAAAGGCAAGGAATTCAGAGTATAATGCATTCAGTTCAATGAGTGAAAGCAGGAAGCAATATAAATGGGGAATATTTCAGAAAGGTCTTTAAAAAAGCTCCTTAGTGTTCAGCTAAGTCAGATTCTTGTAACAACAAAGAATTTTGTAGGTTTACTGAAGATACATTTACAGAACTAGCAATCACAAAGAAGTACTGGGCTTAGGCATTTTTTTCTGGGTACAACTTTATTCCAGAATGGAGTATAATTAGAGAGATAATTTCTAGATTACAGGTGGAGGATGAAAAAAATACCAACTGGTTCTCAAAATTTCACTGTTAAATGGATCTCTCAAAAGTTCAAGAGGAAGTAAGTTAGGAGACTCTCTATTCTAGAGACTCTCTAGAATATTCTTGAAGTAACTGTTTTTTCTGTGATTGTCATAGGAGAAAAGCACATTTCCACATGACAGATTAATGAACAAATGAAAGAATATTCAGAAACATCTGTCCTGAAGATCTGAGTGACTCAGAATAAATAGTAAAATAGATATCAAAATAAACACTTCTGTTATGCTGTTATGTTACAACACCAGTTGTAACCAGAACAGCTTTTTCGGTATGAACTTTATCTGATTCCTGAATTTTATACCAATTATTTGCTACATTTTGCCTCAGCTCCACATTGCAATCCTAACTTTGAAAGATAGTTAAGTATTGGGAACATTAAAATACCCAAATAGAGTCTGATTACTATAATAAATCATACTGAGTCCAACTGATTCAGAAAACAATCACAACTGGAACACTAACTATATTAGTGGAAATGTATCCTTGTTAGAATTATGACCTCTAAAGGCAGTGATAGCAGAGGATCAAGAAGCTCTTGGAGTAAAGTTTTATTCTTTCATAACAATGCAATTTACTCAGAATAATCTGATTCCACCTCCACTTTGAACTTCTGCTTTTCTTGGTTACTGTGACTGCTAAGTTTATGATAGTTTTCATTGTTTATGCATTGGCCTTTACCTGGAAAACAAGCAATAAACAACAACAGTAACAAATAGGCATTAGGAGGTTGTATCATGTATATATTTATACTGATCAGTGACTTTTATTTCCCCGATTTTAGTGTGATCCATCAGAACTCCATTTGATAATACTTTTTAGGGGACTATCCAAAGACTCCAATAATTTATCTAGGATGCATAACTTCACTTGTGTTTTAAGAATAAGCAATTTTATACAGAATGTAGATTTAGGCAAGCACATATACCTTCAGCCAAGAAAATTACTAAGTTATAAAGCACTGAAAATAGAAAGCAATAAAATCATCAACAAACATCTTGGGGCTACTTAAATCCCATTGAAATAAAATTGCTGCTATAGTTCTTATATTACAAATATACCAATTATTACTTCTTAATGTGAAAGTCTGACTTGTCATGCAAAATTTATCAGAACTTCTACCTATTGTAACTAGCAAAGAGACATATTACTATAGTGCTATATATGGAGAATTCAGTAATCCTCTTAGGGACACTCACTGGACTCAAGAGAGCTTTGAACACCTTTGCACATCACTGTAAGAGAGTCAGTTTGAAATCAACTGTTCTAAAACTGAAATAATGATGTTCACAAATTGTCCCCCAAATCACTCGAAGACTATTAACCATGGTCATTGAAAAAGTAGAATGTTTTTGATACCTGGGGTAATCTTCCATATTATGGAAAATAAAAGGCCCATGCTAACTATATTTCACAAAATGCAGATAGGACTCCATATGATTTCCTAATTCCAGAGGAGATAGATTATAGAGTAGATAGTTTGAGATAGATAGATGGCTGGCTGGCTGGCTGGCTGGATGATAGATATGCTGTCTCTAAGCTATTTGAGGCCAACTACTTACCACAATCTCTATATGATGTGCTACTTGGACCACTACCACTACAAGCTTTCATCACTGGAACTTGTTCAATATAAATTCCTAAGAACAATTTTCAAAGTTCCTCACTGTGTCCCAATGCCTCACTATACAGGGAAGCTGGAGACTAAAACATGACAATACACAGTGTGTTCTACTTCTGGTTGAAACTGATACTTTTTCCTATAGGCTTAGTTCTACTCATATTAGGGGAAGTTTTCAAATAAGATAGAAACAAGTAATTTACAACCAATTCTATCTCCTAGGACACTCCCCCATGGACTATCTCTAGGCTATGAACAAGCAAGGACCAGAATTAAGTAATGGACCATCAAAAGGATGCTGGTAATACCACTCAGCTTACCAAGATGGATAGCTGAGATATCCTTTGGCATCAGTTATGTATGTCACACAGTTTAACATCCCTCATCAGAGAAGGGCCTTCACTTTAGCCTGATGTAATATTCTCCCTTTAGCACTTTCATCTGGAAGAAACAAAAAGATACCACATTCATTATGAGTATGTCTTTACAATTCAGGACAGGTAAAATGATCAGACATATTTTTGTGTATTACCAGTTTTATACTAAGGTGACCAGACGTCCCGATTTTTCAAAATTTGTCAGGTGTCCCGCGACATGTTCAAAAAGTCCCAATTTTCCAAAAGAAAGAAAAGATGCCAAATCATCAATTTTAAAAAGGACGCCGTTAAAAAAAAAGTTTTTATTTCTCTGAAGTGTCGTTCCCGATGTGGCCTTTAGAGGGCAGTGGTTTCCCTCCCTCTGCTCAGCTAGCTCACAGCGCCCGATGAGGAGAAGGCTCCTGCCTCTCCTGTGCGTGTGCGCCCGACGCGTGATGTTTTTGCGACAGCTGTCTGGTGGCCTCGGATGGGGGGGGCTTTCTGGTGGCGGCAGTGCGGTGAGGCAGAGGCTCGGTTTCGGGCCAAGCAGCTCAGCCATCTGAAGTGGGTTTTTTTGCCCGCTACTCTCGGGCACCGCTCTCCTTGCAGCCATGCTGTGCAAGCCGCCATCAGCAACCTGGTCTGGGTGAGCCGAGGGGAGGCAGGCGGGGATCCATTTGGGAGAGGTTGGCAATGGGGGTGGCTTTTGAAAGCATTGGGGGGCATTGGGGGAAGGCAATCGGGGGAAGGCTGCTTTGCAACCGCCAGCGAAGTCCTGTCTAAACTTCTTGGTTCGCCCTCCCTGGCCCGGAGCAGACCGTTCTCGGGAAAGCCGGGTTCTTCCTCCCTCCCTACCATCTCTTCCCTTCCTCCCTTTTGCCTCCCTCCCTCTTTCCTTCCCTCCCTTCTTTCCTTCCTTTCTTCCTTCCTTCTCCTCCCTTTCTCCCTCCCTTCCTCCTTACCTCCTTCTCTCCTTCCTTTCTTCCTTCCTTCGCCCCCTCCCCTTTTCATCCTGTAAACTGTTCAGAGAGGGCTGTAAAAGCACCATGAAGCGTTACCCCTGCTGCCTCCTCCTCCTCCTCTGGCGTGCTTTTGAGGAGCTACGAGGCCACGGGAGCCAGTAGGAAGGCGGCGGAAGGGGCAGGAGCAGGAAAAAGAAGCTCCCATGCTCCTCAAAAGCACGGCGGAGGCCGCGGCAGCAGCAGCAGGGGTAATGCTTCATGGTTTTACAGCCCTCTTTTTTTTATTTACAGCTCAGGTGCTCCGAGCCCCCCCCCCCCGGGGTCAATGGTGTCCCGCTTTATCCATCTTAAAATCTGGTCACTTTATTTTATAAACAACTTTGAAATGCCCTAATTATTCCAATTCTGACCAGCAAAACATAACAATCAACAGTATAAACAGGTCATTGTTTTTTAACTTTCCAACTCTGAAATAACACACAAGATTTCCAGGTTTTACTGCATGTGGTGTCATGAGAAATCAAGCAAAGAATAATTGGGAGTAATTGAACCTGTCTGAATATGAATAGCCATTTTAATTCTGGCTCAAGCTCAGCATTAACCATTGGCTACTTTTTTTATAAGGATTTTTTTATTTTTGAATAAACACAAACACACACACACACACACACACACACAAAACCATCTTCCATTACAAATTGTAGAAAGTGTGTCAATTGGTTACAAAAACTTCCGTACATCATACCACAACCTTCATTTGACTATAATTGTTTTTACATCCTTTTATATAAAATATTCCAGATTTAAAGCTGCACCACATAATGGCATTCCATTAGGTCTTCCCAATATCATCCAGTAACATTACATCTTTGTAACATATTCTAAGTAAATATTGGTTATATTTAATAACAGAGTTTCTAAACCTCCTTTCGTAGTCACCATTTGCAATTTATATCAAATTTCCTCTTATCAACCCCCCCAAAAAAACAACCCATTGCCTATTTTTTAACTTTTTTGGGTGTGGACATGCCACGCCAATTAAAAGTAATCCTTGACTTAGGGTATTCATTTAGTGATGGTTGAAAGTTACAATGCCTTCAGAAAAGATGACTTAATACCTATACTTGGCACTTATGATCTTTGCACTATCTTTGTGATACATGATCACATCTCAGCACTTGGAAACTGGCTCACATTAAGAACTGGTTGCAGCATCCTACAGCCATGTGATTGTAAGTTACAAACTTTTTTGCTGATTTCTGGCAAAACCCATAAAAAGTGCTTATTGGGCAAATGGATTTGCTCAATGACCAACAAAGAAATTGTCATAAAATCAGGTCCAACCTGATGTATAATTACAATGACTTATGATGGAAATTGTGGTCATAAATCAAGAATTGCTTGTGTTATACTATATTCTTCTAAAGTTTGAAAGGAAACATACAATTTGTTAAATCCCTTTTGGATAATTTTATTGTTTTATACATAAATATGAGTGTATGAGTGGGTATGTGTATGTGCGTGTGAATGTATTAATATTTCAAAGTTTATATTACTTGGATTGCCAATTTTCACTTCTTTTCCCTTAGCATATTTTGATTATTGTCTTTTAACCAAAATTCTTTCTTTGTATGTGTCTTCTCTAATTATGCTGATATTGCCAATTTAGTATTGGATATTTTAATGCCAATTCTCTCATACTGGTTAATAAGAGCAATAAAATTATTCATTTTAATTTTTACATAGATTTCTGTGAAACTGATTGTGTAATTGGATATAGTTTTCATTTTTACATTATAATAAATTGGATACAGTTTAAAATATCAGTATATTCTACAAGTAACAAACAAATAATTCTAAAACAAATAAATACCAAAAAATTATTGTACTTATATATTAGATAATGTTAAAGAGCTCGGTCATATGCCTGGAGTTATTCCTTTTTTTATGCTCATAAGTATAATAAATAATAGGCCATAAGTAACTGAATGAACAAACAGAGTGAAATCATATCTTTACAATGAGATTATTGTATTGATGAGGGGAAAGTTTACCAGTTGGTTTTTGGTCTACTGAGGTTTTGTGGCTATTCAGTCACAAATCTGTTTCTTAAATATTTTCATGTAAGAGTAGGAGAGTGGTGCTTACTTTATTTAAATGCATGAGGTGACATAGGATTTTTGTGGCTATAAATTCCAACATTTCCTACAACAGTTAGGTAACTATATAACATTGTATAGCCAGACAATCATTCACAGAATAATAGTAAACCACAAGACTGTGATTTTTCCCCTCCATATTGGATTCTAACATTTTGATACATGTGTGTAATATATTTTCATGCTGAAACCAAAGAATGGATGAATTGTAAAGAAATTATTCCAGGTAGTGACTGAAACTTTATAAATGCACAGTAATAAACCTTTCTTTACAAGTCATTGTAATTTTAACAGTAAAAATACTTCAGGATGTCATTGCCAAAAATGTAGTCCATATACTATAAATCCATTTCAAATAATATGATGAAATAAATATGGGAAGGTCTATCAAAATATTATTCTGTTTATTATTTCTGTTCATACTAGAGCACATTTTGGATGTACTTCATCATATCTTCTGGTTGTTATATTTCACCAATAAAATATTTAATCTTCCTTCATCTATATCAAAATAAGAGATACAATAAAAACTACTGTTTGAAACAGGCCCTTATTGCAAGCAAATAAAGAAATCAACCAGAATCCTTTACATTTTCTGAATTGTTACTGTAACTCAGTAGTATCCAACATTACAGTTTATGGAGTAACCAGACAAGGTCTCAAACTCAAGTATGGATGATGTAATGTTATGAATTATTAGCCCTTTGAGGTAGACAAGGTCAGGAAACAGACTCAAGGAGAAGATCTATTTTATATAAGAAACAAAAACTTGAAAGCATAAAAGTATTTTTTCTCCCTTTCTCTTAAAGCCAAGAAAGTTAAGCCACACTCATGTTAAAAAATTTTCTAATGCTTTCTTTTCTAATCTTAAATCAGTTTTCAAAATGTGTTCTCACAATTCCTCCAAGGCCATTACAGGGATTCTCTACAGAAATAGTTTCTGTATCTATATAACATACATTATAGGATCTAATAAAATCGTATGTTCTGCCTTCTACGGTAGAATTGTTTTTTAATATGGTGAGGGAAATTATATTGTTTCAGAACAAGAAACAGGATTAAATATTGAAAGTCCTTCTCTTAGCAATAATCTTAGCAAAAATTGTGAAGCAATATCTACACATTTTTTGAAAATTCAGGAAAAAGTATAATGCATTCAAATATCTGGCAAAAGGCGGAGGGGTGGAATTGACAGTTTCTCACGTATAACACTTTGGTCACCTAAGCATTTCCTTGTATAAGACGTCTATGTGTGTGCAAAAAAAAAAAAAAACCCACCAAAATTTAAGTTCATTTACAAACTAAACACTTTAGTGATCCAAAATGTGTCATTGGCAGCTTGGTGACAGACATCTGGTATCAGAAAATTCTGTCATGCATTGAATAAAACAAGGAATGTCAATTCCAGGTCCTTTACCATTGATATGTCTCCACATCAGTAAAAGCAACTGACAATCTCTGCTGCTAGAAACACAATTGTTATCAATAAAACTGACCTTCTTCACATGGAGTTATTATTATTTATTTGAACACACAGGTAGCACATATTAATAAGGATCTGACCTTAGAATTGATATGTGCTTCAGAAAGCACCAGCCAGTCATTTCATGGATACCTGCTATACCTGTTAGATATCAGTGTAAACCAAACTGACAATACCAAGGGCACTACTTAGAAACCAGAAATGAGAAATTATGTAGATAATCCAAAATAATCAATAACTCAATCTCATATTCAATCAAATCATTATCATAAACACTGCTAAAACACCATAAATATTTCATATCGCAAAGCTATAAGTCAGGAAAAAATGGAACACACTGCTTTAATTTCCAATCAGCTAAAAATGAACTTAGGAGGACTTACAGTATTAATGGCCTGAGACAATGCAACATCATGAGGAGATATTCTAAAGTACTGTATATACTTTTGTATAAAGTATATACAGTACTTAAAGTTTGTGAGACTTTTTTGCAATACAGGAAAATTTGATGAACCCTAACTTTCTCATTACAGAGAAAACTTCCAGGCTTTATACCCTGGAAGTGTTGTGGCGCAAAGAAAAGGCAGCATGAAAGAAGATTATGGCACAATGTTCATTCACACTTTAATAAATATGCTAGAATACAATCAGAGACTCAAATTAAGCTTGGAAATTTGAATGTGAAATTATACTTTAGTTCCTCAGAGAGTCTCATGAATTAAATACTTTTGCTCAAGTATTTTGTTTGATTTATTAATTAAAAATTAAAAAATAGATGTGCCCACTGAATTAAAAAAAAATAGTGGGCACATTATTTTCTTCAAAGCAGTGTACTGATCTCTTGTTTTCAGGAATTAATTTATGAATCAGATATTCAAATGCTATGAATAACTACACCTATAATGGACAATTGAGGAAAGAAACCAATGAATCATTGAACAAATCAACCCAAAGTTCTCATTTGAGGCACAAATGAAATTATCTTATTTTAAACATATTATGCAAAGATCCAGCTATTTGAAGAACAGTCTAATATTGAGAAAGGTGGAAGAACACAGAAACAAGGTGGATCAGCAGAAAAGTGAATCAGTGGCAATGAAAATATCACTGGAAGACATGAAAGGTCATGCTGTGAACAGATTGTTATGGAGAAAATCCATCTATGTGCTAGGAAAAAATGTTTGGTGCACATAATCACTTAATCAATCAATAAAAAATATTGATTTGAGCCTGTTGGCTGTTGCTTCCTTGTGCTGCCAAGCCTCCATATCCTAAGGATTGCATGGATTGGCCTTGTGACTTGGTAGGACAGACATGGAGGAAGCTAACCACCAGATTGCAAGAACACAAGCAAGCACTCAGACAAGAAGTCCCAACTCATTAGTAGCCTCACATTGCAATAAACAGACATACATCCAATTTTGCATCTACTAAGATTGTTGGACAAGCAGGCACAAAAACAGCCAGGGAAGTGATTGAAGTCTAGGAAAAGGCCCCTCATCAATCAATAGGAATGATGATTTACCTTCAGCTTATCAAGTACTTACAGGGTGAGGGCTTGGCAGCACAAGGAAACAACAGTGATGATTTAATAGCTAGCCATCACCACCCATCTAAAAACACAACAGCCTTTATATAAATATCACAAAGAGAACAGTCCAAAGCACACAGAGAAGTTCCCTGAGGATAGGTTCCAATATGAGTTCAATCTTGGAAGACAAAACTGGACCTGGTGACCAACCCAGATTGGATCCTGCAACATTACCCCAGGACACCTACATTTGCCTTCATTCATGAAAGAGGTTTACAGCTTTAAAAAAAAGCAGGATAAATAGTTGTCCTATATTACAAGCACCATATTGACAAACAATTCATAGCAACCATTGGTGCTTCCAAAAGGGTATTGAGTCAACCTAAATCAGTTTATTCCTAAATTACAAACCATCAGCAATAATTAATCCACAGAAGTGAAAGTGTTATGTCATTGTATGTATTATTGAAAAGTTCTATTATTCTTGTAGGGTAATCAGTTTGGACACAGAAATGATTACATAGTATAGAATTGGCCACAGGAAGCCAAACAGAATTAGAAGCTTAAGATTAATATATTCATGGAAAAGACAAAACAATTATTACTTTACAAATGCCAATCAGCAGCATTGATATCAAGAATTCTGTTCAGTAAAATAAACATTGCAGACTTCTAAGAGTATCAATCATATAACTATGATATTATAAGTTCCTGAGCACCTAATAGGAAATGTGACTTTCATTATTTATTTCATTTATATCCCACCTTTATTATTTTAATAAACAAGTCAAGGCAGTGGACAGATCCAATGCATGTAGAATTGTAATGCTTATGCATCTCCCTGAAAAAGGCATCTTCCCTTATTCTATAAGAGCCAAGGTGGCGCAGTGGTTAAATGCAGCACTGCAGGCTACTGCTAGATCAGCAGGTCAGCGGTTCAAATCTCACCGGCTCAGGGTTGACTCAGCCTTCCATCCTTCCGAGGTGGGTAAAATGAGGACCCAGATTGTTGGGGGCAATATGCTGACTCTCTGTAAACCGCTTAGAGAGGCCTGAAAGGCCTATGAAGCGGTATATAAGTCTACTGCTATTGCTGCTATTGCTATACTCAGAAGACATTATCTTTGGTTTAATGTAATGAATAGATAGTAGACTAGAGCAATACATCATAAACATACTGGGAAAATTACAGTGCTAAGTCCTCTGATGTTATTTGGAACAAAAAAAGTTGCCTCCAGTTAACTGCCATATTAAACGATGTGCTGAGTAAGTTAAATTTGGTTAAAGGAAGTTTGAAATGGAAATGTGATTGTCAGATCATTTTTTCTGTAGTCCAAACCATAAAATAGTACATCACTCCAAAGTACACAAGCTGAGCAATCAGGTATAATTATTGTGGCAGACGCATCATAGCTATGCACAATAAGCATGAGTTCTTCCTAAAAAAAAATGCCATAAGAATTCTTTTTTTACTGATCTTTGAACAGAATGCAGAATATAAGTAGGCTTCATGGTAACTGGAGTCATTATTAAGTAATACCATTGATCTGTGGAGACGAACTTTCAGGGATGTAAAGAAAATTACTCAATTTGTTGCAATTTCTTTCATTTCTTAGTATAATTACATGTTAATTCCTATGCTGCAGTAAGTGATATAATTATACTTAAATTATGGACTATTGTATTGCCCACCAGATGTAGTCCATTGTATTGCCTTTTATTTTTCTTAGCTCCATGTCCAAAGTTACTAATAATACATTTGTCTTTCAAATGTATGTAAAATTAAGATATGGAGATATTTCAGTGGGACATATGGGAAACAAGGATAAGTGACTATTTATAATTTATCTTGAGAGAATTCCAAGTATCCTGTTGGTAGCAATATGCCTGTACTAAGCCAAGAAAAGAAATAAGGATTCAAGTGACTCTTAACAAAAGACATAATGAGATAACTCTGGGGGGAAAGTGCTTTTGCCAAATATAGCAAACTGGGTTTTGTTTTCTTTGTTCTTTGCCCTTAACATTGTAACTTTCTTGAGGAAAAGTCTGCTTGAGACATGAATGTACACTGTTGAAGAGAACTCATAAGTGCTACATCTGCCTCTCCCTTCTCAGCTAATATTATATCAAGGAGATTCCAGGTCCATTCATTATTTAGTCAAGGTGAAGAATCCAACTGCCAGTCTCCAGATATTGTAAGGGTCCACAGAACTTGGTCAATCACACAAGAGACACATTAGCCATGCTCCCAAAATGAAATGCACTGTCCCACTATTCATTTATTAAAAGTAAACAGAACATAATTTCAGAAAATTGTATTCCAAGCCATAGTTGGTTCACAAATGTTGATGCCTCTAACACCAAGATAGGGTTCTAGATACCTGATCATCTTTTCAACATGAATACTTTGTTCTATATAAACACCAAAACAATGTTAATTACATGCAATTAAGGACCTATTGAATAAAGTCAAATATTGTGCTTAAATATCCTAGATGTTTTAAAGCTATTATGCTTTAACAATTTACTTGTTCTGAAAGAATAGACTTGAAAAAATCATCTAATGCAAAAGACTATGTTCTTGTGGTGATGGAGCAGTTGAATCATTGACTTATGTATTACTATACTATATTTTTGATAGAGGCTTTGCAACTGTCCAATAATAAAGAGAAATAACTCAGTGGCCATAGAAATTATGCTGAATTGTGAGAGGGGAAAAGGTCATCTCATGAATAGCTGCTGACTGCAAGGAATGTGTCCTAAGAGCTTTTAGCTGCCCATTGTGGGTGATTGCATAATTGCTTCCTGCTGAAGGTCAAGACTATAAGAGGAATTTAGGAGCAAGGTTCTAAAAAACAAGCTCTCTGAGCAAATAAACACATTTAGGACATTTAGGAAAAGTTTGCCACTAATCTAACAGGGAAATTAAGGGAAAACCTTATCCATTTTTTTCTGTGCAGAGATTTGTATTTTCTCAAATGCCTAAAGATGGAAGAGGGAACCAAAAGAACTTTTCAACTGGTGGTGTAATATGAAGCAAAACTGATGACAAATGGATAAAAACTACAATTGTGAGCTTCAGTACACAGGGAACATGCTTTGAAACACTTTGAACTGGCAGGAGTACGGGAATAAAATATTTGTGCGATGTAGAAAGAAAGATTGTTGCTGAAAAAGTTCTTTCATACTGCTAAAAATCTGAAATAACACCAGCTCATAAAATTAATGTTCTTCACTATTCATATAGTAATTCTCTGAGTATGAAAACTGACACAATGGATGCAGTATAGAACAATAAACATAATTTAATAAAATTTAGCTTATGGGCTAAACTCCAAGACTAGAAAATAGAAATTGAAGAGTGCAGAAGCAATAAAAAGGTGGATTTGCACTCTGTATTATTTCTATTTGAATCTTGAACCCAGATTAAACTGAGTGGGGGAAGAAATAAAAGCAGTACTGTTGTTAATATTTACTATCACCCATCCAGATAAGGAGAACATATGTATTCTGTCATCTACATTCAAACTGACTATTTGTTTTTTGTTTTGTTTTTTTGTTTTGTTTGAAAAGCCATCTGGATCCCCAATGATAGGAAACTTTAACTAACCTAATATCTTTTGGGAGGTAAATTCTGCAAAATATGGTCCCTGCCCAATGATTTTTTAAATTGTCCTGTTGAAAATATTCTGAGAGCAGTGAAAGATACAAGACCAGAAAGTTTGGTTACAGAAAAACGAGTTAATGGTCTATACATTAAGATCTAATGTATCATTCTGAATAAATCTTGGAAAATTGGTGGACTACCAAATTATTTCTTTTTTAAAAATTTCTTTCATTTATTTTCCTAAACAGAAATTAAGATCTCTTCAAAAAAAGAAAGTAAACATACAATGACAAAAAAAAAAAAAAAGAACAACCTATACATTATTATTTTTTGGTTTCTTAGTTTCTAAACACAACATTGATCCTATAACATTGATCAGCCTTTCTATTACATCAGTAGGCAGCCGTTTCATTGAATAACAACATATCTGGGCTAGAGCAACCTTTCAATTGTGAAACAGGTTTTTTTTTCTCTACCCCATATCTAGTAAATCCATAAATCTTCTTATTTCCTGCTGTGGATGAATATTTTCAGCTCCTGGCTGAAGACATGTCTACAAATGAACAGAAGGCGGACTGCCCAAAAGTTCCAAGCTACAGTTATCCTGAGACTCTGAAACTAATTCCTACTTTGTCAAGGTCATTTAACTCAACAACTCCACAACATTGACCAAGTGACACTCATCCCAATCTGAAAATGTAAACACACATCCTCAGGAAAGATACTGATTCAGATTACAAAGCAATAAATCTATGCAGCTCAAAAGGGTTAAGTTGGCCCAGAAAGTCTGGCAAGAGAACAGATAACTTACTGCAGAAGTTTTGATTATTTTCAGCTGTACCCTGGAAAGAGGCTGAATATGAAAGGTTTAAACTCTCCCTTATATGCAGCAAGTTGTTACTTGTCCAATTCAACCATTACTGGCTTTACTATTGTCTGTTGACCACACATCCAGAATTCCCCTCCAAGTTAGTATTTTGGTTCAATTTGTTTTTGAAACATGCTTTCCTCTTGGTGCTGACTAAGTGTGCCTGAGGTATTGAAAATTAATCTTTTCCCCTCTCTTCATTATATTTCTACTGCTCAGCTTCTTATGCTATTATGAAGAATTGTATACCCTATCTTGTGTTAGTAATTTATGAACATGTAATTAACTTTAATGACCAAACTACACCAGTACTGGGAAATACATAATTGTAAATTCCTAAGTTTGGATATGTAATTTGTAATCACATTTACAACTATACTGTATCATTTTTTTCCTCAAAAAATCAAATTAAAAAATATATGGATTTTAGACACATGTTTAGACTTTAATGGGGAAATCTCTATCATATGATTAACCATTTTATTGTGTGGGAATGATAAGCATATTATTGGTAAAGTATATAAATTGTTATTGAAACTGAAATTGGAGAATGAGTATGTGAAGCAATATATGATTCAGTGGGCAAAGAATTCTGGATATAATATAATGCTTGAACAGTGGGGGAAAAGTGGATGAAAAGTTTAAAAATTACATTAAATTATAATTGAAAATAAATCTTTTATAAGATGGTGAACCACATAAATGGTCAAGAATGTATAAAGATATTCCAGGTAGTGAATGAAACTTTATAAACGCACAGTAATAAACTTGACAATGTGGGAAACTACATCCACCTTTCTTTACAAGTCATTGTAATTTCAACAGTAAAAATACTTCAAGGTGTCATTGCCAAAAATGTATTCCATATATTGTAAATCCATTTCAAATAATATAATGAAATAAATATGGGAAGGACTATCAAAATATTATTCTATTTATTATTTTCTGTTCATACTAGAGCACATTGTGGGTGTACTTCATCATATCTTCTTGTTGTTATATTTCACCAATAAAATATATATGATTTTACAACCCCCGGTATGCCCAAATATGGGAGGAAGATCACTACTTCCATTCTCTGTCCTTCGGCTCGTCACAAGAGACCATCCAGGCAGAAAACTGTATGAAGGCAAAAATCCAACATGTTACCACCAACAGCAAATGTCGCCTCTGTAATGAGAAAGATGAGACAGTCGACCACTTGATCAGTGGGTGCAGCAAAATTTCACAAACTGACTACTGACAACGCCATGACCGCATTGCTATTTTTTATTTTTTCCAGAAATTGGCCATGCAGTGCTTTGTTCTATCAACTCTCTATTCTTGATTTTATCACATCTTTTCTGTATTCTTGTTTTGTCTGTTGGGCCTTCAGTAGATTTTTGTTCTTTACTTCGATTAATAGATGTTCTTGACTTTCTTTTAAATAATCAGCCAGTGCATGTTTTTCTTCTTCAACTGTTTGCTTCACTTGTAATAATCCTCTGCCACCTGATTTTCGGGGCAGGTATAGTCTATCAGTATCACCACGTGGATGTAAACTGTAGTGCATTGTCATTAGTTTCCTGGTTTTTCGGTCCAAAAGGTCCAAATCAGCTTGTGTCCAGTTAACTATACCAGCTGTGTATCTTATAACTGGTATTGCCCAGGTATTTATGGCCTTGATTGTATTTCCACCATTCAATTTAGATTTCAAAATTTTCCTAACTCTGTTGGTGTATTCTTGCCTGACAATAGTTTTTACTTCTCCATGCTTGATGTTATCCAACTGCAGAATGCCTAAGTATTTGTAGGCTTCATTTTCGTTGCATTTAATTAGTTGGCCATTGGGCCTTTCAATTCCCTCACATGCAGTGATTTTGCCCGTTTTTATGTATACAGTGGCACATTTTTCCATGCCAAACTGCATTGAAATATTGGTGCTGAATACTCGGACTGTGTTTGTCAATGATTGGATTTCTATTTCTGACTTTCCATAGAGTTACAAATCATCCATATATAGTAAATGCGAATTTTTTTCAGCTTCTTTGGCTGTTTGCTAGCCTAATTTCATTTTTTTTTAAGATTACTAATAGTGGGATCATTGCGATGATGAAGAGAAGAGGTGAATGTGAATCACCCTGGAAAATTCCTCGCTTAATATTAACCATTCCGTAGATCTCATTCCCTACAGCCAACTCAGTTCTCCATTGTTTCATTGCCTTTTCAGTGAAGGATGTAATATTTTTGCTAATGCCAGTTATTTCTAAGCATTTTATGATCCAACTATGTGGCAGTGAGCCAAATGCCTTTTTGTAATCAATCCAGACCATATTCAAGTTCGTTTTTCTGTTCTTACAATTTTCTAATATCATTTTATCAATTAGGAGCTGATCTTTTGTGCCCCTTCTCCTTCTTTTGTTGCCTTTTTGCTCTACTGGCAAGATGTTGTTTGTTTCCAAATAATCCATCATGTTATCGGCAATAATGCCTGTGAGTAATTTGAAGGTTGTTGGCAAGTATGTTATTGGTCTGTAGTTTTCAGGTGTTGTTCCTTTAGTTGCATCTTTCTGAATCAAATATGTTTTTCCAGTTGTCAACCATTCATCAATTTGGCCCTTTTGTAAAATTTCATTCAGTTGCTTGGCCAATATTGCATGTAAACTGGTCAGATATTTGAGCCAGAAACCATGTAATTGATCCTTTCCAGTTGATATCCAATTCTTTACCCTTTTTACTCGATTTTTGACCATCTCAGTTGTTATTTCTATTACTTGCATTTGTTTGTTGCCAATGCTTTTCTCAAAGTCATGTATCCACTTTGCTTCCTTATTGTAGTCCTTTGCATTTTCCCACAATTCTTTCCAGAATTCAACTGTGGCCTGTTTTTCTGGTTTTTCACTTTTGGTGTCACCATTCACATTAAGACTTTGATAAAAACGCCGTTGGTCTGATCGAAATTGCTGATTTTGTTTATATTGAATGATTCGTGCCTCATATCTTTCAATTTTTCTAGCTGTTGCTGTTATCTGCTGTTTTACAATCTCTACAGCTTCATTGATGTTTCTTGTATCCAATCTATATCTTCTGATTAGCCGATCTATGATTTTGCTGTTTTTAAGCCATTGCTCATGCATGTTCTTTAAATTGTTAGCATCTGCCCTTAATTTTTTGACTTTTTGTTCTAATCGGATTTTCCACTTTGGCTTTGATGCTTTTTCTGTTGTGTGACTAAGTACTTTGATTTTAATGCCTAGTTCATTAGTGACTATTACAGCTGCGCTGTACATTAACTGGTTCATTTCCAAGATGGATCCCGATTCAATTGTTGAAAACACTGCATTAACCATTTTCATGATAGGGGCCAAAATTTTCTTAGGCACAGTTTTTAGTGATGGTAAACATTGCCTTTCCTCATTAAGCAGAAAATGTTCCATGATCTTATCCTTCAATTCTTTTTGTTTTTGAGTTCATCAGTTGGTTCAGTGATAACTGGTTCTAGTGGTGGTGGTGTTATTTCCTCCCCGAGAGCTTCTTCTGGGAGTTCTACTATAATGTCTTTAGTTGTGTCTTGAATATCAGTTATTTCCTCTTGTGATATTGTTTTTTTGGTTTTGCAATTTACCTGAATTTCCTCATGTTCAACTTCACTAAACACTTTATTCCGTATAATAAATTGCCTTTGATCTGCTAGTCTTGGTTCACTAACATTTGAATCTGGATATTGTTTTTTCCATAATTGTTACATTCGCTTTAAATAACCTCTTTTTTCTGGCTCTGAGTTGTACTAACAGGCCATTATGGCATGGTTTTCATCTGCACTATATTTTTGTCGTTTTGTTGGCTGGTCCACTTGTAGCCCACTTGTTTACGGATGTCCAGGGACCCCAACATCCGCCGCGGCCCTTGTTAACCCATATGACAACTGATGCGGTATAAATTTTTTATTCATTTCTTTCACCATATTGTATGGGTTGGCGGTTTTTTTTTATGGGGCCAGGTTGCCAACCTGACCCCAACCCTCCTCCTTTCTCATCCGGGCTTGGGACCAGCAACGGCGGAGTTGTTGTTGTTGTTGTTGTTGTTGTTGTTGTTAATAATAATAATAATAATAATAATAATAATAATAATAATAATAAATAATTGCCTTAACTTCTTATGGAAGAAGTTATTGCCTTAACTTCCCATTGCTTCCTGGGGCATGACATCTGTTAAGTAGTCATTTATCACTAAACTGTCCATGTCAAATGTTATGACTATTTCACATTTGGTCAATCCTAAATCAGCCCTCTATTTCACTACAATTCTCCTCTTATTTTTGTCTCCCTGTAAACTGCAGTCACCTGTGTGTGTAACCTTTCAAGACTATAAATCTCCTGTAATAAGGGAGTTGTTGATCCTTGAGGGAGCCACAATATTCCTTATTGATTTTGCTGCATAGATCTGACAAAACCATACTTTATTTATGAGTATCTAAGCAATTTTTTCCCAGTCCCTAACCCCCAAAGCAATTCTGTCTTTTCTCACCATACCTCCCCACCCCCAATAACTGGATGTGCTTCTAAAATCTCTCTTATAAAAATTTATTCCATTCAATTGAAGAATTGGATGTGTGCTTCTAAGATTATGGGATAATAAAATTGACTAGTATTTAAGGTACCACAAACACTTTGTTTTATAGTTTTTTGTATACACTATAGACAGGCATAAGGTGGACATTTGGTTGAAATGTTGGCAAAACAACATTGAAAAATTGTACAGAGGGCTTTGCTATTGAGTATAGAATAAGTTCCCATCTAGAATAAACCTTTAGAGTTCTGAAGATAGCAGTAAACCAAAATGTTTTAACAAGCTCCCTGGGCAGTTTATATAGCTCTCCACTTGCTATAGGTACTGTACCTAAATCTACAGCTAGACAGTACAGTATCAATAAATGACAGGATTGGTACAAGTGATGGCTATAGTCAAGACCATGTAATGAAATAAAATGCATCATTTCAACATTTTCAAAGTAGGGGTTATATGACAACTCAGCAGGACTAACAGACCAGCCAACAAGTAGGTAAAAATTCTACGCTGAAGATATACCATATTTTTGAGAGTATAAGATGCTCCAAAGTATAAGATGCACCTAACTTTTGGGGAGAAAAACAAGGGGGGGGATCTGCCTCTGCCTTCCAGCAATTTGCCTCCTTGCAACAAACAGAAAACAGTACAATATACACTGTTTGTAGTGTATTTCTGTGTCTGTGTGCCTGACCCATAGAAATAGTAAAGAATTGGAGAAATGTACATTATGGCAGTATATTAATGCCAAAAAGTTTTCTTAAATTTAGTCACACTAACTCCTCCCAATTATTTAAATAGATCTACTCCAAACATGACTAAATCAGCGTCTAATTAGACTACAAGACACTGTTACATTGCAGACTATACTTCTACAGAAGCTGTTAAAATTGATGTGGTTTTCTGGAAGTATATGTTATTCTCTGCTATTCAAAAGAAGATATAATAGCACTGGGCTTCTTCAGATCAAGCATTTATTTTTTTAAAAAAATTCATTTTGTTAAATTGCCTAGAGCAACAATAAAGCAGTCTTTAAAAAATAAGTGTAATAATTAGAACATTCTATAGGTTTCTATAGTTATTGACTTACCTCCTTTCAGCAAGCAGCCTGATTAGCACACACACACACACACAAATCTGTCTCCCAGCAATTTGCCTCCTTGCAGCAAACAGCAAGTTTCACTTTCATTTTCAGCATGGGCCTCCCAAACATCAGCTGTTTCAGGCTGCAGGGATTGCCATAGCCTATTGCTGCCTCTGCAAGCCCTGTTTTCCCCATTTGCTGCAAGGAAGTAAATTGCTGGGAGGCAGAGGCCAAAGGGTGGGGGCTGGTGGGTGGGCGGGACTACATTCAGTGTATAAGACATACCCAAATTTTCACAAGGTGAGTCTTATACTCTGAAAAATACAGTAATTACTGCATAGTCCCACTCTGTCATATCACTGACTAAATTCCACTGGATAGACTAGAGAAATAAATTTGAAAATGAATTGTTCAGAGCACTTGTCTATGAGATAGTATGTAGATAAATAAAAGCAACTACATTACTGTGCTCTTTCTTAAATGTACTCTAAAAATGCCCTATTACAGGAAGATACTAACACACAATCTTTTTAAAAATGTTCTTACCTTGATTAAAATTGGTTATGAATAAAAATGCTTCATGTTACATAACTAAAATTGAATTTAGCAATATTTCCTTGTTGTTATTACCTACATTAAACAAATAACAGTTGAAGCAAATAAATGTTTTATAATACATTTTACCCATAGTTTTATGCTGATAATGTCATCTATACAATTTTGCTGCACTGTATAATCATGTTTAGTTTTTACTGTAAATATCTTAGACTAACTTCAATTATTAGCAGATCAAACCAGATCTACCAAAACATTTTCAATTTTCTTGTGTTTCTGAACAAAATATATATCAAGAGAAAAATGACCATGACACAGTCAACACATTCTCATTTGGGATAGATTGAAAAATTTAAAAACCTATCTTCAGTGAGCTCAGGTCATAAGGACAAGTAAAATATCAGCGTGTAAGTACACTGGCTTCTTCCTTCAACTCAAAATTTCCATTTTTTGGTAGAAGAGAGGTAATAATGTTTTCTATAGCTGAAGCTGTCTTTTCCACCAAACTTTCCACTATGGCTTTTAGAGGCAATCTACTAAGACCTCATTTCATTTAAAGTTAAACTTATCTTTGCTATTAAATGTTATCAGAGTTTTAAGCATTTTTTAAGCATTTTATTGAGATTTATAGGCCGCCTTTCTCCCTGAGGGGACTCAGGGCGGCTTACAATCACAAGGGGAGGGGGTGCAGTACCGAGAGACAAACAATAGTGAACAAAATAAAATGGTAAACCACAACATGCATTCAACAGTCAACACTCGGGCGGGTAAATTGGAAACCTATCCCCAGGCCTGCTGGGAGAGCCAGGTCTTGAGGGCTGTGCGGAAGGTCTGGATGGTGGTGAGGGTACAAATCTCAATGGGGAGCTCGTTCCACAGGGTCGGAGCTGCAACAGAAAAGGCTCTCCTCCGTGTAGTCGCCAGTCGACATTGTCTGGCGGATGGAATTCGGAGGAGGCCCAGCCTGTGCGATCTAATCGGTCGGAGGGAGGTGATCGGCAGAAGGCGGTCTCTCAAATATCCAGATCCACTACCATGGAGTGCTTTAAAGGTGGTCATTAATACCCTGAAGCGCACCCGGAGACCAACAGGTAGCCAGTGCAGCTCGCGGAGGATGGGTGTAATGTGGGCGAACCGCGGTGCGCCCACTATCACTCGCGCGGCTGCATTCTGGACTAACTGCAGTCGCCGGATGCTCTTCAAGGGCAACCCCATGTAGAGCCCATTGCAGTATTCCAGCCTAGAGATCACAAGGGCTCGAGTGACTGTTGCGAGAGCCTCCCGGTTCAGGTAGGGCCGTAACTGGCGGACCAGGCGAACCTGGGCAAATGCCCCCCTGGTCACAGCCGACAGCTGATGATCGAAAGTCAGCTGTGAATCCAGGAGGACTCCTAAGTTACGGACCCTGTCTGAGGGGTGTAAAATTTGACCCCCCAGCCTGAGTGTTGGAATGTCAGCCAAATTATTGGGAGGGAAGCACAACAGCCACTCGGTCTTGTCCGGGTTGAGTACCAGTTTGTTAGCGCTCATCCAGTTCTTAACGGCCTCAAGACCCTGGCTCATCACGTCCACCGCTTCATTGAGTTGGCATGGGGCGGACAGATACAATTGTGTATCGTCCGCATATTGGTGGTATTTTATCCCGTGCCTCCGAATGATCTCGCCCAGCGGTTTCATGTATATGTTAAAAAGTAGGGGGGATAAGACCGAACCCTGCGGCACCCCACATGTTAGGGGCCTCAGGGACGATCTCTGCCCCCCGACCAACACCGACTGCGACCTGTCCGAGAGGTAAGAGGAGAACCACTGCAAAACAGTGCCTCCCACCCCCACCTCCCGCAGTCGTCGCAGAAGGATACCATGGTCGATGGTATCGAAAGCCGCTGAGAGGTCAAGGAGAACCAGGATGGACGCGTGGCCTCCATCTCTGGCCCTCCAGAGATCATCGGTCAATGCGACCAAAGCGGTTTCTGTGCTGTAACCAGGTCTGAAGCCGGACTGGAAGGGGTCAAGATAACTAGCTTCCTCCAAGGCCCGTTGAAGCTGAAAGGCCACCACCTTCTCAACAACCTTCCCAATAAAGGGGAGGTTGGAGACAGGACGATAGTTGTTTAAAATGGCTGGATCCAAAGATGGTTTCTTCAGGAGGGGTCTCACCACCGCCGCTTTAAGTGCGGCGGGGAAGTGCCCCTCCCGAAGGGAGGCGGTCACGACCGCCTGGATCCAGCCATGTGTCACCTCCCTGCTGTTGGCAACCAGCCAGGAGGGACACGGGTCCATAATACAGGTGGAGGCACTTACAGCTCGAATGGCCTTGTCCACATCCCCGGAGGCAACATCCTGGAACTCAACCCAGAGATGGCTTGCCAAGTAATCCCCCTGTGTCTCGGCTGGATCTACTGTGGTGGAGTCCACGTCCGACCGAAACCGAGCAACTTTGTCCGCCAAGAACTGGGCATAGTCCTCAGCCCTACCCTGCAAGGGATCTCCCAGATCCCTCCTATTAAGGAGGGAACGGGTGATCCTAAACAGGGCGGCTGGGCGTGACTCGGCGGACGCAACCAAGACAGAGATATGCGTTCTTTTGGCATCTCTTAATGCCCGGATGTAGTCTTTGGTGCAGGTGGTCAGAAGTGCTCGGTTCGCCTCGGACTTATCGGACCTCCACAGGTGCTCTAGGCATCTCCTCCGGCGCTTCTTCTCCCGGAGTTCCTCGGTAAACCAAGGAGGTCTCCGGGATCCACTAGCCCGGAGGGGCCGTAGTGGCGCAATCCGGTCGAGAGACCCCGATGCCGCCGAATACCAGGCTGCAACCAGAGCCTCCACCGAACTGTGGGCGAGAGCATCAGGAATTACCCCAAGCTCCGTCTGGAACCTCAAAGGGTCCATGAGTTGCCTGGGGCAGAACCACCTGGTCGGTTCCTCCTCCCTATGGTGGGGGTTTGGCCTCCGGAAGTCAAGCCTCAGTAGGCAGTGGTCTGACCATGGTCAAGCCCATGGCTGCCATGGAAGCCATGAACTCCTGCGCCCCATCAGAGCGTTCACCGAGCGATGGCAAGTTAAAGTCCCCCAGAACTATAAGCCTGGGGAGCTCAACTGCCAGCTCGGCTACTGACTCGAGGAGCGAGGGGAGGGATGCTGCAACGCAGTTGGGAGGCAGGTACGTTAGCAGCAAACCCACTTGACCCCTGAGGTCCAACTTTATCAGCAGGGACTCACACCCGACAAGCTCCGGAGCAGGGACCCTACGAGGTAACAGAGACTCTCGGATAACAATAGCCACACCGCCACCCCTTCTCTGGGCTCTCGGCTGATGAAGCACCTGAAATCCCTCTGGGCACATCTCTACAAGGGGGACTCCTCCTTCTGTGCCCAGCCAGGTTTCAGAGTTTCATGTGTGTCCTACACGAATATCCCCTATATAAAGGGATTATAAGGAAACAGATAACAGTGATGTTTTGTGCTTCTTTTATTTATTACATAAACTAAGCTATCCCATATATCATGCATCAAAGAGAAAAAATAATTGATTATAATATATAGTGTGTAGTGTAAAGTACAGTATAAACTGGTTACACTAGTTTCAATTGCAATAAATACCTCTGAACATTTTACTCACATGTTCTGTAGAAAATTTGGCTTAATCTTTAATGGCAAATTCAGTAACACTTTGGGATTTACTAGAATGAACTGCTTGTTTCTGGTCCTATTATCTTTCTATAGGATTTAGGACTTGATTTTGACCTGATTATGTCTAAATACTGATTTTTGATTGTAGATATGCTATTTCCTTGAAATTACTGACTTGCTAAAGTAACTCTGGAAGTGGACAACAATTCTAATACATCATAATCATAACTTTATTATTACTGCTAAAATAATATCAACTAACTATGGTGTCCTCCCAATCACAACTAAAAATGGTCCAAACCATCAAATTACTATTTATCAAGTGCAGGAAATCAGGAGTCCAGGCAGTTTGAATGAATATACAATAGGTTTATTGCATGCTAATACTTTCTACAAGAATCTGAACTACTAATGCAAATTGGTGGTAGATAAGAATCCATGGAATTCAGTGTGGGATGGATCTAGATCTGTTATTGGTGCAAAGGGACTCATGATTGATTACATGTTTGATATAGGGGTAAAATCCTCTGGGCAACCCGCCTTTGCCCGGTTGCCCAATCACCTGCTTTCCCCCTCCCTCATTGCTTTCGGCCACATGGCGCTTCGTTTCCGGCCACATAGCACTTCACTTCCACCCCACTAGCCCCCTATATAAGGTCATTTGCCACATGGCCTAGCTACTCGGTTCACCAATCTCTGCTCAATCAGAAGCCTCTCCTAGAATTTCTAAGCAGCCTCGTTGACAGCCGCCCACTCAAAAAGGTAAGCATTGCTGGTTGTGGCCTAGCATGGTTTCCCCCTCCCCCGGGTCCCTGGGCTCACCTGCCTGGCCTGGCTAAGCCACCTTGCTAACTACCAACCCCCCCTCCCCCCAGCTTCCAGCTTGCTTACCTTCGCTCTTCGGATGGAATCATGAGCTGACTTGTTGTTTGAAGAAAGCCTGTCTTGCTGTTCGGCTGCTCAGCTGCTTTTGAAATCCCCGGCTTTCTGTCTCCAATCTATTTCATCTGTTAACAACTGAATCTGCCTGCCTGCCTTCCTTGTGCCTTCAATTGGGTAAGTGTTGTGGCCCAGCAGGAGCTGTTGGAGCTGCCACCAGACTCCAATAGCGAGGGGCCCTATGAGTTGGCTCTGGAGGATGTGGAGAACCCTGGACAGGGTTCCAACTCTGAGCAGGGCACAGAGAGGCTGGTTAACCACCAGGAGGCACCTGAGCCTTGGACCAATGGGGAGGAGACAAGGGAGTGAGCCGGACACCAGTAGTGAGTTGTTCCTGGATGCACACCATCAAAGAGCTACTAGGCGTCAGGAACAATTACGCAATTACAGGAGGTAATTGCGCTCAGCTGGTGGTCATTAGGCTCCTCTCCAGACTATAAAAAGCTATTTGTGCACACGCCCCTCTTTGCAGAAGTCAACACAGAATCGAATGTCGGATAACTTTGTGTGAGCTTGGCAGGCTAGATTGCTGCCAAGCCTTATCTGTGTTTATTGCTGCCCGAGTTTGTCTGAGTTGCTGCCAAGGTCCTTATCTGTTTGTTATGCTTGGCTTTCAGCCACCGAGGTTTTGGTTTCTTGCTATTAAAGTACATTCCAGTTAAGCTTGTCTCGGCAGTGGTTACTGGACGGAGGAGGGGGTCAGATAAGTAAGTGGGTTGTGTTTTTTTTTTTACTTTTTTAAAAAAAAGGTTACTTGGGGTTTTTTTTAAGGAATTTTTTCTTTTAGAAAATAATAACCATTTAAAATTTCTAAAGTTTTAACTGCTTTTATATTTTTATATTTGTGCAGCTTTCTGAGATTTTCTGTGTTTGTCTAGTGTTTCACACTCACTACACAAACACACAAAATCACACCAAGCTTTATGTGACATTTTGTGCTCTTGATAGTTGGTTTTGTGAGTTCACTGTGAGTGTGAGTTTTCTGCTTGTTGTTGCAGGGGACATTTTGTGAGCTTTTACATTGTGTGAGAGTTGCACAATGGCATTGTGCTTTTGTTAAGTGTGAAAGTTGCTTTTTGAACTCTTTGTGGCTCTGTTAAATCTGTTGCAGGGGCCAGTTTCTGTGAGGTACAGCTGCTTTTGCATTGTGTGTGAGTTGCACAATGTTGCATTGTGAGTGTGTTGCACAATGTTGTTTTGTGTAAAGCGTGAAAGTTGCTTTTTAAGCTGTTTGTGATTCTATGAGTTTCCTGCTTGTTGCAGGGGCTCTTTGATGTGAGGTGCAACTACTTCTGTGTTGTGTGTGAGCCAGTTGTGTTGTTTTTGTGTAAAGTGTTGTTTTGTGCAAATAAGTGATGATTTGGCCACACCACCCAGTCACATGACCACAAGCCACACCCACCAAGTCACGCCCAAGACACGCCTACAGAACAAATGAGGAGGGCCACAGATCTAACACAGATGTGGCCAAACTAACAGCATAAGGAACTCTGTCCATTTCCTCAGGTTAGAAGTCTTCCCAGATAATCTTGCAATACCAAACCTACATCACTTGTACTGGTGCCAAAAACTTTTTTTCTTGACACCTATGAAAGATTATAGACCTTTAACCATTCTATAAACAAGTTAAGAACCTGCAGAGAGACAGGGAGAATACTAATTTTCATGATTTTCAGAGGAAGAAAATTCATGAGGGTAGAAAAATTGTTATACAATCTCCCTCTTAAACTGATACTAAGGAAACTTTATAACACATCCCTAGAAATATAAATCCATTTTTGCATTACAATATCCTAACAGCCCCACCCTGTTGATATTAACATTTCTCATAATGAAAGAACTGATTAGAACTGTAACAGATCTTGGAATTATAATTTTGAGAGAAAAGACTACTCTATCAGGAAATAATCTAATATGGAGAAAAGCCTAGACAAGGATTTGGAACCTAATATTTGCTTCCAGTTAGCATTGCTATATACAATGTAGTTCACTGTTAAATAGTTGCTTATATTTGAATAAGAAAATAAATATATAATTTACCTTTTCAATCTGAATGATATTATTGTTCACTTTAAAAATTAATATAATTTCATCTTTCTTAATTAAACTCATTACATTCAGAGGCAAGAAAAGGCAAGACAAGGAATTTTATCTTAAATTTTACATATAAATAAAGAGGTTTTGAAATGTATTGAACATATGCAAAATAAATGGATTTAAGTATAGAGTATAATTAAGTGTAATAAATAAGAGGAAACTTTTAAATTGATTGATTGCTGACTCCTAATTACAATGTCTCAAAAGATTGCAATTCTACTCTAGATTTTAGTTTCTTGTGGGGAGCTTGCTATTCAATGTAGCACCTACAATTTTTGTCCCAAAGGTCAAGGATCATTTAATTGGATTTCTGGCAATGATGTATGGTGACAAGAAAACTCTTAGTAAAACAAGGTTGCTTCAGGTGCAGGGCATTGTGACTCTGTAAAATTCATAATTGCTGTCATCCTAAGGGGTAAAGTTTCCATTGTGACTACAGCATATTGCTGATAAATAATGATAACTACTAAAATCTTGGTGAGAAGCCATAATGTAGCAATAATTCATACAAGTTATTCCATACTTCAAAGATGGAGTGTGATTCTTATCTAAACTCATACTAATTTTTCAAAGAAAATAACTCTGAATTTCAGTCAAGTTCTTCAACTCCAATTACATAACATACTGTTTAAAGAAAAGTAAAAGCTGGATTTGTATGTTTTCTTTTTCTGCTTGAGAATTGTTGGTATTTGTTCTTTTAAATAGCAATAACAATTAGATTTATATAACAGGTCACAGTAATTTACAGCCATCTCTAAGAAGTTTACAAAGTCAGCATATTGCCCCAACAATGTGGCTCCTTATTTTACCCATTTCGGAAGAATGAGCCAATCAGGATCAAACTGCTGGCAGTCGGCAGAATTAGTCTGCAATACTGCATTGTAACCACTGCATACCCATGGCTTTTTAAAATGTCTTGAAACTGGTCTGATGGTTACTTCTGAAGCCAGAGAACTATTTTCAATCCATGTATTTCCCAATGGGGTCACTTTTAGTTTCTGTCCAGACTTGGTGAAGCATATGCCCTTGATTTACAATCCTTAATCACTGCAAAGTTTTTCTATTCCTATTGCTTTAAAAAAAATATTGAAAGTTGAAATGTAGGAGTCTTGCAATGTAGTGTCAAGGAAGCTTAATGCTCATTGTTTCATTCCTGAAATTTCCCCTATGAACCTATAGAGCCATGATGGCAAACATATGGCACACATGCTAGAAGTGGCATGCAGAGCCATCTCTGGGCACCCATTGATCTTCTGGGTTCCTGCACACTGGCCAGCTGGTCTTCATTCACGTGGGAGCGCCAGAAACCAGAAGAGCAGCCAGCTGGTGTGCATGTGCGCACTGGGAAGATGACCTTCTGGTTTCCGGTGCTCACATGTGCACTGGCCACCTAGTCTTCTGGTTTCTGACATGCATCCACATGCGAAGACCAGCTGGCTGGTGTGCATGCGCACACTGGAAACCAGAAAATTATCTTCCAGGAATGTACATGTGCACTGGGAAGCTGCTCTTCCGGTTTCTGGTACACACACATGCACGCACTCCCATTTCGGCACTGGGTACCGAAAAGGTTCACCAACACTGCTATAGAGGAATGCAGGGAGGAAGGAACAGCCTGTTCCCTAGTGCCTTAATTGTTTCAACAATTATGCTAACTATGTACAACTATGCTAACATAAAGGGGGAAGTAAAAAAAGAGACTTTATTGGTGTTAAAGGAGACAATATTGGAACGAGGTTGAAAACAAATGTTTTTGTACAAAAAACTTGAGAAAACAAAGGCAAAGGTCAAGAGCTAGTGAGGACATAATAGTTTATTATTGTAGGGGTTTTTGTATTAACAGGAGTTAATTAGTTAAGTTAGTAGGCAGTGGTATCTATAAATCTCTAAGTCACAATCATAAATTTTTAGGGTTTATCATTAAGCTATAACTGATTATAGTATTCCCTTATTAAATAAACACCTAAATCAAATAAAATTTGTCCTCTTTTGAGCTTTTTGTAAGTAGGTGGAAAAAAGGTTTATATTTATAAATACAAATTTTATGCAATGTAGATACAATCAGAACTACTGTATAAATATGATACTACACTTGATCTTAACCAAAAGGCCGAGAAGCGATTGGGTGCCAACAAAATAATCAAGTGAATTAGTGTTTGTGTTAGGCTGGCTTATACAATTTATAAATTTTGCTCAACCCCATCCATGATGTTGATACTCTGATTATTATTCCAAGCAATGTATACTGTAGATCCTGCCCATAGACTACTTTACATGGTAAAATAAAGTAAGAAATAGAAACTTGCTCTGCATAATGTTTTGTAGGGCTTCTATAGAAAATGTGATTGTACATGTTTTCCTGTACAGATCTGTGGATCTGTGGTAAAGATAAAAAGTCCCACTTGTTCTTTAATGCATTTTCAGGTCAATTTCTTATGGGCTATTCAAATTATTCTACGTTGTCTACTGTGGCTAGGTTCACTTATGTTCTTAAATCTAGTAAATTAAAATATTTTGTAAAACATAACTGCCATCAAGTGTCCTTACCATTCATTAATAAATTAATATTCTTCCTACTGCTCAGAGTTTTCATTGATCCAAACAACACTGTATATATTGCATACCTATTCATTTTTCACCTTGCTATAACTCAAGGGGCAGTGAAGCAGCAATAAAACAAAATGTTAATAATTGCTGCCAAAGTGAATCATAAAAGAAACACAAAGAAGGTTAAAGAAAAGACACACATGAGCACATTTTTTTAAAAAATGAAGGCCTCTTATATTTGAAATGACAATATAGCCAATGTGACCTTCACTGCAGAAAAATTGAAGAAATTCCAAAGGTATCTTAGGCCTTAATATGTTTTTGTCATTGATTATTAGTAGTTAATTAATAAAAACCAGGTATAGTTATATTAAAGAACCCAGCAATATCTGCAGAATGTCTGTAGAAGTCCATCACATCTATAGAATTAGCTGAATCTACTGGGTACATATCATTTTATCATCCAGGAAATATTAAAAGCTGTCATCATGGTTTAAAATCAATGAAGATTTTAAAATTACTAAAATTACTAACAAATAAATAGCCCAATTTCAAACTGAAAGAAAAGAAAACTGATAATTGAAATTATCCTCCAGTAGTTTTAGTAAAATTCTAAATCAGTTTAGGAAATGATGTAAAATATAAAATGCAATTCCACATTTACTTAAACAAGATTTCTTCAGCCTTGTAAAGCAAAGTCCCCAAACATGTCTACTGCCTAAAAGATACAATCTAACAATAATTATAGAAGTTGATTTATTGCACAGATTTTGTTCCAAATCCTAGATCTACTCAATAAGAGATATGGGTAAAACTTAGTTTGAAACAGTATTAAGGCTTGGCCTGAATACTGAAGGGAAAAAAGCGTATCTGAAATTATATATTTCATCGAAATATCTTGCCACATTCTATATGATTTGTTCTATTGTCCTTCTACTATGTCTTATAAAGTGTGTGTGCTGCATCTGAAATAGAAATACAAGCCCATCATAAGCCCATCATAAGCCCATTATGCTCTTAGCGGCTGTTGTGTTTTTTGGTAAAGGGACTGGGTGGTTAGTTGGTCGGTCGGTCAGTCAGTCTGTCTGTCTGTCTTAGGAGCCCTAATGGCACAGTGGTTAGAATGCAGTACTGCAGGCTAACTCATTGCTCACTGTCAGGAGTTCGATCCCGACAGGGCTCAAGGTAGACTCAACCTTCCATCCTTCTAAGGTTGGTAAAATCAGGACCCAGATTGTTGGAGACTATGGTGACTCTGTAAACCACTTAGGGAGGACTATAAAGCACTATGAAGCAGTATATAAGTCTAAGTGCTATTGCTATTATCAAGGAGAGAAGCAACCTAAAACTAAGGAGAAATTTTCTGACAGAATAATTATTCAGTGGAACAACCCACCTCCAGAAGTTGTGGGTGTTCCAACACTGGCAGTTTTTAAGAAGAGATTGCAAAGCCATTTGTCTGAAATGGACAGAGTTTCCTGCCTGAACATGGGGCTGGACTAGAAGACCTCCAAGCTCCCTTCCAATGCTGCTATGCCATGCCATGCCATGCCATGCTATTCTCTATCCTCTATCCATCTATCCATCTATCATCTATCTATCTGTATTTTAACCAATTTTCAGTGGCTCCTAGTCAAAGACCAAATGACACATAAAATCAGATTAAAACTATAAAACTGAGCTGATTAAAATATTTAAAACAACAAATGAAATAAAAATGGTAGGAGCAGACATGGGAAGCAATAGTGGTTCCTCTTTTGAAAGCCTGAGCATGACTTTATTCTGAAATTTTAATTAATTGAATTTAGACTGCTTGAGACTAAGTAAGTTATGGCAAATGAGAAAAAGTTCTAGCAGCCAATTCCAAACAGAATTTCAATCAATTACCCCGAGACCTTGTCAATCAGCACGCTGAATGATCCTTGGCCTATGTGATTTAGTTTATTGCACCCCTTGATTGTGCTAAATTATTTTGATAAATAAATTGTGGCCCTAACATGGTGTCTTCTCTCAATAGTGGAGATGTAAACATGGGTGAACAATGTTTATTTCAATAGCACTAGTAACAACTTCCTTCTTAAATAAATGTGTGTCAAGAGAGATTAGTTTTGAGTAGTCCATGTCTGTTGCACAGGATACATTAATAAAATTTCTGGAACATCTTCCAGTCATGGATTCAGTAAGACATTTAAGTACACATTTATCTTATATATTCAAATCAATACACTTTCCTATACACTTTCCCTTGCCTGCGCACAAATATTATTTAAAGAAAGTTCAAGTAGATCTTGATTAAACATATTGCGGGGGAAACCATTATTCGCAAGACTACTTTGTATGACCTTGCATATAGAGCAGATGCCACAAATCTGAATTGTTCTAGCACCTTGAAATTGATTTCATCGTCATTACCTTGATGATGATACTTGATGTAGCCACTATAATTGAAGATAGATATAAAATTATAGATATATTTATTTAAGGTATATTAGGGGTATTGATTCCTTTTTAAGAACATTTTATTTTTGGTTTTGATTGCTAAATAACTCAGGAATTGCTCTCAAAGCAAAGCAAATATATTGTCTTAACTGAAATAGTCTTCACTCTTTATTTTCAGCAAACAGGTCTGAAAGAGGGTTGTACTAACTTCTGCTTCAACCTGACTAGGTACCCTCTATAATTGAAACCTAGTGAAGCATAGTTTCTAATCAAATGCATAATTTCTTTGAGAGTGTTATAGAACTAATTGCTTTGTATATTATTTATAATGTAGAACTGTGGTGTTTAAATCAAATAAATAAAATAATATATGCAGGCCAAGCAAGAAAACAAACTTTATCCTGCTGACTTACATACTTTTATGACCCCTTATAAAGAATGTATGTAAAAGAGAACATTTATGCTTTATGGTTTTGATGATTAGGCTGGATAGGTCATAGAAAGAACAGAGTCATGTTGCAACTTTAAAAAAAAAGATACATTTATAATTGTATGTGTAACTGCCGTAAAGAAGATCATGAGTCATTTATTTATATTTTTTCCTTTCTTTTCTATTTTACTTGGCTGATCTGTGTACATTATATAGAGGAAACTGAAATTTTTACAGGTTCTTGACTTGGAGAGAGTGTGCCTGCGTGTATGTTTCAATAAATTGGATTTGTTTTATGTTGTTTGATATCCAACATTTCACTGGGTATGTAGATATCCTGCTTTTCAGTAGCAGCTCCGACCCTCTGGAACGATCTCCCCATGGAGATTCGTACCCTCACCACCCTTCAGACCTTCCGCACAGCCCTCAAGATCTGGCTATCCCGTCAGGCCTGGGGGTAAAGAGTATAATCCGCCCCCACCCGAATGTTGAATGAATGTTGCTCGACTTTTAATTATATATTGTGTTATATGTCATTGTATGTTCCCCTTCCCATATAAGTTGTTAGCCGCCCTGAGTCCCCTCAGGGAAAAGGGCGGCCTATAAATAAACTTATTCTATTCTATTCTATATCCATATACATTAGACAGACATATATGGTAGAAAGATTATAGGGAAAAAGATAAAAGGTAAAGTAAGGTAACATGACAAAAGGTAAGATGGGGTTATTCCTGAAGACCATTCAGAGGCCTCAACTGATTTAACTCATGTAATAATAGGAACTTTACGTTTTCCTCCATTGTAGTTGTTGCATTTACATACTTTATTCCGGGTACCATTCAAGAGGTTTCTTATTGCTTTGAAGCCCTACATGTCTTAGGAATTGGCTATCATGTAACTGCTAGTTTCCAGGGCCCTCTGTCTGCCAGTCTAATATGGATACTCTTGAGCTTTCAGATTATCAAAAGCTGAAAAACTTGATCAGACTGAGTATCAATAAATATTTTGACTATATGAACTGTGGATTTGTTTATTTATGTAAAAAAACCTTGCAAAAAATATGTGATTCTTCATTCTTTGTACTCTGTGTCTGCATGGATACCTTAGGGAAAAAAGTATGATATAATTTGAATGAAAGATTAATAAAGCTTAAAGGTAAAATTAAAACAAAAAGAATTAGTAGAATTTCTGGAAAGTAAAATGAAGCATTTTTGAATGCTATGCCTACCCGTGCGTGAAATCCTTTTGGGTGATGGTATATTATAGCTGCTCATTCAGTGGTTTGCTAGTGATGAAAGTGAAGTTGATATATTAACAAAATATGGTGAGGCAAAAAATTTATAGCATCCTTGGCTTTGATGTTAACTACAGCAGCCTGAAAGACAAGTCATAATGGGATAGGATAAAAGAAAATTCCACTGGTTCTGTCCCTTATATTCCTGTGCTATCTAGAAAAACTCATGAAATTGTAGTTTTCCTGCAATAATCAGGTTTTCCTGCAATAATCTATCCAAAGATCAACTTTTAATAATATCTTTATGCTTTTGCTCTGCTTATAAGTCACCAGTATAAAAATTATTTAACATATTCCAGTAAAATTAAGCATTCTGACCTTTTATTCAGAAGAGTTATTTTAAGAACAAGGCTGACTTCAGCAATAAAGTTAGGTTACTTGGTGCATGATAATTTTTAACTTTGATACCAAAAGTAAAAGTTACCATAATGTAAAAATATTTGTATGCTTGAGTTTAAGAACCTTAACTCTTCCGGAACAGAAATGGAAAATTTGAATAGTTCTCTCTGAATTTTATTTTACCTGGATTTTCTCAGCAAACCTGTCTTATACCTAACATTATTTCAATATTTCAAAATGCTATAATATTTTTTCCTTTGTCATTGTTCTAAGTAATGCAGTAGACTGTTGTCATTGTTTGCTTGAGCAATCTTGTAACTCAGGTATCTTACTATCTACTGCATATTTGTGTGTCCATGTGCACATGCATGTTTGTGTACTCACATCCACTCATTTTATAATGTTATATTTCTTAGATATATTCTTATATACTCATTGAAGATGATTTTTCTAGAAATTTCAGTAAATTTTAGTGGTAATATCAATTCCTGACCAGTATTGGGTTTCAGAATTTTTTAGACTCTATTCTGTAGGTGTGGCCTTTTTTGTGGGAGTGGCTTGGTGGTCATGTGACAAGGGTGTGAGTGGCTTGGCAATCATGTGACCAGGTGGGAGTGGCTTGGCAGTCATTTGACTGGATGGGAGTGGCCAACTTGATGTCACATGCCAGGATATGCCATGGATTGGGTAAAATGTGGTGAAGCTCACTTAATAACACTCTTGCTAGCAACAAAAATTTTGGGCTCAATTGTAGTCATAAGTCAAGGACTATCTCTGCATGGCAGCCTTGTCCTAGTAAACTCCTCTTTTCTAGCAATTTTCCTCTCTGTTAAAGGGACCAAATAATCCATACAATGTAAGGTTTCCTGCTTCAGCAGGGGGGTGGACTAAATGACTTCTGAGTAGCCTTCTACCCCAAAATTGCTGTGCTGTTTTTTTTTCTTTCTGCTAACAAAGAAACCTGCCTGAGGCTCATTTCATATTTCTGCCAGATAGAAATATTGAGATAATGACTCTAGAGAAAGTTTGGCTCCATTCACAAGCAGGGAATCATCCAAACCCTTTTAGAAACACAAAGCCCATATTGCACAAACCTCAAAACTTCAAAAACATAAAACCATATAACATATAACCAATTTATTGTTTCCTGCACCTTTCAATTTAAAGTTTCAATTTAAAGGTATAAGCATTAGGACTTGTGGACTTCAACTCCCAGAATTCCACAGCCAGGCATGCTCATTTCTGATTTAAAGTGATAGCATTTATTTTTCTTCTTTTTCTCTTTCTCTTTCTTTCTCCCTTCCCCTTCATCTTCCTCTCTCCCTCCCTCACTACCTCCCTCCCCACTCTCTCAAACACACATACACACACACACACACACACACACACACACACACACAGGATTGGATATTTCTCCCAATGGCTGGAAAGCAGCTCCTCTGCCATCCCCCCTTCCCCCCTTCCCCAAACACCTCTCCATTGCAAATGCAACATGCTGTCTGGGTGGGAAATTTCTTGAATGCAATAAAACCCACCCACTCACCTCCTGTTGGCAGGCGGTAAGAGGAGCGGCAGAAAAGCTGGAGAGAAAGTGTGTGTGCTACAGCATGCCCCTTTGTCTGGCTTCCTGCCTCCTCCTGTGGTATCCTCGGTGCTTGCTTGTGCTCTCCCTCCCCCAGTGTAGTTTGATTGCAGGCAGAACCATGTTGCCTTTTCAAACTTGTAATCAGTGAAGGTGGGCTGCATTTTTGCATACTTTATCCAGCTGTCGGGGAAGGGGAATGACTTCCTCCCCAGGCCCCCCATCCGTCTCTCTCTCCCTCCCTCCCTCTCTCTCTCTCTCTCTCTCACTCTCACTCTCTCTCTCTCTCTCACACACACACACACACACACACACACACACACACACACACCTACCTGGATAAAGTTATGCAAATATCCAGCCCAGTTTCCTGAGTCCCTTGGGAATTGGGCGGCATACAAGTATAATAAACTATAACTATAACTTACTACAATTTTGAAAACCACAGGAGGAGGCAGGAAGCCAGGCAAAGGGGCATGTTGTAGCACACAAACTTTCCCTCAGTCCCTTTCTTTCGGAAGGCTTCTCTGCCTCTCCTCTCACCCCAGCCTGCCAGCAGGAGGTGAGTGGGTGGGCTTTATTGTGTTCCAGGCATTTTCCACCTGGGCAGTATGCTGCATTTGCAATGGGGGAGGTGTTTGGGGAGGGGGGAGGATGGCAGAGGAGCTGCTATATATCCAATCCAACTTCTTTGTTTGTGTGTGTCCAGCTTCACTGACTGCAGGCTGATCAAACTACACAAGGGAAGGAGGGAGCAAGGGAGACAGCATGAGCGAGCCAGAACCCTTCCCTCCAGCCTTTGCCCAAAGCCCCACACTGCACCAGGAGGATGAAGTCTGAATTCTCCCCCCCATGTACCTTTTCCAGGTACTTCAGAGGGCTTCAAAATGGCTCTTACCTCGGATCCTCTGAAGAAGCCCAACCTCACTTCCTTCTCTTTGAGAAGTGCCTGGCAAACGGGAGCAGGGCAGGGGAGCATACTGGTATGTGGGCATGGCCATGTCTCCATGGAATGAGTACACAAAAGCTTCTCGGCCTTTTGGCTAAGATCAAGTGTGTGTACACAAAAGCATGGCAAATTTCTGGCACTGGTACACCCGTAGGGGGCGTACTGGTCAAAACCCACCTCTGTTCCTGACTCTTGTGTTTAGTGGAAAGGATAAATTTGGTGATCTCCATGTCCAAGAAAACTCATAGTTTGATCACATAATTTCCTTCAGATGTCATAATCATTGAATTAGCTACAAATGGGCTTGTTTTATCTTTACAATAGATAAGCAATTGTATTGTTGTTGGATATAAGATGCAAAAGAGAATTGTTTGTGTGTAGAGAGAAAATATTAATTAGCTTCAAAGCCTGTCATTATTATAATTGATGCATTAAGGATCTGGAAATCAACAGGAAGGAAATTAATGGTCACAAACCTCCCACTAAATACAGAATTAGCATAGTATTAGGCAATATTAATATTATGAAATTCCAATGTTAGCTAAATTGTATTTTATTTGGGTTAGAAGAACTTAGATAATGCCATGAGGTTAGAAAATTTTATATCTTTTTAGCTAACTTTGGGTAACTCCAATGATGAAATGGGCACTATATATTTTTCTAATTTTTCTAGGAAGCAACAGTATATTTAATGAGTTAAGTGTTTGTTCCCAGTGATAAACTGAGAACAGTTTAGCTTCTGGTAAAAAGAATAAATATGTGAAAACTAGAAGAGATGACTAGATTTGATGATTAGAGATGAATGAAAAACTGAGAGATTTAAAAATATTTGTGGAGATGTATAGAAGTAAAGAATGGATTTAACTAAAGAGAAGTTAGAGAATTTTTAAATAAAGACAAATAAAAATTATTGTTTTCAGAACAAAGTTATTTTTAAGTGGCTAAACAGATCTTTTTATGCAATTGTTTGTAAGGTTTTGTAATGGAATTCATGTACTGAAGTTGTACTATTAGAATAAAATTGTTATACATAATTCTTTGTGATATTTTGCCTTGTCAAAGCAGCTAAGAGGATCTGAAATACTTCAGTTTTATCAGTAGTGGTTGCAACTCTTTGGTTGCTAAGCAAAAAAAAATCATATTCATACAAACTTCTAAATTAATATGGCAAAGTAAAAATATATAAACCAAAGTCTAAATTAGCTGAGTTGTCATTTTTCACTACAGATATTTCCCTCTTGGCAATTTTCAAAAGCTCCTTCCCCAATGGACATTACCTTTGTGCTTTCTCAATTGCTTCAAGTGCACCTTTCTTCAAATACTTTCAATCCCATGTGCCGTTCTGAAAGTCCTATTGTTATCTTGGCCTCTTTTCTAAATCCTTAGACCTACATTTCTTTCAAGCATTTTTCTCCAGGAGATGTTCTAAAAGAAGAAAAAGAAAGACACTTTGTGAACTAGATGGACTAAACTGCTTTTAAATGTTAAAGCATATACAATTATAGAGGCCCATTACTCTTAAAACTGGGAAGTGGGAGAAAGAAAGAAATACTGCTCACAACTTTCAGTATAAAGAGAAAATAGCCAAGCACTTACTTAGAAAATGCATCAGAATAATTATGATGGGAAATATAAGGCACAATTGTATACAGCCTGGCCAAGTATTATCTAGATGCTTTAAGGCAGGACTGCAAAAAATACATTCTGTAGGCCCACAGTGTTTATTCCAAATGAATATAGAATCAAAGACTTCTGAATCTTCCTTTGAAAACAGATACTGTCCTCCATTTTGGAACATGGCTAAGGTGACCAGATGTCCCGCTTTTGGTGGGACAGTCACAATTTTTAATAATTTGTCCTGTGTCCCACGGCGTGTTCAAAAAGTCCCAATTTTCCAAAAGAAAGAAAAGACACCGAATCATCAATTTTAAAAACGACGCCATTAAAAAAGTTTTTATTTCTCTGAGGTGTCATTCCCAATGTGGCCTTTAGAGGGCAGTGGTTTCCCTCTCTCCACTCGGCTCACTCACAGCGCCCGATGAGGGGTGAGGCTCCCTTCCCTCCTGCACGTGTGACGTTTTTCTGCAGGGAGAGCGATGGCTTTCTGGTGGCGGCAGCACGGCAAGGAAGAGGCTCGGTCCTGGGCCAAGCGGCTCAGCCATTGGAAGTTTTTTTTTTTGCTCGCTTCTCTCGGGTGCTCCTCTCCCTGCAGCCATGCCGTGCAAGCCGCTGTCAGCAACCTAGGTGAGCCGAGGGGAGGCAGGCGGGGATGCGGTTGGGAGAGGCTGGCGATGGGGGTGGCTTTTGAAAAGGTTGGGGGGCATTGGGGGAAGGCAATTGGGGGAAGGCTGCTTTGCAAACACCAGCAAAGTCCCATCTAAATGTCTTGGTTTGCCCTCTCCGGCCTGGAGCAGATCGTTCTTGGGAAAGCCAGGTTCTTCCTCCCTCTCTACCTTCCCTTCCTCCCTTTCCCCTTCCTCCCTTTCACCTCCCTCCCCTCTTTCCTTCCCTCCCATCTTTCCTTCCTTCCTTCAGTCTCCTCCCCTCCCTCCAGCCCAGAGGAGAAGCAGCTGCTTCTGGAACTTCTTGAGAAGTTTCCTTTCCTGCTTTTCTCCTTCTCAAATGCCTTCCAATTACTGGTCAAGCTCTCCTCCCCGGAGTCTCTTTCTTCTGCCTGGGAATGGAATGTGGGGGGGGGATGTTATTGATTAAAATTTTGCCACCCGGTGCTGCGGCTGAGGTGACCCCCGCCTGTGGCAGCAGCGCCTCCCCCTCCGCTCGGAGCACCTGAGCTGGGCACCGCATTACTCCTGTCCCCTCCTCCTCCATTGTGCTTTTGAGGAGCCATGAGGCTGTGGGAGCCAGTAGGAAGGCGGCGGAGAGGGCAGGAGCAGGAAACAAAAGGCCCCATGGCTTCTCAAAAGCACGGCGGAGGAGGAGGCAACGGTGGTAGGAGTAACGCGGTGCCCAGCTCAGGTGCCCTGAGCAGAGGGGGAGGCGGCACCGCTGCTGCCACAGGCGGGGGCGCCAGTGGGAACTTTGGCAACTTCACCTCAGCCACAGCGCTGGGCAGCAAAAATTTTAATCAAGAATACACACACCCCTCTGTCAATGGTGTCCTGCTTAACCAATTTTAAAATCTGGTCATTTAAACATGGCCCTCCAAATGTCATAGAAAGTCTAGCATGGCCCTCAAACCATAGAGACGTGGACCCCTGGTTCAAGACTGAAAGTAGTTTGAATGTGCTGTGCTTTGATAGCAGACATTGAAAAGCAGTGCATAATATATTAACAGGTGTTTTTTGTAAAAACCTGGGTAAACTCAAAACTAATTGAGGGCATGTCCAGAATAAAAATAAAAAAACCTAAATTTTTGCTTGCTTTTTCATATTGATTCTCTCCAATATATTTCTTCCTGTTGTATATATTTTTAAATTTCACCCCTCCAAATTTAATTTAACTTCTCTTTCAAAAACTGATGAGCACTGAAGAGGTTTTAAATACAGATTCCAAGGCTGATTGTGGTACACCCTTCTTTTAAAGTGAGTGATGCTCAAATTCTGGATTCTGTATGATTTCCCTACACGTCCAGGCAATTACTGTAGTTCCAAATTCAAAATAATTTCAGAATCAGAGCAGTTCAACATATGCTACTACAGTTCATAGAATTAAACAAATAATAACTTATTTTATAACTGCCATTGCTTTCAGGATATCCTGGAAGTTAAAAAGGGCAAGTTATTTGGAAATATAGGAAACATGGGGTGGGGGAAACAGCATGAGAGATACCATGGGAAGCTAAATCCTTGCAAGTTGGAATTGCTGCTGATACATCAGAATTTCTTTTACCATCAGAATTACTTCTTTATGGACAAGCACTACCTCCCAAAGAACAGGTTCATGATCTCATTATGGAAGAGCATCCTTTGGGATTCATTTCAACTGAATGAGCAAATGGAAATTATGGCCTGAGGAACTAATACTTAATTCTTGTTGCAGAGGATTTTACAACATATTCTTATCAAGGCTTGTCTAACTACTGTAATGTGCTCTATTTGGGGCTACCCTTAAAAATATCAGGAAACTGATTGGTCAACATTCAGTGGCCTGCATTCTTTTAATCTCCTGGTCTATTGGGAGCACATAATTCTAGTTTTCCAGGCCTGCACTGGTTGTTAGATTGTTTCCAGGTCCAATATAAGATGCTAGTTTTTGACCTGTAAAGCTTTTCAATGGTCTGGCATGAAAAACCTATAGGCCGATCTTCTCCAGGCAACTTCAGCCAATTCAATTATATGTAGCAGTGTATCATAATAAAACATATTATATTTTTTTCACCTAGCAAATAACATACTTTTTTTGTGGAGAGAGATAGGCTTTTTTAAATAAGATGGTTAAATGTCTTTTCCAGTTCCATTTAACCTTTAAAAATATCATGTGTTCCCTACACCTTTAAAATTGAAGTTCTTTCAATTTCCACAATTTGTAGCTTTATTATCCAGACTGCTTTGCAATACTTGTCATTATCTCTTTCTTCTAGCAAGCATTGCCATTCCCGTCATTTTTGCTACTGAGGGAGGGGGTAGGCAGAATCAAATTGTTTGAGAAGTCATAACTTGTTATAGAGATTTCTTCAACAGTAAACAGTAACAAAGTTGGGAGGGAACTTGGAGGTCATCTATTCCAACCCTGCTGATGCAGGAGACCTGTACTAGGGATTCGAACTGCCGAACTGCTGACCTTTCTGATCAACAAGCTCAGTGTCTTAGCCACTGAGCCTCCTAGTCACAGTACTGAATTGACCAAACTGCTGGATAAGAATTCCCTTCAGAAGCTTTCCTCAAATTTCAGTATGGTGCTCTCATCCTAGAAGCAGCAATACTGTCACAAAAATATTATTACTACTAAATTATTTAATATTTAAAAAGAGTAAACCAACCTTCCTTCTGTCCTCCTTTTCCCCTTCCCCTTCTTCAAAGCATACTACATTACCAGTTTTTTTTCATCAACTGAATCAGGAATGTTGTTTTCCGGGCTTTTTATTTACTCATTCATCAGCTTGCATAGATTACCTTTAACATGAAAGGGTTGCTAATGAGTGCAAGATTGTTGGTATTGAACATTCTTATTGGATGCAATGTTTTCTGCTTAAAAATTTAAATTGCTCGATTCATTTTCCTTCTGCTAATCAAATGTAATTTCAAGTTGACACCAACTGCACTGAGTCACCCAGCAAATTCCAGAACAATGGCCTGATTGATTTGATATGCTTCTGCATCTCTCTATCATGTCTAGAATGTTCTTCAACAATTCCATTACTGACAGTTTCAGAACAAAGCTTGGCAGATTACTCAATTGACTAAATATATTTTAGTATGGAAGCTGCGCTTAACAGCCAGTATTTCCTTTCCTAGAAGAGAGTTTGAGGGCATTAATAAATTGTCAGTAAGATTTTAAAGTTGGCTAAGCTAAAATTTGACACTCTTTGCTGAAGAAAGCAAGCAGAAATCAGCCAAGGAAAGCTATTGTTCCCTCACTTTTAATTTAATAAAACTAATTAGACGTTAAGATTCATAGTTATTGCTGCTACGTTTGTTCCCATTATATTCTCTCATAATAACTAAGTCTACAATGTTAGAGATATCAAATGGTAGGACTCAATATTAGTAGTAACTCAAACATATCACAGAATTCATACTACATGTAGCTGGTTTAGGATGCTATAAAATCCAAAATGCTGATGGGAAATGGGAATAAATGATTTATCCAGTGTTCCAGCATCAATTTCCCAAAGTTCACAAGCTATAACTATATTCAGCTTAAAATTGTTATAATGTACTCCAAAGCAGAATCTCTCATAGGTATAATTCCCAATTGTGTATTATGCTGAGATTTCAGTCAAACGCAATTAGAATTAGAATTACTGTATATTTCAAAACTTCCATATTCTCATACCAAGATCAAATGTTGGGGAAGTACTGGAATATATACTCTATGGATGTTATATTATATGAGGTGTATTTTCCTTAACAAAACAAAACTTAGAGGCAGCAGTATCTGAATTATGTTAGGATAGTTATAACTTTGACCTGTGCATGACTGTCATCTAGCATGTTATTACCCAATATTGCTGAAATATAATTCTGGAATAACCAATTATGCTTAACTTGGCCAATTATGAGAACAGTTGGGAAACATGTCCATCCATGTCATTAGACATAACATGATCATTAGACATAATATGATCAGACCTATGTTTGCTCCAGCATGTCTAACTTGTGTATCATTAGAAAAGAGGAAAAAATCAATTTGATAATGAGTTCCATACTGACATTAGAAGAAATGTTTTTTAAAAAATATAAATAAGATCTAAAAATTAAGTAAACCTAAAAAAGTAATATAATGAATTTTCAAGTTTTAATAAAAAGTAAAATTCCTAAAAGTATAAAATAAATATATTTCTTAGTAAAAAGAATTCAAAAGTAATTTTATTCAGCCAAGGAGATTTGAGGCATATTTCTCATACAAGTGTTACTGGTTCTATAATTATGAAGAGGCATAAAGAATATAGTATTATCTAAATTTAGCTATATTTATTTTTCTTATCTCAAGTGTTAATATCTTTGGTTTATTATTTCTTAGTCTTTGTGAGTATATATCCTTTGCATAATATTGCTTATCCCAATAGAGTGTAGGGTAATAGATAGAACATCTATATGGGAAAGGAAAGGAATCCTGGCATAACCAGGAGAGAGACATTATTACATCAATGATATTCATCAAACATATGTTGCTTAATTATGCATGCATTTTGGAGGGGGATGTGTGAAGAAGAATCCTGCATTTCCTTTTAAGAAGAAAAAGCTTATTCAGCAGTCATACAGATTCTAAAATATAAAATAAATAGCCACAATATTCCTAGCAGTTTACTATTTATAAACAGCTTTTCCATTATTTGGAGCTGCTGATTTTCAATTAATGGATCATACAAGTATATTTGTATGAACAAAGTAAAGGGAAGGAAATTCAGAATATACGTGAAGATCCTTCAACCATTTAGTCTCTGAAACTAAAATACCTACCAAGAAAAGTTGCTCCATTTCAGCTGTCTATCTTGTAGTGCCAACAAGAGAGAAATTGTTGTGGATTTTATAGTCATCATAATGTTGCCTAATATTCATAATTCCCATCATTCTATAATACTGAGGTTTTAACATTGCCTATCAAATAGTAAGAAAATATTATGTTGGAAAGCATTTGCCCTAAATTAAATTATTATGATCTAAGGACTTCTTAAAAGTGTTATTATATTGCACTGGTTTAGTTGGAAGTGAGCTATGCTAACTCTGTAGTAGGTATGTATTGAATTTACATTTTAGGAATATGAGTAACAAAAAAACCTTTAATTTTTTTCTATGGAAACTATTGCTCATCTCTGTATTTGTCACTGCAATTAAAATTCCTGATCACTACAGTTATGTGCCTCTTTGAAAGATCTGCAAATTGCTTTTGGATGGCATAATGCATATCTTTTCCTTAGTGGGCAGGCAACAGCAAACACCAATAAGAATATTGCTTTTATTTGTTCCTCTTCTTGTAACACAGATGCTCTCTAAGCCTTGCCAAATTTACTCATTTGGATTTCTCAGTAGGAATGGATGTTTCCAACATACAGTGTAATTCATCCTCCTTTTCTCCTGCATCTCTTCAATAATTATATGCTTCAGTTGCTATATTACAGACATGGGAGTTGTTACATAAGATCCCCATTATACCTTTTGCCTTGTTTTACTAACCTGTTGAACTCCTCTGTTTTATTTGTCATACTTTAAGCAATCATATAAGGATGAAGGAGGCCATGAGCTTTATGAACCAATGTCCGTTTGATTCTTTTATTGAGCAATTTAAGCGGCCCCAAATAAGCAACTTTCCAATTTTCTACAGTGCACAAGTCTTTATACATGACTATCCTGATTTTCATTTTCATTCCTCCAAAGGATTCAATTAAATCCCTCATAATTATCCATCAATCCTTCATCTGCAACTCACACTATGATCCCAGAAATAAAGTAAAGCATGTTTACAGCTAGTCAATGACTTTGCAATATGCTTATTTCTCTTTACGATATATTTCATGGACTTGGTAGAATGGATATGAAGCCAATTGATCCTTCTCCCAAGATTTTTGAAGTTCACAATGGTACTATTGCAGCTTTTATTTGCATGTATTAGCAACAAGAAAGGGCTGCAGGGCCATCTATCCTAATCAACTGAGCCAATTTGATCTACAGGGAAGAAAGTATAGATCCCACACTTTGGAAAGTATTACAGTGTGTGTGTGTGTGTGTGTGTGTGTGTGTGTGTGTGTGAGAGAGAGAGAGAGAGAGAGAGAGAGACAGAGAGAGAGACAGAGACAGAGACAGAGAGATCAAAAGGCTCCTTTTTGTGTAGCACAACTATTGTGGAAAGCCTCCTATGGAGATCAGTCTCCCTCTTTGTTGATTTTCTACCAGCTTCTAAAATCTGAGTTTTTGGGGAGAACCTTCCCCTGTTTTGAGTTGTTGCCATCTTTTGCTCTCTATTTTTGGAATGTTGTTTTATTTTTAATTTTTATATGATGTTTGTTTTATATCACATTTTTATGTGAGCCACTGATTTTATGTGAGCCACCGAGAGCTATTAAACGCATATTGACAATGGAGATGAGAATATCAAATTAGAGAAAGAATCCTAAAACAGCTTGATTTCTAGGGGTTTTCAAAAAAAAAAAACTAATCAGCAAACAGGGGGTAATCTAATCTCCATGGCCAGGCTTTTCCCCAGCATTGGCAATGCATCACAAAAGCACATCTCCTCAGCCAAAAGCTCTGTAGAATATTATTTGGAGTTAACAATAAATATGAACTGGACTTTGCTTGGGAGTAGCTTTTTTATCATCATGAGACAATATTTCAGTCTTGAAAAATGAACTATTTCAATATAATATAAAACAAATGTTTCAGAGGAAAGTTTATTTTGTAAAAAAAAAAAGCTACTGTGTTCAAAATTGTGTGTGCGTGTTGAGATACCATATTGTATGAAATCAGTATTGACTCAGCAAGTCTTTTAAAGTGTTTGTACAGGCTTCATGCTGCTTTCAAGATGTTACTGTTATGATACCAAATTGATTTCCAATGTGAATATTCTAGTTTTGCTGGGATAAGATGACTTCAGTTCTACTAGTGTAGACAAGATTCTTGAGATGACAATTCTCACTCTGCTGATACAATGTTTCCTAATGGAAATTAAATTACATAGAACAAGAACAATTTAATATATACCAGGTACACTACAGTCTCTGCTCGCTATGGGTGGTTAATATTTATTGCTACATGAGCAAACTCTCATGTTATATTCTCTCCCTCTCCCTCTCCCTCTCCCTCTCCCTCCCTCCCTCCCTCCCTCCCTCCCTCCCCCCTCTCTCTCCTTATGCTGTGGGTGGTTAGATTTGTAATTAGATGTATGACAAATTATTTTTGATTCAAGGAATTGCTTACAATGGCTACTGGAGAAATTGAATAGCTTTCCTTCTGTTTGCACTTCATATTTAGTAGTTCTGAGAGGCAAAACAGATAAAGAACTTGGGTTTAATCTCTATACTCTTTGCAGAGGAAGAGTGAAAATCTGTTAGTTTCATCACTAGTATTTTGTTTCTTTAGCTTTGGAATGGAACTGCATGTGCAATATTAATGAGGTGTATATCACTAATGTACACTGCATTAGCATTCATTTGTACATGTAAAAGAATAATATCCATGCAGATATAAAAACATGGGGTCTTTTTACACAGTTATTCATTACTTACTTTAAGTAAATATCACCAAAACAAACATTTGGGGAAAATGTACCTAAGGTTTCACTCTAAAAACACAATAGTAGTGGTTCAATCATTAGACAGCACTCATACTGTATGCAAATTTAGTAGTTAACCTGTGTCTACTCATTTATCCCTGCAAGTAAATGTGTTGTGTAGAAAACAACTGATGAATATGCATACATGAATTTATTTTGCTAGATACTAGTATTTTATTGTATTTATTTAGCTCACTGTTTTTGATTGTTCTATTTTGAATTTTACTGGTCATTGAACTAATAATAATTGATCAATTGAAAATTCAGATAAATATTTTCCCCTTTCCTTTTAGTATAACAGTGTGGTTAATCTCATACTACAATTAAACTATAAGGACCTATATAAACTATAAGGTTGTAAAAGAATAGTGAAGTTGCTTATAACCACAATACTATGGACCAGTAATGAACAAATTGTTGTTGATGTTGTTTTTGTTTTAAAGGTAGTATTAGTATCAAGGATTTTATTAAGGTAAATGAGACTTTACCTGACTATGGTCCAATCTGTACTTTCTACCTTTAATCACCAATAGAGGCCAGTTGAAGAATTGCTTTAAAACTATTTTTTCAGTACTTCAAAAATATTCTCCTCCTCACCCCATTCTGAGTCATCTTTACTAATTCAAAACTTTTATTACAATCTGGAAATATTCCAAGCTTCATTTCCAGCACATCTTTTCTATCCAGTGTTTGCTCACTGCCTTGTATGGCCATTTTATGCTGGTCCATTCTCATTTATTCAACAGTTTTCCTTCTTCCCTCTTCCCTTTCAACTTCAATGGTTTTCTTTCCTTAAAATAAACATTAAGTTGCAATGTAGGTACATTGGAGAAAAATTACATGGTTTAAGTAAATGAATCTGGCTGCTATGAAGTGAAATCATCAGTTGTTTTTGCTTTGAATGTTTTATGGATCAACAAATGAAGAATTGTCCCCATTGCTTTAAGGGGGTATCTCTTAATCCCTAAGAGATACCAGATGCGAGCAAATGCTTGTACCATATAAGTGCCAGGCAGCACAACTTGCTTTCTCTGAGTCCTGAGTAGCAGGAAATAAGGGAAGGGTTGATCCTTAGACTAAGCATTAACCTGGCCATATTATCAAATCAGTATAATCTGGATAGGATTTTTTTAAAAAATTGGCTTCAGGAAAAGCTGACAATAGTACTGGATATAGGGAGCTTAGGCGGCTATGAGGAATTATCCCATGAGGAATTATCCCATCCTACAAGCTTTGGATAGGATAGTGGAGATCTAAACTAAACTGGGGCCAGAGCAAAATTGTGGCTTATTGGGTTTTTAATGTAACTTATTCAGGCTTTCTTCCAATGCATCATTTGTCTTCACTTGTGAAACGACCTTAGAACTCATTTGTGGCAATGTCGATTGTGATGAATTTGTCTCTTCAATAGGGAAGATAAATGCCAAATCAGGCCCAAGTCATCGTGCCTTGCTTTGACATATAAATCCAGACACAAAGGGGAAAAGGGAATAAGACTGAATAAGGGAATATTCCCTGCAGGTTTGGTTAAAGTGATACCAAATCTTTTGTTGCAGAAATTGGACAGGTCCTTTAATAAATCCTGTTTGTACATTCATCTTTTGACACTTTCCTTCAGGCAGCTGCCATTAAAACACTCAGACATTTCGTTCAGACAACATATGGCTTCTACATTCAGTGGATACCATAAGTGATCTGTAAAAGCCCTCTCAAAATGCTAGGAGCCCTCTATGAAGAAATAGCTGTGAAAAAGCCTTTTTTCAGATTCACAGAAGAACAATGTCCCCATCAAGAAATGAAGCTTCAATGCCACTTAAGTGCATCTTCTATTTTATGCCCTTCAATATATCTCTTGGTGTTAGGGAGGGAAAGGAGGGAAACTGGTTACAAAAAAGGGAGAAATGAAGTTGAAGACAGCAAATAGGCAAATCTATATTCAGATACTGTGCTTTTCCTAGACTATTATTTTTATCTTTGTTTTAGAAGCTCTGAATAGTCTATGTTGTGAAGAGTAACAAGTCAAATAGAGTGTTTTTTGCTGCATGTTATTCCTGGTTTCTTTTCTTTTTTCTTTTTCTTTTTTGCAAAAGTTTCTGAAATTAAGTTAATACATGGTTTGACAGCCTGAATTAATATCCTTTTCTGATAGTTATGCAGTAGTACTGGTTCATGGAAATATCAAATGGAGTACTGCTGGTTCCCAATTTACATCCCCACGAAACAGTATAACTGGAGATATAGGAGCTGTGATATACCTATTTTTCAAATTGCCTTTTGGAAAACAACCTAGTTGTTGTTGTTTTTTGGGGGGGGGTCTTTTCTGTGCTCAAAAAAATGATCTATGTGTCATTACTGTGGCAAGCATATTGTATTGGTTTCATGAAGCATGATAAAACTATATCTGGAAAACAGTTGAATCCTTAACATGCTAGACTGATTTCCCCCATCATGCTAAGCCAGTGATGGTGAACCTGTCAAAGGTGACATGCCCCACTGTTTTGGGTGACATGTCAGTCTTCATCAATAACTGACAACTATTCTTGAAAGCATGACTCGGAAAATGAGTTTGCTTCTCTTGTATTTCATTTCTGAAATATGTTTCTGTATATAATACATAGCATTATACATGATTGGGTTGTATTTATGTACAGAATTGTTTCTCTTTTGTTGGGTTTATATGATATGCCAGCGGAGTCAAGTTAGGTATTTTTGACATGTTGAGCCCAATTAACTCTTTTTCTATGGGAAGAATTCTTATAATTAACTCCCAAATCTTATTTTAAATCCATCTGGACCTTTATAGGTAACTTTTAAAATTCTAATCATAATTTTTCTAAATATTTATAGATATTCTCAGTCATCCAGGTCATGGTTGTCCCAAAGGTGCTTTTTCAAGAGGCAACTGGACTTTCTAGTTTTTCTTTGAAGATGTTTCACTTCTCATTCAAGAAGCTTCTTCAGCTCTGACCAGGGATGAAATTAGATGAGAAGTTAAATGTCTTCAGTGAAAAACCAGAAAGTCCCATTGCCTCTTGAAAAAACACCTTTGGGACATAATTTTGCTAATTATTTTCCCCTCCCAGAAAATAGTCCTTAGACTTACATTTTTTAAAAAATTCACTAAGGATTGGAGAAAAAAAACCTCATTGGGTGTTTTCAGGATCCAAAGATTCCTATCTTCTGAAAAGAAGTTAAGCAATTTTCAAAACTGATTAGAAAAGGAAGCATATGAACCTTGTTTCCTTTAAAGGCCCTAACATTTTTTTTCAAACTACAGGGGGTTTCATTCTTTAATTTAAAAGTAATATATCATTAGGATTTGCCCACATTAACATTGTTATTTTAAAAATCAATGATTTACCTGTGCAGTTCTTACGAAGTGGTTTTAAAAAAACCTGAATAAACTTGGATTGCCTTAAAATAACAGACCCTCTGTGTATATGAAACACGCTCTCAGAAAAAAGAAGAATTCCTTGCAAAACTCTATATTAAAATCCAATGCCAATTAATATTAGAAATAGCTTATTTACCATATAATTTTGTCATGGTATTGTTTTTTGCATAACATTTGTATATACCTCATTAGCAACATTTAAAGATAGTCTAAGAGATAGCTTTAAATTTTTAGTAAAAGATAATTATACTACACTGAAAATTTTCAACAATGAGCGACAATCATTTTTAACACTATTGACATTTCAGAACAGTATGGGTCTTATCATTTTCTCATGAATTTTTATGAGAATTAAATTAAATAAGTAAACTTTAATGTTGCTTGACCTGATTAATTAGCACACACAAAACTATAAAACACTCTTGAGTTTGGATACAGTTTGCATAGTTACTTGTTAGCACAAAGTACTGAAATTTGACTGAATGAAAACATCATAATTGCAAATGAAACGAGTATTCCTTTCTACCACTATGCTCTCTGAAATGGACTTAAAACTGGGGGTTTCACTTTTGGACAGATAAATATCTACACGAAAAAAAGCAGCAAAATCTTATCTCAACACTTATCCTTTTTGAAACCATGCATACAGTATCAAAAAATTTCATTATGATTTTTAGAATGGGAAATATGATGGAGAAGAAGAGAAAAAGAGCCAGTGTTCCCTAGCACTGGCTCTTGTTAGGGAAAATTATGAAAGACACTATATTGCATTAATCATAGTCTCTTCATCACTCATGATTTTATTAAGGCTCTATATTACAGTTTGCCACTAGATAGAATATAAATGAACATACTACCCAAGTCCAGTCCTTTTTTCTCTTCTGGATACTTCTCTGGAAATTGCTACATCATAATAGCAGTAGACTTATATACCGCTTCATAGGGCTTTCAGCCCTCTCTAAGCGGTTTACAGAGAGTCAGCATATTGCCCCCAACAATCTGGGTCCTCATTTTACCCACCTCGGAAGGATGGAAGGCTGAGTCAACCCTGAGCCGGTGAGATTTGAACCGCTGAACTGCTGATCTAGCAGTAGCCTGCAGTGCTGCATTTAACCACTGCGCCACCTTGGCTCATAATGCATTGTTCTTTAGGAAATAGATTTTCTCAAAAGGCTTTTTTCTCCTATTCCTCTGCAAATACATTACATCATAGCTGTGTGCTTCCAAATATAACTGTATGACAATTGAGTTGTTTAGATCCTTGCCTCTTCACCTCACCCAAGTTCTAGTTCAGTGAACTATGTGCTATACAGTACTTTAAGAAACTGCTTTATAAGCAACTCATCTAACTGGAGAATGCTTAAGAAAATGAAGGGATCATTGCTGATTACTAATGCAAAATGAATTCTAGTAAGGGTGAAAAATTACCACTAGCAAAAAAAAAAAAAGAGTTTATTATAATATATGCAAGTAGAACTGTGCAGAAATGATAATGTGGCAATCATTTGTATCACTCACATTGACACCCAGGAGAATAGCAGCTGTAATTTTCCACATAATCAGTAATTCTCAACATGAAGAAAATGAGATTGTTAATTTTACTCTTGCAAGTTGAAACTCTAACAACAACTGCATATTAAAATGACTTGAAGAATTGTCACCTAGTGGACTATCTTTTCCAAATAAAAATTTTCTGCTTGGTATGAAGCAATGCTTCATGTCCCCACATCTTAAAATGTTAAAGATACAGGGTTAATAGACCTTTCCTGTAACAGCTCCAATATGTTGGAATATTCTACCTCTTAAGAGCCAGATGGCTTATATGTTTTGATTGTTCAATAAGGATTCAGTGAGGATATAATTTCATTGGGCATTGGTGGTTAAGGGCCCTTCCATGTGTTTTATTAGGGCAGTTTTAATATTTGATTGTTTGAATAATAATTATGCCATTTTATCTGAGCTGCACAGATTATGTAGAAAAAACAAGATACAATGTAGACAAACAGATATAGATAGATGATATTCCCTACTCATTTAGAGAAGGAGAAATATATTTTAAAGATTGACTATTTAGGACTACATACCGTAGGTCCAGTGAAATTGTCATAGGTAAACAGGAGGGATGAAAGTTATTTATTTCAATCATTGCACTTGTTTACATGTCATTGAGTAATTTAATTTTAGTATAAGTTTTGGGAAGAAAGTCATAACTAATGCTTTACATGGAACATAGTCACAGAAAACATTTTCATCAGTCATGGTAAAGTTGTTAGACAAGTTGCTACTAGCATTAATGAATATTAATAAGAAAGAACCATAAAATTCAGTATATTGCTAGAAAATAAAATGCTAAGCTTTATGCAATTCAAATAAGCTCCAGGAGAAGATCTATAATTTCTATGTTTTTTTCCTTCATTCAATAATATCTGATTCTCAGACACCACAGTTTTCTTGGAAAGATATTTCAGAAGTGTTTTACCATTGCCTTCCAAGTACTAAGAGAAAGTGATTAGCCCATGATTACTCAGCTGGCTTCATGCCCAAGGCAGGACTAGAACTCACAGACTCCCAGTTTCTACCTGATGCTTTAATCTCTACACCAAATTGACTCTATCTAATTAGTTACCGTCAATTGCAAATGCTGCATCTGCTTCGTACATATGTGCAACATGACAATATGTGTACAGAAAAGACATAATATTACAATGTCTTTACAACAGAACAACATTGTTTTTGTCATTTGTTTCACTCCTTGTGGAATCTTTTCATCAGTTACTAAATACAGAGTAAATCCATTTCTGTCCCTAGAACAGTATCATTCCTAGTAAAAGCCTGAGATCATTATACTGGAAATTGTTTTCAGTACATAAACAACATTTACACATCATTCAAAAGATAAAAATAAAAAAACTAAAAAGGAAACAAAAAGATCAGAACACCTCCTAGCCAGCAATCAGCACCCAGATAAGCAGGGATTAACACCAGTAGCAATACCAGATAAACAATCAAGCAATAAACAATACTCTAATCAAGGTGCTACCAAATCAGACAAAGAATCAAGCAGCAATCAACACCCTAATCAAGGAACTACCAAGGAGAAAACAACATCCCACCAACTATAAAAGGGCAAGCTACTGTATATAAACAGAGAGCAAACCCCACTCACTTCTAATAGATATTATACACCATAGTCAGGTAATGGAACATCTGCAGAAAAACAACCAAGTTCAGAGAGCATCAAGAACTCTGAACTATAAACGTTTTTCTATTATTCCCAAAAAATCAGATTGATTTTTTTTACACCAGAACATTAGTATCAAAAACACATCATGACAAGGGGAGGCAATCTACAGAATCTGATAGTTCCTTAGCTCCTGACCACTATCAATCTTCTATGTTAGGAAGGAAGGAAGGAAGGAAGGAAGGAAGGAAGGAAGGAAGGAAGGAAGGAAGGAAGGAAGGAAGGAAGGAAGGAAGGAAGGAAAATTAACAACACTATTTTATCTTTCAGAGTTTCAGCTAACACCTCTTTTGATTCTTGGAGTCTCTGAAATTGAATGCCTAAGAATATATAGTCAGGGTTGTAATGTTAAAACTCTTTTCATGCTTCACAACAAGTTCAAAAGCTTTTAGTCCATTCTAATTCATACTCGTTCTAATGACTATATTTGTTCAATTAACCTATGTTTTTCTTAAAATGATTAGTTAAATTTACATTTAGTAAATATAAAAAAATATTCTACAAAGTTAATCTACTTATGTATCAAATAATGGTATTTTATAACTTTTTCCAGCAAAGTTTTCTTAGACATTTTCATCAGTCTGTAGTTTTTTCCCTTAAAAGGAATTAATTTTGAAAAGACTTTCTAATTTACTTAAGCTACACATTGTATATGTTTTTTAAAAGTCAAGCATGACATAATAGTGTTAAAGTGAGTTAGCAAATGCCACTTAGACAATGCTCAATAGGTATAATTCATGTGTTTGTTCTTCCTCCCTCCCACCTTCCCTCCCCGCCCGCTCTCTCTCCAAACAGATAGATGCTCAGACTTTATCCTTTTCTGCAGGTTCTATTCTCATTTTATGTCATTTGCTGTATCTGCTTGGATTTCTTCTTAAGAATAAAGAAGGTCTTGTTTGCCATCTGAAGTGATTCAACTGTAGACCTTAGACCTAAGATAGAATTTAGTCATGATGTCAGGCCAGTAGATACTATATGATGACAGTATGAGTGAATTCTAAATTTCTTTTTCAACCCTTGGTGTCCTGGAAATAGCAGGAAATACCATAGGGAATTGACATATATGACTTCCGTAGCTCAATTTTATCTGATTGCTAACTGCTCCAGAGAGAGGAATAGCTTCATTGAATTTTATTTTTTTGTGTGTTTTTCAGAGAAAGAAATATGGGAAATTTACAACACATTTCAGTTTGCAGAGATGAAGGAAAACTGAAAATAAAAACAGAAATGTTTCCTACATATTTTGCCACCAGAAGAAACATTGCTTTTGAGACACATATATTTTTACAGAATTGTGAGAAGGATTGTGATTTGTATGTTATGGACCCTCAAATTGTGACTCTGGAAAATTTTCTAAGTTTTTAAAGACAGCATATTCAACCACCCTAAATGAGGGAGCCCCACAATTGTAAAAGAAATCACTGCTGACTTTTTTTTTGAAGGACAGATACTGAAGCTGTAGCTCAAATACTTTGGTCACCAAATGAGAAGAAAGGACTCATTGGGGAAAAACCGTCCTGATGTTGGGAAAGATAGATGGCAAAAGGAAAAGGGACAGCAAGGGATGACATTATTAGATAGAATCATCAACCCAATGAACATGGATTTGTGGAAACTGTGAAAGACAGTGAAGTATGGGGAGGGGGAGGCTGGTTTGCTGTGGTCCTTGGGGATCATGAAGAGTAAGTCATGACTTAGCAAGTGAACAACAACAAAAGAGAGATCATTGACAAAACCAATTTTGGTTGCCTTTGGAAGTGAGATATATACTTTTTCTAATTAATTCTGTCCCAAAGCAAACTCCTTGTGGATAGTCTTATAGGCTACAGAAATCTATAGATGTTCAGAGTAAGTCAGCAGCTATTAAGATTCCAGTATGAATGACAGATAGCAGGCTAATGAGCAGGCATAATGGAAAGCAGTATATACACAATGTGTAATAAACAAAAATAATTTTGCAAATGTGTATGCAGCATTGCAACAAAGCATCAACAGATCAAAAGATATCGGCTCGTCACAAGAGACCATCCAGACAGAAACCCAATATTTTTTACTGTTGCCTTTTTTGTTATATTTGTTATATTTATGCTGATAAATAAATAAAGGGAGACTAGTATAGATCTATTTCAAGCTATTTAGCTCTCATCAGCTAGCCACACCCTTACTGGGAATCGAACCTGTGCTCTATTGCCTCTAAGGCAGATGTGTTAACCATTGAGCTACAGGGCTCGACTCCTTATCAGCGAGGCCAGGGTGAAAGATATATATTTAAAGTCACAACCCCTGGTATGCCCAAATATGGGAGGAAGGTCACACTTCCACTCTCTGTCTTCGGCTCATCATAAGAGACCATCCATCCCTGCCTTAGAGGCAATAGAGCACAGGTTCGATTCCCAGTAAGGGTGTGGCTAGCTGATGAGAGCTAAATAGCTTGAAACAGATCTATACTAGTCTCCCTTTATTTATTTATCAGCATAAATATAACAAATATAACAAAAAAGGCAACAGTAAAAAATATTGGGTTTCTGTCTGGATGGTCTCTTGTGACGAGCCGAAGACAGAGAGTGGAAGTGTGACCTTCCTCCCATATTTGGGCATACCAGGGGTTGTGACTTTAAATATATATATATATATATATATATATATATATATATATATATATATATATATATATATATATATATATATATATATATATATATATATATATATATATATATATATATATATATATATACACACATACATATACATATACACATACACATACACATACACATACACATACACATACACATACACATACACATACACATACACATACACATACACATACACATACATATACATATACATATACATATACATATACATATACATATACATATACATATACATATACATATACATACATACATACATACATATATAATAGCTAAGATATTCCAAACCGTTCATGTGTCTAGTATGCAAAACAGTTTTCTTCACTTAAAATGCAGACCAAGCAGCTATCCATATTTTTCTGTCTATATATCTGATTATGATTCCTCTTCTCAAATAATACCACACCGGGAAGGGCGGGGAACTACATCTATGAAAATTCCCATACTATGTGTACATATATTATCAGATCAAACTGGTCTGAACTGTATAACTTGATATTAAATTGGAGTGGATTTTCAATATCTTTGCTCAGAATGTATAACAATAAATTAGAAGTATGTGAGCCTGAAAGATGAGAGATGAGAGGTGCCTTAGCTTATGATATACTAGCTTGTTTGAGCTGATACATATTATATTTCCCCACTATTCAGTTTAACCATTTTGCTGCTGTAGCAATCAAACAGGGATTATATTATTGAAGCTGTCAGATATATGACTTGTTAGTATAACTTAAAATAGTGAAAAACCTGTTCTGGAAGCATTCATAAGAAGTTGTACATAAAATACTAGGAATTCTCCAAGGAATGACTGATTTCTTTCCACTTTACTACATTAAAAAGACTGGGTATAAGAAAGTAACCATAATGTATTGACTACCTAATGGACATAGCTAAACCTAGGTATTATAATGAAGTCTCTTAGATACATGGATGCAAAAATCTGAGCTAAACTTAGTTATAAAGCCCAGGCATGGATATTTCCCTTATTTTTCAGAGTATAAGACTTTTTCCTCCAAAAAAGAGGGTGAAAATCTGAATGCATCTTATACACCGAATATAACATATTTGGCCCCCAGAAACCCTTCCCCCTTCGCAAAAATGGATGTGCAAAGGGTTTGGGAGGCCTGCAAAGTACTCCTGGGGGCTGGGGAGGGTCATTTTTTTTGCTCCCCCAGCCCCCAGGAGCACTCTACAAGCCTCCCAAAGCCTATGTATGCATGTCCTGTTTTTTGCAAAAAGCAGGCCCATTTTTAGCACACAAAAAAAGGTTATTTTTTGTTCGTTTTTGGCCTCCTAGCCCCCAGGAGCACTTTTCAAGCCTCGCAAATTCTCTGTATTCCCTGTTTTTCACAAAAAAAAACCAAGACATTCAGAGGGTTTGGTAGGTCTGCAAAGTGGAAAAACTTTTTTTTTATTTATCTCTTCAAAATCTTGGTGCGTCTTATACTCTAAAAAATACAATAAGTATCTCTTTCCATGTAATGTATATTGAGTTTAAGTTTGCATCTCATTCAGATATACACATTGACAACAAATATCCACTTCTGTCTAAGGTCATTGAACTCAGGATCTGAAGAGTTGGTTTTAACCTGAAAGCATTTCTGAATGTCTCACCTCTAGGTCATATTCTACACATAAAGACTGGATGCAAATTCTTGTACTGTAGCAACTTCTGTAGATACTTTTACAGATTTCCAAGAAAAGTATCTGCCCTCTTGAATATATGTACTTAATATCCAAAATGCATATGATTTTATGGAAACCTAATACATGGCTGAAACTACATTTCACAGTAGTAAATATACATCCAAAGGTTTTTTTTCCCATCTTAGGCAGACAGACAGGCAGATGCCGTTTTTTACAATAAATAACATGTTTATTTGCTATGTGCATGTTCATCTGTTATTTCTTTTTGTATTTTTATTTTCTTTAAAAGATCCCTGTGCTATAAATAAGCCATTTTTAGTCAAAAAGTCTTTGGAGATTGAAGACAATACTATGAAATTTTCATGAATCTTTTGATATGTATGATATGTCTCACACTTCTATTAACAGACCTTTAATAAAATTTAGAGTAATTATAACTTAATTCTAAATGAATCCATTCAACAAATCTGAAAACAAAGGGGGGGGATTTTCAAGAAAGAAAAAGAACCTCTAATTTTAATTCCAGGTTTTTAAAATTATTGGAGAAATTAATTAGCATGCAATACTGATAAAAATACATTCAAATACATTCAATACATTCAAATACATGAAATTACTCATTGGATCTTTAGCTAAACTAAACCATAAAAAATATTGGCCATATTAGTCATTTAACATTGCCGAATCTCAGTAACAATTAGGATTTATTAAACATATTCTTGTATCTAATACAACTGCATATGGTAAGGCTTGTATGCAATGAATCTTTAAATATAATGCTAAGGATTTAGTTTAATCCTAGCGATAGCTTTCTGTTTACTCAGCAACAGGTTCACATGTGAAATCACATAAGGAAAAGTTCAATCTCCTGCACTCATGTAAAAGATAAAATAAATACAAAATTCAGGTTTTCCTGCACATTTATTGTATACTGAAAGGCCTGGTTAGACGTCACTTACCATCAAGATAGAGCGGCAGTTTTTACGTTTGTACCGTAGAAGAAAGAAGGTGCAGACAAGTGTCCTTTCACGCCTGGAGATCCTCTCCCTCCGTCATGAATGAAAGCAGCCCGTAGAAGGAACCAGCAGCGGAATCCCAGGGGAAATAAACCTTGCAGCATGTCGAAAAGCAGCAAGCAGCCCTCACTAGCCTCCAGTCAGGTAGTGATCGGGCCTCCTGGCTCTGGGAAAACCACCTATTGTCATGGCATGCAGGAATTCTTTTCCGCAATTGGGCGCAAAGTAGCTGTGGTGAATCTGGACCCAGCAAACGAAGGGATTCCGTTCCAGTGTGCTGTGGATATCTCTGAACTGATCACCTTGGCTGATGTGATGGAGAATTTGAAACTTGGCCCCAATGGTGGCTTAATCTACTGCATGGAGTACCTGGAGGTGAATTTTGATTGGCTGCAGGAGAAACTGGACCAACTGAAAGGACATTACTTCTTATTTGATTGCCCCGGACAAGTGGAGCTCTGCACCCATCATAGTTCATTGAGAAACATCTTTGCTCAACTTGCTAAGTGGAATTTCAGTTTGGCTGCTGTTCATCTGGTAGATTCTCATTACTCCACAGATCCCGGCAAATTCATCTCTGTTCTCTGCACTTCCCTCTCCACAATGCTGCACATAGAGTTGCCCCACATCAACATCCTCTCCAAAATGGACTTTATTGAGCAGTGTGCGAAGTTGGCATTTAATCTAGATTATTACACAGAAGTTCTTGATCTGTCCTACTTAGTGGACCATTTGGCCTTAGATCCATTCTTCAAGAACTACCAGCGCCTGAACAAGAAACTGGTGGGAGTGATTGAAGACTATAGTTTGGTCTCTTTTGTTCCCCTCAATGTCCAGGACAAGGAAAGCATGCAGTGCCTGATGCAAGCAGTGGACAAAGCCAATGGTTACTGTTTTGGGGACTCTGAACACAGAAACCTCAACGTCTTGATGTCTGCAGCGATGGGAGCTGATTTTCATTTTACTTCCACCCTGGCTGTCCAGGAGAAATATGTGCAGCCACAGGAGAAAACGGTGGAGGAGGAAACTTTAGACATGGAACACGCGAGTTACAGCAATCACTGAAGGAGGGTAGATCGGCCTGCCCAAAATGGTCTCCCAGAAAGAGCAGCGGTGTGTGTTTGTATACTGAAAATCACCTTTGAGAGTCAATTTTGTTTAATGGTTAAAACTAGAAATTGGGGGATCATAAGTTCTAATCCTACCTTAGACACAAAGACAGCTGGGTGACCTAGGGCCCAGTCATATCCTCTCAGCCCTAGGAAGGAAGTCATGGCAAACTACTTCTGAAAGAGCCTGGCCAAGAAAATGCAGGGCCTTGTTCAGTCAACCCTTCAGAATTAGATATGATTCAATGGAAGAAAAATAAATAAATCAACCAGATTTTCAATTGATTTTCAGACTAGATTGTCAAAAACCCACTTTGTGATTGCTAAACACAGAGAAAATGGGGTATATAGGATTTTTGTAATAAATAATTATCTTAAGTACATGAATAAAAAATCTGTTTATTTGAAATGTTCCAATGTTCCTGTATGCAAATATAAATTTCCCTCTATATTTGTACAGTAAACAAATGATTAAAATATAATATATGATATATAACAGATGCTTTATCTGATTGGTCTCCAGTGTAACACTGAATTATATTTCTGTAGTACTTGGAATATTATAGACTTTTATGAATATAGCAATTTATGAACAACATAAAACCAGAACTGAGGAGATTACCTGAACCTTTTTCACCCTGACATGGGCCATTCATTACCTGCAACTATATAGAAAAAACCTATCTTAGTTCCTAGCTAAGATAGACAAACCTATTCTAGTTCCTAATCCACATTTTAACCCTCAGTGATTGCTTGTGTTTCTATAAGAATTCAGAAATTGACAGGCTTCCCTGGATTTTGAAAAGGCATATTGTGATAGTATACATCTACATGCAAAAATGTAGGCGTCCTTGGTCAAATTATATTTCAATGAGCCCATAAATAAATAGAAGCTGACACAACATCTACATGGTAGAAAAATTAAACACACCTTTAGGCAAAATTGAATCCATAGTTACTATTTTTATGCAGTTGTTTATAGATACAAAATAAGAGAGCAGTGATTGTGACAGGTGGAGAACTTTGGAACCCTTTCAGGCAATACTTCTGTAACATGTTATTTGGCATAAATAATAGGTTTCAACTGTTTCCTATAACACTTTGAAGTCAGTGTTTTGCTGAAGGTGAGTCTTGCCAGGCAGCTTTGTTCTGAACCTGTTGACAGACAGTTGAACCACATCTTGTAAAAAGCAAAGGGGTGGCTTTGAAGGACAGGAGAAAGAGAACTACCAAGGACATGGACAAAGAAGCAGGGCTTAAGCCTAGGCCAAGAAAATAACTTGAGCAAACATCTCTGGCAAGCCCTTTCCTAGCTGACATAAAGATAAAAGGAGAGAGGGGAAAAACATTCAGATTTGCAAGATTTTGTTATAGTTTAATACCATTTCAAGAAGGGGAAAAAAACCTCAAAACTGAAAGGATAAGTTGGAATTTCTAGAAATGGAAACCAAGCCAATAGATAAAAAGGAAATGTAGTAAACAACTGAAATATCTCAATTCACTGTGAATAGTCATTTTAGAAGCATCATAGGATGGTGGCAAATACAGAAGCTGATTTAACAAAAAATGTAAAAATAATATAATTAATGTCACAGTCTCTGAGCAAATCTGTGCTTCTAGCATACTCCAGCACCAGCATGAAGCAGCCAATATTTATCGAAGGTAGGAAGACATACGAACTCAACTCACCTGCAATTAACACAACCTCCAGCCATGTTTTTGGCTTCATACTATCTGATATATGCTGATTCCAATTGGATCATTTGTTTAGCGTGCTGCACTTCAATTCTTCAGCAAAGCTTTTTAGCTTCATTTAGCTTCTGTGACTTGTGGCAGAAGGCAGCTTCTGACAGTCATTGCCCTCCATTTTTTTTTTCTCCAGTGGAATGATGAGATGTTGGGTTTCTCCAGCTCACCCATCCCCCTATTCAAAAATTAACTTACCAGTGATAGAAAAGTGGTAGAGCGGTTTTTGGTTTTGACCAGATGAAATTGATAAGAATTCTGTCACTTTCATCTTGTAGTCCAAGAACAGAAAAAAAGGTTAAATGGTCATTTTGTTTACTGACCCAGGAAGTATTAAAAGCAGAAAATTCATACAGTGTGGGTTTTAATTGACACAATATGGACATAACATCAAGGCACCACTGCTTCCAAAGCAAGGAAGGATTTCCTAAATCAAGTACATTTTAGACCACTTTATCCCTCGAGACAAGCAACTGAAGGCTGAAATGTGGAAAAGCCCTATGATTGCAACTCTATACCTACATACATAGAAAATATATTCAATTCAGTAAGTCTTTTTAAAAGAGTGTATATGACTGTACTGTTTATGTATACAATAAATCTATATTTTTGGATATAAATTACAGTGAAAATTACTGGGTGTATCAATTATTTTTCATTTTGTTGCAGCTTAAAATAGTGTTTATATACAATATTGTAAAACTACTGAAAACTAAAGACTCATATAATATTTTACTTTATTTACTTGTTTATACTTTCTTATCAACCTCTTCATTTTAGTTTCCTGAATCTGTCTACAAGGTTAATTACTGAAACTATGGAAAATTGTTTGCATTCTGAGAAATCTAAATACATTGAGAAATGCTTCATACCTCCATCATTCTGGGTTTTTCTTTTTAATAGACTTAAATATATAATTAACATCCCATAGGATTCATTCAGGATAAATGAAACCTTCAAGCCTTGGAGACAATTTTTCTAGTTAGCAATAATATGCCTTATTATCTTGACAGGACATTTGGCACAATCCCAAATTAGAAGATTACAAAGGGAAGAAGGATGGAATTTATTGTGTGTCTCCCCGCTCTTCTGCTATTCTTTAATGATCATTATTACTAATATGCCTTGGCAAATTATGTTGAGAGGTATATTGCAGTCCTAATCCAGGGCTTCATGTGTTAGTTAGGCTGAGTATAACCTAGCAAAACCTCTCCTTAAATTACACTCTGATCTAAAATGAATTAAAACCCCAGGAAAAAGAAACAAAAGCCTAGATGGGAAAATACATTCAATGTAATACTATCCTTACTTTAATATCCATTCTCCTAAAATTCTTCTTAAAAAGAGAAAATTAAGCCTTCTCAGTTTTTTAAAAAGGTAAAGGTAGAGCTTGAATTCTGATGATAACGGAAAGTCCTGATAATGCCAATATTACAAAATGTTGAAGTACAGAGATACAGATCCCACTTCCATGTACTTGTCTTCAGCTATCTGAAGGTAGTTCATGACATTAGCATTCATATTATGTTTATTTTTGTAACACTAGGAAGTCTGGCCATTACCTTTTTTATTTTTATTTTTTGTTATTTCCAGTTCTAAGTTACAAACCTGGGATTTCCCAATAATCTCCTACTGATATATTAATCAGACATGGAGTTTTTTGTTCTCTCCCTCTTTCATTATATTTTTCTTCAGCATATAAGTCTGCTCCTGCTATAATAGCAATAGCAATAGCAGTAGACTTATATACCGCTTCATAGGCCTTTCAGGCCTCTCTAAGCGGTTTACAGAGAGTCAGCATATTGCCCCCAACAATCTGGGTCCTCATTTTACCCACCTCGGAAGGATGGAAGGCTGAGTCAACCCTGAGCCGGTGAGATTTGAACCGCTGACCTGCTGATCTAGCAGTAGCCTGCAGTGCTGCTTTTAACCACTGCGCCACCTTGGCTAAATAAATTCAACAACTAAAATCAAAAATATAGATGTAAGGAGGCATGAATGGTAATGACATGTGGACAATCTATATTCAGACTATCATTTCTTTTTAAGAAATCCTGATGTACTGTCATCTATATTTTTTACTAAGCTTGTCATAGAATGCTGTCTAATGCACAGAATTCTCCACACAACTTGTACTATATATCATTTTAAAAAGCGTATAAGTACATGAAATTCTTTTGGATTGTGGCTTCTATTATGTCTGACTGAAGATGTCTCTTCAGAGATGACAACCACTGCACAGATAAAATATTAGTTTGACAAGTCCTTCAAATTTCTCCAGAGATGGGGAGCACAGAAAAATGCCCACAAGTGCTCTATATGTCTGCTCCTCATAAGGTAAACATACTTTCTCATAGCATTTGGGAATGTATGAATATTAGGGACCTTAAAACAGTGGGCTTAATTTCACACCTGGTGGGTTTTGCCTTTTTTGAATGTAAGATATTTTAAACAGAGAGTATAAAAATTTAAATTGGCAAAATACCAATAGAATTCTACACAAAAGTTCTACTACATACTCTTTTAAAAAGTACAACTGTATGAAGAAATTTCTCTATATATAACTTTTGCTGAAACATTTGAAAAATAAATTTATAATTAAATAATGTAATCATGGAACCAAACTTATATTAAGAGCTGAGGCTTAATGAAGGTGCTAATGGACACTAAGGAGCTACTGACCCAGACAGAAGAGAGTTAAAATGGTTAGGTTTGCACTATTTTTATGTTGAAGAGGTTTTTTTAAAAAAAAACATGGACTGAAATATTAATAACTATTATTTCAGAAAGGATATAGATTTCAATGGATAAACATTTACCAGATGAGAAAAGGTTTATTTTTTTTACCTGACATAAACATTACAGAGACATGGAAGATAACAAAATCAAGATTAGCAAAATGGGAATAGGAAAGTCAAATAAAAAATTCAAGGGTCTTGACATGGAAGAGATGTGACAAGAAAGCCTGGTGAAAACTTTGAAGACTCTTTTTAAGAGCCAAAGAGAATGAAAGATCAACTTCTGTGACGCCACAGGAATGATTTCTGTAGAGCACAGGTGTCAAACTCATGGCATCACATAGCTGTCACATGACATTTTGAGATATCCCCCCCCCCCAATTCATGGAGCTGGGATGGGCATGGCCTATGTGTGAAGCATCTGGCTCATGGGCTGCCAGTTTGACACCCCTGATTTAGAGATAAAGATTGTGCAGAGTAAAAAAGAAGGAATCCAAAGTTGGACTATTTAACCAGGGACAATGTTTGTTTTGATATTTCTAATAACTCTTTTTACTGAACCAATAAGATGATCTCTGGATTGTGTAGGTGTGGAGAGGTTATGTGGTGAAGAATTTATTTGTAACTTGTACGGTGGAAGAGGGTGTGATGATGGTTGGAAACCATTTCTTTATTGCTATTTTCTTTTCTTTTTTGCTTCTCTTTTCCATTTCTTTTTCCTTTTCCTTTTAATTTAGTTTGTTTTAGCTTTTACTTTATTTATTAAAAAGTATGTATGCAGGAATTCTGATACAGACTACTAAGAATGATGATCTCTTTCCTCTCTTCCTATATAGTCAAATTTATTGAATATACAATTGTCCTGTTTTCATTACATGCTCAATAAAGAGGAATCTAATTTCACCCCAAACTTGGTTTCTTTTTATCCACTTTATTTTGTGAACTCTCACTAAATCATTACCTGCTAGCAGTTGTAAGAAAGAGACAAAATCCTAGACAGTATGCATGAAATGGGATTTCCTTAATAGCTCCATCTTTGTCTCTGTTTTACATTTGGATCTTAGATGAATTAATGATGAAACAAGATCAGAAAAGGGTGGAATTGAGTAAGGTTTCTTAGTTGTTAATCGCATAAAGCCAACTATTGCATATATTGGAGATTTTTTTTCTTTTACATAGACTCAGAACAAACAAAAACAGGAAACTACAGCTTTTCAAATGACTTTGGAGATTAACAATATTATACCAAATCATTATAAATTATTTCTGCTGGAAAATATATTTCAGTTCGTTAACTATAGATGAATGTTCAACGACAAACATGAATGTTCAATGCAAAGATGAAATCTTAAATATATGTAAGATTTCAAAATACGTATGTAAATATATATATACAAATACTTCTAAAGATTATCTATGGTTTTGTGCTTTCAGTTTATTCATTTGAAATTGGTTTCAAGTTACTCATCATTTTATTTTTGCCTTGATAAAAATAATTGTAAAAGATTAAAATTCCATTTTGGAATATAATATAAAGCTACATTACAATACAAAACAGAATTTTAGCTTACATTCATTTTGGGATTTAATACTAACGGGAGAAAATAATATAGGGATATGGTTATCCAAGCTAATTGATAAATGTTTCTTGTGTTTATTTCCCTTGATATTTATTTTAAGATACATGGTTAAATATCTCATTATATTTAATAGGATTCTATCTTTTTATTTTTATTTCGGCTTTTGAAGTGGGGGGAGATTATTAATGATTCAGTTTTCATTTCTCAAAAGAATATGTATTTCTATATCCTAGATGAGAAAGCATCTACATTGTAATGACTTTTTAATCATTATTTTTATATTTTTATTTTTAGGTAAGTAATACTATATATTGCTCTTTTTTCTTTATGTATGGTGTTTTAAAATTTTATTATTTATTTATTTGGTGCCTTTGAGTGCATTTGTAACTTCTTGAGTTAGTTTTTAATCATGTGGACTCATTCCTTTGGAAGATTTTAGAAGTGATTTACCATTGCCTCCTTCCTATACTTGAGAGAGAGTGACTGATCCAAAGTCACCTAGCTGATTGTGTGTCTAAAGCAGGTCTAGAACTCATGGTCTCCTGGTTTCTAGCCCATTACCTTTAACCACTACACCAAGCTGGCTCCTATGTATGCAATATAACCTCCATGTAAATACTGACTTCCAACAGATCACATATTATCCTACCTTTAAAAAATACTATTTGGCTTTTAATATTTCTTTTCCTTTTTTCTCATTATTAGGACTCAGTGATTTCCACTTTTTTTGTCTTTTGCTAGTAGTAAGTAACTTGAATTACTCACATCATTTCAAACTGTCAAACACAATTATCTTGGACTTCGATACATCAATTTTAAGATCCATGCTTCTTATTGCATCATGCCACTAACTAGCAATTATTGCAAATCACCAGTTTCTCAGTCAACAACAATCAATATGCACACACTTTGACAAACTCAAAAAACACATCTGAATTCATCTTATGCGTTCTTTATGCATTTGCTCCTAAAACTTTTAACTAATACTGTTTTAAATTATTTATGAGTCAATTTATTCTCATATGTACTTTACTTCCAACATATATATTTGTCTAGCTGTCTTAAACTACTCAAACTCAATTGATGTAAAAAATCTAAGTCAAACCTATAATTCACTTCTAAATTAACAAATCAATGATACAGTTTTATCTGTCAGTTATATATATTTCAATGATTACCTGAAGACCAAAATATCTACATCTTTTTATGTGCATACATGAAGTCACACCACATTTTATAGCAACTATATGTCTTTATAACTTTCCTAATTGTTTTGTCAATTATCCTCTTGTATATGTTTTTTTCTCCTCCGCAGCCTCCTTCATTTCATTTTTCACTTAGCACTATTTTTTCTATTTAATCAACATCATTATGTAAAATAATTAGTTTGTACTGGACTGGACTGATTCTGTATTATCTTCTCCAACACTTTATTGAGAGATTAATTTATCTTTAATACTTTTGTTGCTATAGCAGTGATTTTGTGATATCTTATAATAATATTTTATTCATATTAGAGAAATGAATGCATTGATAAAGCAGTGATTATTGATAAATATTAAATATAAGTTTTCATTTTTTCCTACTTAGTTTCTATTTTATTATTTTAATTATCTTTTCCCTTAGAGTAAGGCAACCAGATTTTCAGATTGGTAAAGAGGGACACCATTGACGGTGGGGGGGAGGGGGCTGATTAAAAATTTTATATTTTGTCAAAAGGTCACACAAGGTGATTATATGACCCCAGGACACTGAAACCATCATAAATACGAATCTGTTGCCAAACATCAAAATTTTGATCACGTGACCATGAGGATGCTGCAATGGTTGCTAAGTGTGAAAAATGGTCGCTAAGTGTGAAAAATGGTCATCAGTCACTTTTTTCAATGCCATTGTAACTTTGGTCACTAAATGAACTGTTTGAAACCTAAAGCTAGCTTGCATTATAATGCCTTATGCTAGCTTACATTTTCAAGGGAGAGAAGCTAAACTCCTTATTAGAATTGAAATAAAAATGAATAGAGTAGAGTAGAGTAGAGTAGAGTAGAATAGAATAGAATAGAATAGAATAGAATAAAATAGAATAGAGTAGAATAGTTTATTAGCCAAGTGTGATTGGACACACAAGGAATTTGTCTTTGGTGAATATGCTCTCAGTGTACATAAAGAAAAATAAAATAGAATACATTCATCAAGAATCAGAAGCTACAACACTTAGTGATAGTCTCTTCTCTCTCTCTCTCTCTCTCTCTCTCTCTCTCTCTCTCTCTCTCTCTCTCTCTCTCACACACACACACACACACACACACACACACACACACATTCCTCCTCTGGATTCACTGGGCCATTGATAAATTCCCCCTCCTGTGCACACCTTCATCCCCCCCCCTCTCTCTCTCACACACACACAGACACTCCTCCTCTGGATTCACTGGGCTGTTTATAAATTCCCCCTCCTGTGCACACCTTCAGCCTCTCTCTCTCTCCCTCCCTCCCTCCCCCCCTCTCTCTCATACACACACACACTCCTCCTCTGGATTCACTGGGCCATTTATAAATTCCCCCTCCTGTGCAAACACTCCTTCAGCCTCTTTCTCCCCTCTTTCTGGATTTGCTCCGAAGTTTTTAAAATTACCTCTTCTGTATAGAGACCAGGTTATCAGTCACGTGAGACATACGCTGTGTTTCTATGGCACAGTAATCCCCTCCCCAAACAACATGCAATGCCAATTTAGAAGCCCGGAGCAGCTGAGGCGAAGCAGCAGTCCGGGGGGGAGGGGAAGGGGCTGAGCTTGGACAGCCTCGGAGGCAGCTGCTAGCTCCGAGAGAGAGAGAGAGAGAGAGAGAAAGAGAGAGGGGGGAGGGAGGGGCTGCTCAAAGCAACAGAAGAAGAAAAAATCCATGAGGGAAGCCCATGGTCTCCACATGGAGTAACGTCTTCTCCCTCAGCCATTGGCAACAGCTCTCAAGGACGCGCGGGCGGGAATGTGCTCGGCTCGAAGAATATACGCTCTCAGTTGCTAGGAGAGCCTGAAGGCGGCTGGAGGCTTTTTCGTAACTTAAAAAAAATTGGGACTTTTTTAACCCCCCCCCCCCGGGGTGCGGGACAAATTGTTCAAAAGAGGGACTGTCCCGCTGAAATCGGGACACCTGGTCACCTTACTTTAGAGTTAAGTATTGTTCTGTTTTCTTTGTGATAATTCTTATTCCTTCCTGGGGCTCTAAATGGCCCAGCCACTTTTTCAATTTTTTTTTCATTGCCACACTTCCATTCATATCACTATCAGAATACCTATTTACCCTGAATTATATTTATTCAGATTTAGTATGATGCATATTTTTCCCAAAGCTATTCCAGTCACTGTAGCATAACATGAAACTATCACCAGCATCTTATTCACACCTACTCAACAGCCCCTGAAAACATCTTATATATTTTAGTGCAGGAAAACATTTCCTCTGCCATACTATGAGAAAGGCTTGAGCGAGGAGAGTTATACACACAGACAGACATGCACACTTAGTCCTAAACCAAAAATGCCATTATTTTGGGCATCAGTGAGGTAGCTTTGCTTTGTTTTCAGTTGCAGGGAAACATTAGTCATATATTCTATACTATGTTTTTTTCCTGTAAAAAAAGAACATGTCTGAATAGATTCCAGGGAAATGTATTAAGACGTAGCTACCTCTTCTTTAAAGCAAATTTAATCCTTTAAAAGCTTTTTTCTCTTGCAGAAATAAGAAACTGTCTCAACTGACATAAAACAGATACATTTAATATAATTTTTAAACAGTACTTAAAAAGCAATGTGGTATTATTCAAATTAACATACACAAACATATTACTGTAAAAATGTTAGCTATATAACTTCTATAAAAGAATATATATGAAGAAACACAAATATGATTTGTGCTGCCTATTTAGAGAAATCTGCTAGTTTCTGTTATTTTCATCAGATGCCATTAAAGTACACCTGTACACACTACACTAGGGTAACCTTGAAATTTTAGGTGGCTCTTGGTAACTCCAGAAACACAACCACTTTAATAAAATACAGACGTATTTTGCCATTATCTTCTTCTAGGAAGTTTATGAACTTCCCACTTAACCTAAATTGCTGACAGTTTCATAACCAGCTATCAAGTCTAGGTGACAGAATAATGTATTTTTTTCTAATCATTTTTAAAGCACATACAGACACCTATACCCACCACACCCACACCCACAGAACACACACCCATGCTGGCAGATAAAAATGGAAATGCTTTAGTGCACACAACTTGAAAAATGAATAGTTCTAAACAGGAAATATGTAAAGAGAACAATAGAATAAACAAACATTCATGTTTTTTAATAAAACGAAGTTGTGATGAGAAGACAGTAATCAAATTAAGAGTTTATCACTTAGTTATAATTTCAGGATACTAGGGTTATATGTTAAGAAGCTCTGAGTCTTAAAAAAATAAAACCTTGTATCTTGATAAATAAAGATGCAAGAAAAAATTGGAATGCATACATATTTTGGGTTGTCCCCAGGATCCAGAATGCCATCTTTCCTTATATCCTTGCTGGTTTGAGCAGTAAGAAGCAGAGTTATATCTAATTAGAAGCAGAAGAATCAATTTAAGCAAGTCTGATTATGTTAACAATTCCACATACTCAAGCTCAAAAAAATAGAATATTGCCTATCTTAAAATAATTATGTGAAGTTATTGATAATATAAATGGGAAAGTTGGGCATGTGATGAAGGATGTGGCCTGCATGAGCAACAGTTATTTAATATTGTCTACAATTATTTAGCTGTAGTAGAGAATGAAAATGTCTTTTATAAAATATTTGTAAACAAATGTATGTACCCATAGAATTAATTAAAATTATCTGTTAAGTTTCTAATGTTTCAAGGCTTATTTAATGTTACTGTATAACATCATCATCATTTAAGCCATTGTGTCAGGCCTGCAGTTATATTCCTTTTAAGATTTTTTGCCTGCCACACACTCTATTATTTTCCTATGTTGTTTCATTAGTGTAGTAGTTGGGAGGGGGAATAGAAAGGAGTACAATTGTGGAATATGTTGTTGTCATTCCTTTCTAGAAGCCCAAGGTCATCTTTTGACTCCGCACTTCTGCACCTGACCGGAACCAGCTGGGTGGAGATGCCAGCGTGGCCAAAGAAGATTGGACCATGTGATGGATTTATGGGTGTGGGGATAAGATCATGAACTTTCAACTGGGTGGAATCCCAGGAAGTTTTCAGATTTGGGGTTTCCACAGTCGTTGCCAACATGTCTGTATTATTAAATTGGAACTTTAAGGATAGCTCTGCCTTGGACTCTGATTTAATTCTGCATGATATTTGAAACGCTGACACGTTGTTTATCCACTGCAGGATGAAGGCCTTCTCCTCATGTTTCCAACCAATATGGTCCTAAGCTTTCTTTTGGCAGTTGGACCCACAATACTTGTTGATATCATTAATCCATCTTGTTTTAGGGCTCTTTCATGGATGCTTTTTATCAAGTGGTATCCATTTTGGATGGCCTTGGTCCACCTGCAATATATCTGATTTGATGTATAAGATTTTCTTTGTAACTGTTGTAAAACAGTTTTGAATCTATTATGCAGTATATTCTTTATTTTGTTTGTATTTATACGTTAACATTATTCATTTTTGTATCTGTAGAATATAAAATCACTTAGAATATTTTCATGATGAACTGAGACAATTAGATTATTTGGCTATGATTTATCTGCATTTTTACATTTCTTCAAGTCCAATGAAAATGTCATCATGTTCTGGATGCTCTTAAAGATAATTGTCAGGAAAGCAAGCTGCCCTAAACATGATTGATTTCAACACTGATTTAGACATAAAAAATCTTATCTTGAGTATTTTGATGAGAGATTTTCCTATTACAAAATTCATCTGTCTCAGAACATCCCAAAATCAATGTGATATACTATAGAGAAAATAAACACTGTTCATGATAAACCAGTAAAAAGAGCAACTTTATTTGATCATTTTATACTGCTGTATGGGATATTTATAACAATAGATACTGCCAGGTTGTTGCCATAGAAAGATCATGATGGAAAATTTAATATTCTCACCTGGCTTTTCAGGTTATAACTATGACAGGGATTAAACATTCATCTTCAGAAACATATGGGAAAGGTACTTTTTGTCTTCCACAGTCTTGTTTAATATATTCATTTGACTTAGTCCACTGTTATAACATGCATTTCATTCATTAATAAGTTAATAACTTAAGCATGGAAGAATGAATAAATGAATGAATGAAAGAAACAATACTCATATAAACATACTAAAACAATTATAGTGTTAGAAGTATCCATGCTGACTTCTTAACTGTAAAAATATATAACCAAGCAGTCACAAATGTGATTGTTTGAAAATCTATTCCCAGACTTCCTCCAATGCAGGCTTCAAGCTGAGAGGCCTTTCATTTTCTAGATCTCCCTTCTTCCTTTTTGAAGATAGATATGAACAATTGCTCTATTTTTTTCTGATTTCTTTACACATTATAATCCAGCTAGCTTTGTACACTTCAATCTAATTTCCAATCATTCACTTCAATCACCTTCTGACAAATGAAGATTTAAGAAAGAGAGATCAAGAGTTTGTTGACATTTGACTTTTAGCAAAATTAATTTCAAAGTAAATGTAAGGATAACTACAATCTTAATAGCATGTTTAAACTATTGTATAATATTCTTAATTCCATATGCATATGCATACCATGGGCAGGACATGATGAAACAGACTTATCAGTTTTTAAAAGAGGTAGCCATTTTTCCCAACAGTCCTTTGTGAAAATACACAAATCCTTCTATTTCATATATAAAGTATATATAAAACTGTGCTTCCAGTTGCTACCTAAGAATTTATATCCTTTTTGGTATATAGCTCTTTGATCAATTGCATAATTATAATTTAAGTGAACATGAGCCACTAAAAGAAATCCGTAAGAAATTGTCAAAAATTAAAATGTATAAGCTCATGTATTCTATGTGAGTGACATGTAGCCTGAAGCAGTTTTCCCTTGTAATATTCTGATTGTACACTGTAGTCAAAATATTGTATAGTAAGAAAAAGGCTATTCATAATTATTATCCCTATGGTTTTTTTCATATTGCTTTGACAAATATAAATGTTTTAGCACTAATGATTCATTGTTGACTCCTGGGGACAGACTCTCTGGACTAGTCCTCACAGATTTTTTTCAGAAATGGTTTTTCAGTGTCTTCTCAGGGCTGAGAAAGCGTTACTGACCTAAAGTCATTCAATTCACTTTGTGCACCTAAGGTAACTTACTCTCCTGGTTTCTAGCCTTCTGGCTTAATAACTAAACTAACTGGCTCTCATAAAGCTTATGCATTTCCTTTTTAAAATAGAAATAGGACATTGTCTAATTGTCCAATTGAAAGTTATATAATGATTTTTAAGGAATTCTATGGTTTTTAATTTACTTGGTATTTATATGTTAAATACAGATACAGATTGGCATACATATAAACACAGACACACCCCATATATTATTCAGCAGAGTACAGCTGAAAATTAAAATAGACCTTCTTCCCATTTAAACCCCTAATTGACACACTCACCACTTTGCTGACAGAATTACATAAAGTTATATACATATAAGGATTACATGATAGAATTAGATAAAACATAGCAATATTGCCCTCAAGCTAAAAATAAAATAAAATAGAAAGGAATATATCTACCTAAGTTCAGAATTGTATTCACATTTTGTTTGTCATTATTCCAAGCTCTCCCCTAGGATTGGATAAATCAATTAGTCTATATCATTTTGACTATATTCATGCATTAGTGGGAGCCACCCCCTCTGCCAGCGCTGGGCAGCAAAGCTGAGATGTTAAGCTTTGCTGCCAGCGCTGGCAGAGGGGGCTGCTCCCCCTCTGCTCTGAGCACCTGAGCTGGGCACCGCATTACCCCTGCCCTGCCTACTCAGACCAGCTGAGCCTCCCTGGATGTCGCAGCAGCAGCAGCCCCACGTGCGCCAATCTCTGCGTTTTTTGCATTGGGGCGTGCTGTAAGAAGAGGGAGTGAGTGAAGACCTTTTCTAGCCGGCGCAAATGGGGCGGGCTGCAAGAGGCAGGGAGTGAGTCTGGATTGCTGCAAAGCAAGTCTTGGGAAGTCCTTTGCGCCGGCTAGAAAAGGTCTTCACTCACTCCCTCTTCTTGCAGCACGCCCTGATGCGAAAAACGCCGAGATCAGCGAACTTGGGGCTGCTGCTGCTGCAATGTCCAGGGAGGCCCCAGCTGGTCTGAGTAGGCAGGGCAGGGGTAACGCGGTACTGAGCTCAGGTGCTCTGAGCAGAGGGGAGCCGCTCCCTCTGCCAGCGACATCCAGGGAGGCTCAGCTGGTCTGAGTAGGCAGGGCAGGGGTAATGCGGTGCCCAGCTCAGGTGCTCCAAGCAGAGGGGGAGCCTCTCAGCGTTGAGATGTTAAGCTTTGCTGCCCAGCGCTGGCAGAGGGGGTGGCTCCCCCTCTGCTTGAAGCACCTGAGCTGGGCACTGCATTACCCCTGCCCTGCCCCCTCCTCCACTGCCATGCTTTTGAGGAGCCATCGGGCCTTTTTTCCTGCTCCCACCCCTCCACCACCTTCCTACTAGCTCCCGTCGCCTCAAGGCTCCTCAAAAGCACGGTGGGAGCTTTGCCAGCTTCACCTCAGCTGCAGCGCCGGGCAGCAAATTTGGCGGTTCTGTTAGAGGAGGAGGAGGCAGCAGCAGTTAGTCCGGTGGTGGCGGGGGCTTACCGTCAGTCCAGTCGCCCCGTGCTCATCAAAACAAATCACTGCGGCTGCGCGGGAGTTGAAAAGTGCTGCCGCGGTGTTTTCTTGCCTTAGAGGGAGCAGTGGTCCCGCGGGGGAGTCTACGGCCGCTGCTCTCACCTCGCCCGCCGGCCCCCGAAGAGGCGGAGGCTTTCCCATGGCTTGTCCAGGTGGAAGTGGGGCTGGAAAGGCGAGCCGCTCCCCCGCCCATCCCCCCACTCACTTGCTACACTACCCCGCCCATGCGAGCAGCAGCGGATGGGTGGGGGAACGAGCGATCAAAGAAGGCGCCAAAATTAAAGCGGGATCTTTTGCCCGGGACATGGGAAAAATTATGAAGAAGCGTGCCTGTCCCGCCAAATGCGGGACGTCTGGTCACCTTATCCATAAGGCAGAGACTTCCAGAAAAGGCATGCTTCCCCATCAAATGACAATATTTAAGGAACAAACTAGGTGTGAGGCCACCCAGGAGCCCATCATGTAGGTAGTTTAGAACATGGTCCAGAAATTCAAGTTTTCATGATGGAACCATCCTTTGAGCCAATAGTTTACCTCTGAAATCCTCCATTTCCTCATTGGATGTTAGCCATAAATTGGAAGTATAAATAAATATACCATCTTTGTTCCTAAATCTTCTGCCTTCCTATCAAGTTCCTCATGGTCCTTTTTCACAAGAAGATTTCTTACAATTAATTTAAAAATGATTTCTCCTCTCTTTCCTCCAGCTCTCAGAGCTCTCAAACCCACTGAAGATCAAAATTTTATTATCTCTTTGTATGGGGAAAATCTGGGAGTGATTCTTGACCTCTCCTTGATCTTGTTCTGAGGAGTGGATGCAAAAGAGGTTCCTCTTTTGACTGTAGTCATTACAGTGAATAATCTTTAATCTGCCATTGTTGTCCCTGGAAGTCTGCTTTGAACCATATGAATACAATCAAGAAGATTTGCAATTTATATAATAAAATAAATGTAATCTTACATTGATGTAATGACATTTAGATATTTTTTTATTATTAGCTATTAGGATTGGCTATTGCAAAACATTGGAAGACGCAGACAGAAAGACACAAGCCTGTGTGCATGTTCTTTTGGATTCAGTTGTATTTAAATGTGGAAAATTTCTTTGATTAAACAGCTTTAAAATGATGCATTGAGAAAACATTCTGTGAAATTTGGTCATTGTATACTACACCTTATTAATATTTTTATAGCATAATAGATTCCTTCAGACTATTTCCAATTGATCCTGACATTATTCAGCTGAGAATTAAACTAATTTCAATAAGGTTGCTATTTTTTCCCTTTGAATGTTTTATGTATTTAATATCTAGTTGCCATTATTTTATATGCCTGGCCAAATCTTTCTATTATCTACACATACACTGAAATTAGTTTGAATTAAAAAGTACTCTGAAGGTAAAGAATATCCTTATTTATTGCATTTCCATCTCAATCCTCTGAGTCTATGGAGATAACAAATGATAGGATGGCTTGTTTTTATTTTTTCAAAATACACAGCCCCATTTAGTCATTTTATCTTTCTAATACAAGTGCATAAACAAGACTCATAATGTATTTGTGATTTAATGGAAATATTTTTAGACTATAATAAACTCTTTTTTTCATTAATCAGTGGTAAATCTCCCTATTGCTTTCTGACTAGTTTTAGAAAACTTTTCACATGGGAACTTGATTCAATTGTCTCTTTTAACTGAGCTATCTTTTCAAAACGTTTAGGTATATGTGAATGTGTGTGAATGTGTGTGTGTGTGTTTAAGTATGAAAATGAAGGAAAAGGTGAAATCACTTTAAACTAAGCCAAGCAATAGCACCTACACTCTATTATGTATAGAGAACAGGAGTAATTGTACTCAGCATTTGATCTTTTCTTTTATTGAGTCAGCTTTTTTTCTGATGGATGGTGCCTTAAACCATAATCATGGGGGGTGGGGGTGGGGACAGTGTTTCTCAGCATAATCTTTGATGTTAAATTAACAGTCTTCCAAGTGCTTCCGTAGATTACAGATAATTACTATGTTAAGGAAGGTTATCTGATATTATATATCAAGATCAAAGCATAATGCTTGGATGGCTGTATCAATTTGTAGGGTCATTTCCTATGCTAATTCATCTTAGAGTTTTTTATTATCCAATTCTGAAAAAAGCGATTTTAAAAAAAATACTCCATGGATGCTAAAGGCAACAGTGAGCATTTTAAATTTCAAATGCCCCATTTTGAACTCAGTAATAGATTTCTGATGCTATTTTGATCATTCAGGAGTGTTTCAAAGGTCAAAAAAACCTGCTTCAAACTCAGTATAGAGTGGTTTTAAAGTTAAAGCATTTTTCAATGGTTAAAAAAATCAGAACATTTCCAGTGAGGTCAAAACAACCTGTTTACATGCAAGACAAATGATTTTGCTCAACCCACTATATTTACTCTCCTATCTTTCTATTAATAAGATAGTAGAGTGTCTATTTAAGTTAAATATATAGCTAAATAAAAATTATTTCCACAGTTTCTAAGATCTAATAAGCAGGCTTTTCCAGAGATTGTTGTGAAAGACCATGGAAGATTTAACCTACTTGGATGGAAATCCAAATATTTTATAATTTTATTAATAACAGAAAAACACTATATGGGTATGTGTGCATATATACATACATACATACATGCATGCATGCATGCATACATACATACATACATACATACATACATACCTTTTTGGGGGGAAAGTAGATAATTATTTTTTTTAGATTTCAACAAGTTAACTAGTCAAAGTTAAATTTTAATCTCTTAAAAGAAATATAATAACATACTAGTGTGGCATAATCCTTATGTGTTGAACTGGGGCTGGAAGTTTAAGTCTATCCTCAACTAACCGAGAGCTGTCTTAAGTTTACCTCTTGAATACATTTAAAAACTGATTAAAAAGAACAAAAGCAAATGTAAAGTTATATTCTGAATCAAGGGAATGTTTGTTTTGTAAACTGTAGGTTGTAGGCATATCTGAATATTTCTAGCTCAAAACATGCATTATGCTATGATTTGCAGGTAAGAAATAAGAATAGTTTTAGGTATTAACTAATGCTAATGCTTTTCAAGATACAAGCACTGATTGCTTCCTTCCTTTTTTGATGAAAAAATAGTATACAACAAACCTTTAGAATATCTTACTCTTTAAATCTATATACTGTCTTCATAACAAGGCTTTACCAGGTTTTCACCTATTATTCATGAACAGGGATTTTAAATACTGAATGAATTCACTGAATGAAGTTGAATATTTTCCACATTTCTGAATTGAACCTCTAGCATTAAAAATATGCTGCCAATCCTTAGTTATTAATAATTTGGACTTCAGTTGCTCATAAAATTGCTATTACAATCAAAAACAGATGCTTAACTCTAGAGACATTAATCCTTATTAAGGTGCTAAACTGGTGGTCTGCTATCCAAGAGAGTTTGCTTCAACAGCCTATGGAAATGGCTAACAACAAATATAAGATAAATGTTTTCTAGAAGTTCTTTTAACTAGGACTGTGCTAACTTTACCAACTCTTTTTCTCAGGACAAAGGAGGCATATTTAGGTGGAACAAAATGTTTCCTATATCCCGTTCCTGAAAGCTGTTCACAATTTCTAACTTTTCTTTGTCATCTGCTATGGTTTTGTCACCATTTCAATATGGGCTTTCATTTTACATACTTAAATAATTACACTCAATAAAATTCATGTAGAAATTAGCATTGCATTATTGGGATCTGAAGCAATATTCATCTTTTCACTCCCAATTCTTCAAGCCCCATTGGACAAAGCATTTATTTATTTCATATAGAATTATATCTCTAGGTAATTTTGATTATGTGATTTCAAGTTGCAAGAAATCCATTATTCTGGGAAAGGTGGAAAAATACAAAAAGAGGATGACTAGCAGAAAGGTAGATGAATTCAATAACAATGGTTATGATATGTCACTTAAAGATCTGAAAGATCAAGTAGGGGATAGATTGCCTTGAAGAAAATATATATGTGGGTTGCTGCCTTATAGTCAGTAAAATAACAATTTATACATGGTGTTAAACCTGCCTTCTTTGGTTTCGGTATGTAGCTTGACTTCTTCCAGTCTTGCTGTCATTTTTCTGATTTGTATCAGAACTTCACTGTTCTTTCTTCTTCTGTTGCTTGCCATATTTCTATAGATATTCCATCAATTCTTACAGCTTTCCAATTTGATAATCTTCAATTTCTAGTACTAGAGATTCTTGCAAATAGGCAATACATTTTAAAGTATCTTGGATGTTGTCATCTCTACATGTAGAATTTCAGTATACTCCTTCCATTTTTGTTTATTCATCTTTGAATCAGTCACAATCTGTTCATTAGAATCCCTTTGGACACCAATTCAAGGGAGTCTGAGATCTTATTTTGGGTTTGAAAAACATTGGAAAGACTTTTCTTTTTTCCAAATTGTTATACTGCTTCTAATCTGTTCTAACAGTTCTCTGAAATTCTTTAAGCTTCTTCCTGCAGTCTTGATTTGGGTTTCTTTTTTCTCCTTGACACCCGCCTCCTTCACTTGTTCTGGCATCCAGTTTTTTTTTCCAGATATATCCTTAACAACTTCTTCTATTTCATTCAAGGAAGAGTCCTCTGTTTCCCTTTTCATGAGATTCCAGATTTTGAAGTGATTCCTGTTAGTCTCCTTGAAAATTATGGCTTTCCTCATTATCATTTCATAAAAACTAATTGGCTTTGTTTTACTTCTTTTACTTGATTTGAAATTTGACACAAGCAGTTTATGAGCCTCATTCAGCATCTGGCCAAATATTTCTGCTGTAAATTTAATTGATGTACTGAATATTCTTGCCATATTCTCTTTGACTACGAAAGCAACACCATTCCTTTTTTTGCATCCTGAGCGTTAAATAATATGATCATGTGACTAAAAATTTCCATTTCAACTTCCTGGTGACCAAGATCACAGTGTGCAGTTGAATCATTTCATCTTTTGCTGTGTTGATCTTCCCCTTATTTGTGTTTACATTCCATGCTCCACTGTAGTTCTTTTTTGAAAATTTAGATTTTAAACCTTACATACTTTAAAATAGCTATGTCATAGAAGTTATTGTCATTAATACTCTTCTATTTAATAGCATGTTTAGTGCCATCCAACATAAAGGGCCCATTGTCAGATTTTTTATTATCATGACTTCATCTTACCTGTTTATGTTTACTTGATAAAATACAGGCATAATTTAATTTACCATTGCCTTTTCCCATACCCTATGAAATTACACTGTTGCTTTCTCTTACTGGCCTTCCTGTTCCTATCTAACAATCATAGGGAACTTCCTCTGCCTTTCTTCTCCCCCATTTCAACATAATCTTTGCTTTTTTTCTTGGACTAATTTCTCAGCTAGCCAGCAGGATAACCACTAAAATTCCACATTTATTCTGCTGGCTTCTCTACCACCAGAGGTTTGAACAAGAGGAAGTCGTTTAGCTGATAATAATAAAGTCATAATAATACCCAAAGACCAATTACTAATGCTATTAGGTTTTTCTTTTGAATCAAAACCTTATTTCTCATATTAATATTTTAGTTTTTGTGTGCATAATGCATTAGCAGAAAGTTACTATTGTTGGTACTTCTGTTCTGGTATATGGATTCTTGTTGAGTGTATATCTACAGAGATATCCTGTTGGAACTGTTTTGAATATTCTTATTCTGGTAAAAAATAAATTTAAAAATTAGAGGAAAGTTTCTATTTCTTATTCTTTTCAATGATAGACATAAATGTTATGTTCTTGAATCTAATCTTGTTTTTGGCTATGACACTAATGAAATAGCCTTGATTTAATCTAAACCAAATTAGGATGTTTTCTGAATCACTGGGCACTAATCCCATTGTTCGCATTTTGCCGCCCTTATTGCATCCGCCGAATCGCGCCCAGCCGCCTTGTTTAGAATAACCCGCTCCCTCCTGAAAGGGAGGGATGCGGGTGACCCTCTACAGGGTAGAGCTGAGGAATTTGTTCAGTATTTGATGGATAAAGTCGCTCGGATTTGGACAGAGCTGGACTCCAGTTGCACGATACCAGCCGAGGTACCGGGGGAGGGTCTTGAGAATGCTTTATGGATTGGGTTTCAACGGGCTTCTCCTGATGAAGTGGACAAGGCCATGGGAGCGGCGAGTGCCTCCACTTGTATACTGGACCCATGTCCCTCCTGGCTGGTCTCGACCAGCAGGGAGGTGACACGTGGCTGGATCCAGATGATTGTGAACACCTCTCTCCAGGAGGGAATCTTCCCACCCCTCCTAAAGGATGCAGTGGTGAGACCCCTCCTGAAGAAATCGTCTTTAGACCCAGCCATTTTGAGCAACTATCGTCCAGTCTCCAACCTTCCCTTTGTAGGGAAGGTTGTTGAGAAAGTGGTGGCCTCGCAACTCCGACGGTCCTTGGATGAAGCCGATTATCTAGACTCTTTTCAGTCGGGTTTCAGGCCTGGTTACAGCACGGAAACTGCTTTGGTCGCGCTGATCGATGATCTCTGGCGGGCCAGGGATAGGGGGTCACCCCTCTATCCTTGTGCTTCTTGACCTCTCAGCAGCCTTCGATACTATCGACCATGGTATCCTTCTGCGACGGTTGCGAGAGGTGGGGGTGGGAGGCACAGTTTTGCAGTGGTTCTCCTCCTACCTCTCGGACAGGTCGCAGTCGGTGTTGGTCGGAGGGCAGAGATCGACCCCAAGGCCCCTCAAGTATGGGGTGCCGCAGGGTTCGGTCCTGTCCCCCCTCCTATTTAACATCTACATGAAGCCGCTGGGTGAGATCATACGCCGGCACGGGATTAAGTATCACCAATATGCAGACAATACGCAGCTGTATCTGTCTGCCCCGTGCCAACTCAGCGAAGCAGTAGAAGTGATGTGCCAGTGCCTGGAGGCTGTTAGAGTCTGGATGAGAGCAAACAAGTTGGCACTCAATCCAGACAAGACCGAGTGGCTTCTGATGTTCCCTCCCAAAGATTGTCCAACTGTTCCATCTCTCAGGCTGGGGGGCGAAATTATACGCCCCTCAGAGAGGGTTCGCAATTTGGGAGTCCTCCTGGACCCACAGCTGACTCTAGAACACCATCTGTCGGCTGTGACCAGGGGGACCTTTGCCCAGGTTCACCTGGTGCACCAATTGCGATGCTACCTGGATCGGGAGGCCCTTCAGACAGTCACTCACACCCTTGTAACCTCAAGACTGGATTATTGTAATGCGCTCTACATGGGGCTGCCCTTGAAGAGTGTTCGAAGACTCCAATTAGTCCAGAATGCAGCCGTGCAAGCGATTGTGGGTGCACCAAGGTACACCCACGTTACACCTATCCTCCGCGAGCTGCACTGGCTACCTATGAGTCTCCGAATCCGCTTCAAGGTGCTGGTCGCTACCTATAAAGCCCTACATGGCATCGGACCTGGGTACCTGAGAGACCGCCTCCTGCCGATTACCTCTCTCAGACCAATTAGATCGCACAGGTTGGGTCTCCTCCGGATTCCATCTGCCAGCCAACGTCAGCTGGCGACTCCCCGGGGGAGGGCCTTCTCTGTTGCAGCTCCGGCCCTCTGGAACGAGCTCCCTGTTGAGATCCGGATCCTTACTACCCTCCCGGCCTTCCGCAAAGCCACCAAGTCCTGGCTGTTTCAGCAGGCTGGGGGGAGCTGAGAAGCATCTACCTCCACAGAAATTGTGAATGTTGGTTTTGTTTTTAATATGTTGTCTTTGTCTCATTCCCCACTTTCCCTTGCCTTTTGTGAGCCGCCCGGAGTCCTCCAGGAGTGGGTAAATAAATAAATAAATAAATAAATAAATAAATAAATAAATAAATAAATAAATAAATAATCCAAATCTTATAATTTATACACACTCCTAGTAATTGGTAGCTAGGAAACCTATCCTTCTGGTGTCAGTATAGCTGAAGCAGATAATCTCTGCATCACTTGATGAAAGAATATATTTTGTAAATCTGAATACTGATTTTAAAAAGTGACAGTTTATAATCAACAACTGATAAATGAAAAATGAAAGTGTGGAGCTAATTTATTATAAAATATCTATTGTTTGCAGCATGTCTAAAGCTTTCAGAACATATTTTTATATATCTAAAATAATCAATCAAATGGGAAAATACTGGTAATTAAATAAAATAATTAAAAAGAGAAATCTTACTTTTTCTGCCATATTTTTAAGTGCATGGAATGAATATTGCATTTTCAATATTTTGTAATGATTTGTTTCACATCTAAATTCATTTAAAAAAAACTTTGATCATGCATTTGCTGCTAAGAATCTAATATCTATATGAAGGCTATACATGTATTATGCATTATTATTAATCCTACTAGAAAAATTTGAAAGACTGCTTGTCTCAGATAAATGACATGAAATGTATTTTAGTAAATGAAATGTTGATTGAAATCAGTGCTATTAAAATTATGTAACACTTAATATCTGGTTCCAAAAAAATGCTCCCTAATGCTTTGAGCTATTGCTTTAGTTCAGTGGCACCTGAGGTTTAAGAAACTGGGAGCTACGTTTATGGAAATATTCTCGGTACCACAAATGGCAGAACAAAGGTATTATTATATATTATTTTTTTGTTTTATTGTTTTATTAGACATTTATAGGCCGCCCTTTTCCCTGAGGGGACTCAGGGCGGCTTACAGTCAAAAGGGAAGGGAGTGTCAGACAATACAAAAAGAAATGTGCAGAAAGGTATATAACTTTGCAAGGTTGAGGCCTTCTGGTGGTTTGAAGTCCACTGAATGACTTACATCTGGGTCTGCAGAGAAAAGTAATAGGAAACCATCACATTTTGTGGTTTCTTAATTGGCTAGTCTTCCCTCTGTTGAGAAAAAGACAAATGCATTGATCTAATTCAGTGTTTCTTAACCTTGGCGACTTGAAGTCCTGTGGACTTCTCCTCTCAAAATTCTCCAGCCAGCTGGCTGGTGAATTCCGGGAATTGAAGTCCAGAGGACTTCAAGTCGTCAAGGTTGAGAAACACTGATCTAATTGGTCAGGTGAACTCACTCATCTCATTTCTATTAAGCTGTTTGAACTCATATATAAAACTGCCCCTTTGTTTTCAATCTCCTTGTGGTGTGTCAAAACATTTAAATCAAAAAGTGTCCAATTATTCATTTCACCTTTTCCCCAAATGAATGGTCAGTTAAACATTGTTGTAGGATTTGGGTGATATTTATTATCTGAATAAAGGAATAGGGTTCCTGTCTTTTCTGCAGTACCATTTCCATTAGGAAATATTGTTGTTGGAGGAAGATTTTTTCTGGTGGGAAAAAATGATAATAAGGTATATGACTGTATCTTATTTCTCTGCAATCAGTTATTTTTAGAGGATAAGCATTATTTCTCATAAAATCAATCCGTTTACATAATGCTCATTTGATAATATTTCAAGAGTTTTACTACCATTTCCTGAACAAAAAAAGTGAATATAAACACAACTCCCTCAATATACTGATTGATTGATTAATTAAATAGGGCATAACAAGTCCATTAGAGCCATGAAATATATGAATATTGTTGCTCTTTCAATGTATGAAATAAATTTAAAATTAAAGATGGCTTTCAAATTATTGATAGAAGTCCAGAATGATAATAATTGCAAATATCATCTAGTAGTAAATCTACTAAATCTACTATTTCTTCCTCTAATTCTATTTCTATATGTTTTCTACCCTTACTTTTTCTGAAAGATATTTCTCTTAGTATTATTTGTTTGTTTGTTTGTTTGTTTGTTTGTTTGTTTGTTTATTTATTTATTTATTTATTTATTTATTTATTTATTTATTTATTTATTTATTTATTTATTTATTTATTTATTTATTTATTTATTTATTTATTTATTTATTTATTAGACTTATATACCACTTCATAGGGCTTTCAGCCCTCTCTAAGCAGTTTACAATTTTTTTAGCAAATTGAGTCAGCAATTTGCCCCCACAGTCTGGGTCCTCATTTCACCCACCTCGGAAGGATGGAAGGCTGAGTCGACCTTGAGCTGGTGAGATTTGAACCGCTGAACTGCAGATCACAGTCAGCTGAAGTGGCCTGCAGTACTGCACCCTAACCACTGCGCCACCTCGGCTCTTAGTATTAAAAATGGTTAACATGAACCTTTTGGGAAAATCCCATATTGGGAAAAATCATATACCAGTGACCTGTTCCTATGATTTCAAGTTGTCATCACATTTTCATTCAATGTTTTTCAAGTGCTGTCCATGCAAAGCTTTGGTTTTTCATCTATTTAATCTGTCATCCAGCTGTTTTTCCTTATATTCTACCTTTGTTTCTGTTGCTTTTATACTGTTCTTCAGTTTTCACAGCCTGTAGCAATTTTTCTGTACTTTGGTTAACATAATCATTCAAACTTTGTTTTTCTTCTACAGTTTGATGGATTTGCAATAGTCCTCTGCCCTCTATTTTTCGTGGCAGGTACAACCTGTCAATGCCACTTTGTAGATGTAAAGCATGATACATATTCAAAGGTTTGCGCGTTTTCCAGTCCAAGTTTTCCAGTTTAGCCAAATCCCAGTTGATGATTCCAGCTGAGTAGTGAATCACTGGAACTGCCCATGTATTAATAGCTTTAGTTATGTTCCCAACATTCAGCTTTGATTTTAATATTTTGAGGACCCTCCTGATGTATTCCTTTTGCATTGACTCTCTGATTTTTCCATTCAAGATGTCATCTGCTCCCAATATGCCTAGGTATTTGTAACCATCATCCTTTGCTAATGCTTTCACTATGCTTCCATTTTCCAGTTCTATTCCTTCTATTTTTTTCCATTATATAGCACAAAGTTCATTTTGATGTCACTGCTGAACAGTTGCACTGGGTTGAGTATTGATTTAAGTTCAGTGGGGCTTTTTGCATATATTTTAAAGTCATCCATATATAATAGATGGTTTATCATGCCATATTGGTTGGAGATTTGGTATCTCAATTTTGTGTTTTGTAGGATTATTGTCAGTGCAATTAATGTGATATTGAATAGTAGTAGTGAAAGTGAGTCCCCCTGGAAGATTCCTCATTTGATGTTGACTTCAACAATGTTCCCCCTATTTGCTGTTAGAATTGTTTTCCATTTTTGCATATTTGCTTTCAGAAAGGTTTTTGCTGATTCAAAAGTTATCCAGACAGGTGTTAATCCAGCTGTGGAGTAATAAGTCAAATGCCTTCTTGTAATCAATCCATGTCATATTTAAATTTGTTTTTCTTCATATTGCATTTTTGGTATCATTTTGTCTATGAACAGCTGATCTTTTGTTCCTCTTGGTTTTTTATAATTTCCTTTTTGTTCTACTGGATACAAACTGTTTTCCATAGATGATTGAATACTTGTAAAAAGTTTGAACGTTGTTAGTAGACAAGTAATTGGGTGATAGTTGCTTGGTTCTGTGCCCTTTTCCGGATCTTTCATTATCAAGTATATTCGACCACCTGTTAACCATTCTTCACTTGTTGCATTTTGAAGCATTTGATCAAATTGAGTGGCCATTCGATGATGGAGGCTGGTCACGTATTTTAGCCAGTATCCATGCAGTTCATCTGGGCCAGATAGACTTCAGTTTTTGACCTTCTTTGCTTGTTTTGCCACCATGTCAGTTTTTATTACAATATTTTCCATTTTGTTTAGTGTTGCTTGTTGTTGAATATCTTTGATCCAGGAGGCAGTTTTGTTGTGTTCCATTGGGTTTTCCCACAGTTCTTTCCAAAAGTTCAAAGTTTTTTCTTTACATGGGTGAACATTAGTTTGGACTTGATTTTCATTAGAAGAGGTTTTGGTTTCTTCTGCACTGGACATTTTCATGATATTATTTTATTCGTCCTTCATATCTTTCAATTTTCTTTGCTGTTGCTATCACACATTGTTTTAGTTCTTCCATGATTTTTCTCCAGGTTGTATTTTTAATGTAAACTATTTTTCAGCTTTTTGTTCTTTAGTTTTCCTTCTTTCAAGTACTTCATGATGATGATGATGATGATGATGATGATGATGACGATGATGATGATGATGATGATTTTAAACAGTGAGTAATAGAATCCTCCTTTCTGATCCAGAAGGAATACTGTAATAAAAATCATGTATATAGGTTTTAAACAATGGAATGCTTCATATTTTTATGCAAATAAAGAATTATTAAACATGGCCTTAAGCATACTGCAGTCATTTTCCTACTGTTTATAATAGAAAACTTATCATTTAAAAATAAAACTTTATTAGTTAAAATAATCTGCATTATAATATAGAACTAGCAGCAGATTCAGGAAAGTCCCTAGATTTACAATAACTCTTAACAAAAGATAAAGAAATATCCCTACTTGCTGTACAGTAATATTATAGTGCATTATTCCCTAAGAGTCATTTATGGATTGATATAATTTTATCCTAGCAATGTTAGAAAAGGAAGCCTGCCAGAGTTAGAATTCATAGTCTGAGCTCTATGAACCATTGACTCAGAAGAATGGCACATCAATAAACCAAACCTTAACAATATATTATTTAATATAATGATTTAAATGGATAGCAAATTGCTACCTTATTTTCCCCACTTAGGCTAATCTTTTTAAATATCACAAAAGTATAGTACTGAAATGTCAAAATAATGTATTAACATAAATCTATTATGTTTCTTTCCTGTATTCCAGATTAATAACTATTCCAAACTATGCTTCTTTTTCTTTCTTCTTTCCAAAAGTTGCTCAAAGTAGTTCAGTTAATAAATTATAAGCAAAGTCAAATATAGGTGTAACTTTAAAAAAAAAATGTTGGTAACATTCTTACATAGTAAGAATATCAATTAAATGATTGCATTCACACTTAAGTTATTTATATACTTACTAAAAGACTTTAAACACAAATCAAACAACATGCCTAATTTTAAATATTATTTTGTGCTTTCTGGACAAGGATTCTGCTTCCTTGTAACATTTGAAGAAGAAATACTGAACTTTCATTTTCTCAGCAAACTGTGATGAAGGACATAGCCATGACTGGCACCTACCACCCATGAGAATTGCAAGAATGTTTCCGGAATGTTCACGAGCCTGCTGGAAGTGCAATCATCTACACGAATGTATTATCATATGTGGTGGACGTGCGAGGCTGCAAAAAAATATTGGACAAAAATAAAAGATTGCTGTGCATCAAATAGAACTAAAACTGGAACTATTTTTATTAGGAATAATTAAGTGGTAATTAAGTATGAGAAAAAATATGCACAGAATTGGAAAAACAAACATACACCAACAGAAGACAATGTGATACAAACATTTTTGGAATGCGCCGAAATGGACAGACTCACAAAAAGCTAAAAGACAAAGAGGAATCAGAGTACTATTTAGTATGGAACTTATGGTATAATTGGCTAGAGGAAAGAGGGGGAAAAAACCAGGATAGTAATAAAGAGAAGAAGAAAGAAAAAAAAAACTATAAAACAAATACAAAACCACAAAATCAATGAGGGGGAAATACAAGATATATTGTAAATGAAATATGAGAGGATCAAATGTATATAGTATGTACAAAATAAGATGTGTAAAATATGTATATAGATATGGAAATAGTTATATAAGATATATGTATTGATAAAGGTAACACAATGGATATGTAAAAGAGGTAAAATGTGCTACAAAGACGATATGACTGTATAAATAAAATAAAAAACTTTTTTAAAAAAGAAAAGTTGAAAATGAAAACTATGAAAAGTTGTATGTTACATTGCAGAGGTGAATGTTTTGTAAATATACATAATTTTCAAAAAAATCTTATATTTGTCAGATTCTTCATAGCAAAATGAATTAGTTTTTTTAAAAAAAACATACTGTAGATCAATAAAAATAACTTATGCTTTGCTCACATAAATATAGTCTTTTTAAAGAAAATGGTCAGTGGATTATTTTTGATTGAGAATGAAGATATTGACCCTAAAATGTTATTCCAATATGTTAAATTACCTCTTTATAATTTTAAAACTATAGTTTCAAAAATACTGCCATATGGCATGAAAAAAATAGCTGAACTAAATAAAATGCAAAGCTCTCTTGGTATTACAAAGTGCATTCAGAAAGAATTCAGACCCCTTCATTTTGAAGGGGGTCAAATGGCTGGGGGGTCAAATTTTACACCCCTCAGATAGGGTCCGCAACTTAGGAGTCCTCCTGGACCCACAGCTGACTTTTGACCACCAGCTGTCAGCTGTGACCATTTGCCCAGGTTCGCCTGGTCCGCCAGTTGCGGCCCTACCTAGACCGGGAGGCTCTCACAACAGTCACTCGAGCCCTTGTGATCTCTAGGCTGGAATACTGCAATGGGCTCTACATGGGGTTGCCCTTGAAGTGCATCCGGCGACTACAGTTAGTCCAGAATGCAGCCGCGCGAGTGATAGTGGGCGCACCGTGGTTCGCCCACGTTACACCTGTCCTCCGCGAGCTGCACTGGCTACCTGTTGGTCTCCGGGTGCGCTTCAGGGTACTGATGACCACCTTTAAAGCACTCCATGGTAGTGGATCTGGGTACTTGAGAGACCGCCTTCTGCCGATTACCTCCCTACGACCAATTAGATCGCACAGACTGGGCCTCCTCCGAATCCCATCTGCCAGTCAATGCCGACTGGCGACCACACGGAGGAGAGCCTTTTCTGTTGCAGCTCCGACCCTGTGGAACGATCTCCCCGCTGAGATCCGTACCCTCACCACCGTCCAGACCTTCCGCGCAGCCCTCAAGATCTGGCTCTCCCAGCAGGCCTGGGGATAGGTTCCTAATTCACCCGCCCGAGTGTTTGATTGTTGAATGAAAGTTGTGTTTTACTATTTTTTCTTTGTTCACATTTTGTTTTGTTTTTGATGTTGCACTTCCCTCCCTTGTGATTGTAAGCCGCCCTGAGTCCCCTCAGGGAAAAGGGCGGCCTATAAATTTTAATAAATTCAAATTCAAATTCAAATTTTTTGTCTTTTTTATCTTTTTTGTTATGATGCAGCCTGTTTCTGCTGTGGGACTGTTTTTTTAGCAGCAGGGACTGGAGTACTGGTCAGGGTTGAGGGAAAGCTGACATATCCCCAATGAAAAGCTGTTCCACAGTATTCAGGATGCAAGTGTGGGCTGAAGGTTCACTTTCCAACATGACAATGATGCTAAGCATGTCGTCAAGATAATACAGAAGTGGATTTAGGGATAACTCAGTGAATGTCCTAGAGTGCCCAGTCGGAACCCTGATTTCAATCCTATTGAACATCTCTGTAAATACCCTACTTATAAGTAAGCAAAAGGTAAACCACTTTACCAAGATGGGATTAGCTAACAAGTAGAGAAGAGTGCCTTGCTTTGGAAGGAAGGCAGAGGATTCAGAAGTGCTAGTTGTAACTCAGATAATGGGGACAAAAATATATTGGAAGCTTTATCAGTAAGATAATCACTCAGAGAATTGGCTGGGAGAAAAAGCTGAAGTTTGAGATCCAAAATGTGGATAAATAAACTAGATTCAGATTGGTCAACCTAAAAGGAACTTAAGTAAGCAACTGCTAAAGGAGATTCTTGTGACCATTTTTCAAAGGAATGGAGGAAAGATGTTTGTTTAAATATGTAGTATGCCTTTGAAAGGTAGTTTGCCTTTAAAAAGACTACTTGACCGCTAGGGAATGAACAACTAGCTACCTCTAAGAAAGGCTGTCTGCAAGAACCAAGGAAATATGTCCCATTGAATTCAATAGCTATGTGTTGTTTAAACCTATTTTTGTACCTGTGTAATGTTGCCTATAAAACTTTGTTTATCTAAGTGCGAGTAATATAATTGTTGATGGCGAACCTGAAATGTAGTTCATCTTTGTACTTTACTCTCTCTCACCTTCATCTTTCTCATACCACTTGATCTTTATTGGCAGCATCCTTGAATCTTTGATCAATTCAGTTAGAGACTTTTACAGTTCTTTAATGCAGGGTTGAGCAAAAAGTCTACTAAGAAAACTGAGGCTATGATTAATCACATTTAAATTACTCTCTTAAAAAATATCTGGCTCACCTATTCTGCTCATCTCTGTTTCTCTGTCTCTCTAACTCTCTGTCTTTCTTTGTCTCTCTGTCTCTCTCTGTTTCTCTCTCATCTATTTATTTCTCATCTATTTAGCATGTCCCTTCATATTGACATAATATAGCTACCGCCCCTCCCCCCCCAAAAGAGTATGATGTAAAGAGGAATGTCATCTAGTATTTCAACAGCCAAGGGACTGGAGACATTTTGAAGAAATCTTCATAGAAAATATCTGGATATTTACATTATTACAATTCAGCAGTTATACAATAAGCAGAGTTTGATAGAAAATTTTCTAAAATGTGAAAAGTCAGTAATATTGAAACACAAACTAACAATCTGTTGTATTGTAATATCCAGCTAGATACATCTAAAGATCTACTAATTCCTCTTTTAAACCCTTTCCAAGATAAATTGGCAATTTTTACGTTCAATTTTTACTTGGCAGGTAAAGGATGCCAAGGTAATTCTCACTGTTGCAAAGTTTGTTTCCTAAGCTTATAAAATCACACATTTTGATAGCAAAGAGCATAAGCATTAGTGTACATTTTTTATTTTATATGTTTTATTATGTTTGTTCTATTTTCTAGGTTGGATTCTGCAGCTTTTATTTAGCAAGTCTTATTTTATCTAGGCTGCTGGCCTATAACAATAAGGAACTGAATTTGTGAAAAATCTCAGCTTCCTACCACTATGTTCCCTCTTTTTTATTCAATTGAATTTCTGCTGGTTGTTATCACAACAAACATTAGTTTCCACACTTTTTCCTCAACTTGTATATTTTCTTTGTGCTTTGATATTTCTGTTTCCTAAGAAAATAAATTTACAAATCCATACATATGTATTGGTACTGGCCATGAAATCATAATGTATATTATCTTTAGCTATTTATCAGATATAAAAGAAGTCAGTTGACAATTGTAATATGTATCCCTCAGATTACATTCCTCTTGTATTACTAATTCTTCTATTGTCTTTTCTTTCACCTTACTTTAATCAGCGAGAATAAAAGAATACACATGTCAGTAGAAAAATACAGAAAAGCTGTACAACAGCTATTATATGTTGAATGCAAATATATTTTATATTCAGTGAAAACTTATCTACCTGGAACAAGCTGTGCATGAAGTACTAAGTTCTTCACTGAAAGTCTTCAAATAAAGCAGAGCTGTCAAACTCCCAGCCTGCGGGCCAAATACAGCACATGCTGGCCTCACCCATGCTCAGTTTAGTGAAGGGGGAAAAGTCCTGATATGTCGTGACAATGTGACTTTGACACCCCTGAAATAGAGACTAGATGATGATCCATCACATATGCTGTGATAGGTCTGGTACTGGTGGAAGTAAGGTAGTTGGAGGAATTTTCTCTAATGTCTCTTCCAATTCCAATATGATTCTTATCATTAATAATCAGTTATTATCATGATTTTAAAGTAATCGTGTATCTCTCAGAGCAAAATGTAGTAGTAATACTTCATTTTAAGTGCATTTTCAGTAAACTAATACCACATTTATCATCAGTACAACTTCATCTTCATTCTGAATCAATCCACTGCAGGATGAAGGACTCTTCATTGAACATTATGGTTTATAATCTGTCATGTTGGGTCGAATGTGAGTAATAAATATTAAAAGATTTTCCAGTTTAAGACTCAGAGAGTATAATTGGCCAAATTACTGGCTTCCATGCCAAAGGGAAAAAAATAGAACCTGGGTTTAGCTATTCTTAATCCATCATCTGAACCATCACACAACTTTTGACTTCAGTACTAGAAAATATTAATATATAATTAATAATTATTAATAGAAGAGAAATATAATGGAGAGCCAATTTCACCTAATGCTTAGGCATCAGGCTAGAAATTAGAAGATTGTGACTTCTAGTCTTGAAATCTATCTACATGACATTGGGCCAGTCACTCTTTCTCAGCCCAGCCCATTTCATAGGTTGTTATTGTGGGGAAAATAGAAAAGGGAGAAAGAAAGAAAGAAAGAAAGAAAGAAAGAAAGAAAGAAAGAAAGAAAGAAAGAAAGACAGACAGACAGACAGACAGACAGACAGACAGACAGAAAGAAAGAAAGAAAGAAAGAAAGAAAGAAAGAAAGAAAGAAAGAATGAATATTATTACTGTACTCATTTTTGGTTTTGCTAATATGTTCCAAATAATGCTGTATCATTTTCAACAAAATAGAGCTAACTGTAACAATAGATATTTCACAATGAAGATTGGAGGGATTCTGAATCTAGAAGAGGCCCACTGTATTATGAGTGGGTCTTTCATTTTTAAAATTTCATAAAATTTCCTCTGTGCAATAGTGAAGTCGACATAACTTTTGAAATTGCCTGGCTGTTTCATGTTGCATCATGGTCGGCGTCCCCCAAATGTTAAGTTCTGCTGCATTCAAATGCAGTTTAATTCTAAGTTAGTGTTATTAGAAGCACTACATTAGTTACAGTTGAGTGGTTTGGGAACAACTTTTTTTTTCTTATGACACAGCAAGACTCAGAATTATAGAGTCTGAAATCTCCAGTTTTACAGTCAATAAAGCTCGTTATAATTAAAGACCACTGATGCAAGCTGGAACTGGGTTGCTAATTTGGTAACAAGAACTCCAGACAAAACACTTTATAGATTCCTGTGATAAATTGCACTGTGTTTTTAATTATATCTATATCTTCCTTCAAAAAATATTCATGAGCCATCTCAAGGATGAGGAAGATAAGTCACATAAAATATATTATTTCTGTATTTTTGCCCAACATATTATTTTCCCCTCAAAAAACTCATCATTGCAAATTTGAGAAGTCGTATAATAAAACAGCTTGTTTACTGTTGTAATCAGCAACTTTAGAAAAAGATAATCTTTATCCCTCTGTGAACAAACTGATAAATATATTTTCCAGTTGAGAAAATAATCAATCTGAAGAGTATTGGGAGCGAACAGTTATAACTATGAAGATTAAGTCCATGATTCCTATTGCCAGATACATTTCTTGTAATTTCTTTAGAACAGAGACAGAATCAACCATCCAGCAACATCAGTGTGTCCAAGGGCATCTCTTAGTTCTTGCTAAATTTCCCCCTGACTTTTTAATTTAAACAATCTTCTTAATTGAAAACCAAAAGTAAATAGCATGCTATAAAGAAAAATATCAGGACTGATATTGTTTGACTTAGAAAAAAAAGGTTTCAAAGTGTTTGGAAGAACCCATGTTGTGTAAAGAAATGGGTTTGGGTGGGATACTGCCAGTCATTGTGATTCCAATGTGACTGATCCTTTTGATTTCTTATAAGTGAAATCATGGAAGTCATTTTGTGACAAGTTCTCAAATCTTAAATTTGATCATTTGATCAAAACTACCTACTAATAAAAATGATAAAACATTGATTGTGTTATTAGTATAAACTCTTTTCTATAATAGTGGTTTATAAGTATGATCTGCATGTTAATAAATTCATAAATCATTGTGCTGTATGTTATATTGCAAACCACTAAAACACTCCAGGAAAGATAGGTTTTTTAAAAAAATAAATGAACGTTATTAGGAAACCAGAAAAAGAAAGAGACAAAGCCACTAAAATTATTTAATTAACAATTAATATGCAGTGACATGTATCACCCCACTAGATTATATCTATTCCACTGTAGTTTTGTGAAATTTTGAGAAAGCCATTAAAACACGTTAATCAGCAGCAGATAATAAGGAATCTCCATTATGCCTGGATAGTGGGTGCAGAAACAAGGGCTGGAAATATCTGAATTTCAAGATATCTGGAAAAGACCTATCTCCTATAAATAGTTTTGACCATTGTTTCCTGTGTAAACTGTTTAAATTACACTTTCCAATTTAGCAAATTTAATTTGGAAACATTTAATTTGGAAACCACAGAGTTACCATATTTGGGCTTGGATAATGTTGATGACCACTAGATGACTGCAGAGAAATACAAGTAAATTTGTTTGTTTGTTTGTTTGTTTGTTTGCTTGCTTGCTTGCTTACTTCCTTACTTACTTACTTACTTACTTACTTACTTACCTATCTTTATTATTTTGCCAAATAACTTGAGATGGTGAACATATCCAATGCACCTTGCTTCTCCTATTTTCCACACAACATAAAACTTATGAGTTTGATTGGGTTGAGAGTGATTGGCTCAAAGTCACCCAGCTGGCTTTTATGTCTAAGGCAGGACTTGCTTTTTACTAGTGGCCTTCAGATTTTGCTGTTTAGATCTGTCTACATATTTGACTTTACAACAAAATACATACATCTGGAATTTATCTTTTGCTTAGAACAATTTATGATGCAAACAGCTCAGGGCTAAGTAGTATTCTTTATGAGGTCCACCTGGAATGAAATCAATTTACTTTACCCTAAAGCCATTGGTGCATTCTGAGCCAGCTCCAGTAATTACAGACAGAACTCAGGTAAAGTATATCTCTCTATCTGTCTCAGGATTCATTGGGATGCTAGGTAGAAAAATAACTAATTGTTTAATATGTGCTAGTTTTGATCACCCACTCACAATTTAACATACCAAAGATCTTTAATCATGGATAATCCCACAGGGAAAAATGATCCTCTCAAAGGGCTCTTAACCTTTGGTGCTTGGCACCAGTAATCAGTTATTCTAGCTGTTACATAACTTCAGCAACTGCTGTTTATGCCATACCATAAATGCTGACCTATTCCCATGGAAGAGGAGATGAGAAGCAGGAAATTCTCTTTTGCCTTAATTGCAGCTCAGTGGTTGCAAGAGAATTTGAGAGTAATTAAACTTTTATGCAAACTAGTAGAAATTTGCCAGAAGGATGCGATAGAATAATATCTTAACATAAAGAGACTGTGCAGGAAACAAGAAGTCAAAAGTCAGTACTGCTGTTAAAGAATCAAAAATAAGATTCTTCAAGAACAAATATATAGAGATCAGAATAAGCAATAAATTGTTGTTAGACCCAGAGGGATCAATGAGGAAATGAACAAACTCAAAATATATTGGCTATTTGTCTATGGAATGAAATTTTCACAAAAGTTTACCATTTAAAAAGTATTGCAACCTATGGTTACACCAGAAATACATGGAGGTATAGAACTATGGGGTGCAAATACATCCTGGCTAATTAATAAAAAGAAGGTCAATCTAAGGAAAACAGCCTAAATAGATAAGCAATAAAATTGGAAAATAGTTTACCTGCTGATGTAATATTGAAGGAAAGATAATAGTTGAGCAACTTAAAAACCTAAAAGGAGAAGATTTCATAGGATTTCACTCTCTATTAAAATAGGGTCAGGAAGGAAAACCTGTGGGTAAAATGAATAGCTGGCAACAATGAACCATTGGAGAAATTCAGAGCAGGTTGCTATGACCATGGAAAGAAAAAATAATGTTCATCTGTTAGAGAGATGGGAGAGCATCTGGCAGGTTACCCAGTAAGGAAAATGTCAAGAAGAGTGTGAGTAGCAGTGTAGAACAGAAAAAATGGACTGTGTTAGATAGGCTAGGAATGAATAGGGTAGAGGAGAATGAGGAAAGGAACTCCATATGACTTTTGCAGACCCAGCAATTGAGGATTCAACATGTTTACTGTACCCTTAAACTGCTCAATTTGCAGGGATAAGACAATAATTCAGACTGGGCATGTCTATGTATGAGTGAAAGGAAAGGGTTTTGCCTCTTTCAACACAATATTATATCTTGATTTGGTTTTAATTGTTTGTATGTCTGGTTGTTTATTAGTAATAAAACTATTACTGTTCATAACATCATTAATCCTTTATTGAATTTTGCAGGAAGATGGGTAGGAAATTTATTTGCCTCCCCAGCCCTTTGTTTGGAATTACTTGCACTGGAGCTAGGAAGGATAGACAAATGAATTTCCCAAATCAGACTCAGGACTGGATAGAGTTTTCAACAACCTTAGAGATGAGAATTGATTGATTTATTGATTTATTATTGTAAGAAAGCATGAGGAAAATGATTTTAAAAAATCTGAAAAATAATTTTTTATCTTGAAGTTAAAATATCCTTATTGACATATGTAAAAGCAGATCAGATAAAATTAAAAATAAAATTGGTCTTGTAATATGTAATTTTAGATTTACTTATTGCACCCTTTATAGTTTCCTCTGCTTAATTTAAAGAAAATTAATCATTAATTTTATTTTTGTCAAACATGTACAAGATAACAGGCATGGGTATAAACATGGACATGAACAAGGGAAATGAGTGCAAATAAATGGGGACAGTAGGACCCGGATGGAAGGCACATTGGTGCGCTTATGCATTTTTTAGAGGGAAATGTCCATTTGGATTTCTTCCATTTAAAGAAAAGAATAAGCTAAATCACCGATATTTTCAAACTGTATCCATGGATGTCCAAAGAGTGTATGTTCATGCAGTTGTTAATATGTTCACACTTTTCAAGTGTGAATGCATGAGGCATACTCTTCTCTGTCTTTAAAAAGTAATTTTTCCGAGGCATAATAGACCATATACACAAATATATTACAATTGTAAAATTTCTTTCTATAAAAATTCTCTGTGTTTAGATAAATGTTTGTACAGATTTTTACTCAAAATGCTCTAGAAGGTAATCAGCACATCACATTCCTAATAGAGGGCTTATATACACACTATACCCACATCTCTTCTTAATTTAGGTCTAGAAAAGCATGAATACTGACATATTTCTAAGGTACTATGCTTATCTGTTTGGTGAAAGCAATATTTTGAATTCAAGCATTATTAAAATGTCTGTGTCATTCACAAACAGTCAAAATTTACCTTTACTCTATATTATGTATGAATCCTAGAAAGCAATGGTCCACTAGAACTATTGCAATTGACAGCATAAATTGTGATGTTTCATCTCTAAGGAGATTATTTTGATGGAAATGATCTATAAAATAACATAATAAATGTCATCAAAAGTATTTTCCTAATAAATATATGGCTACAAATGGTTTCTGAAATTGCCTATCAAATTTTAGTTAACCAGAAGAGTTATAAATGCAGTTTCCATTTTAACCGATCAACTAAATATTAATTTGTCACACATTGCAAATAATTTCAGAAGCAAGACTTCTTTCCATAGATATTGACGTGATTAATGAATACTTCTAAATGGCTTAGAGTTGTAACATGTCAGTTATAGTCAGAAATATAATTCCCAATCATTTTGTAAAATAAATATGATTCATTTTAATGCAATGAATTATTATGGATTTTACACTGTGCTGAATAGATAAAACAACATGGTATAGTACATTATTTAATATATTAACTGATAAATGAATTTATTGCATATGAAATTATATTTCTTGTGTTATCTTGCAAGTAAGAAACCCAATCAACAATAACTGATTTGCTATTTTCAGATGAAAAAATGAGTTACTATTTTAAAGACAAAAAAATAGTTATATCACAAGACATTCTTTAAAAAGGATGTAGTTAGCTAACGAAGCTCATGAACTTGAAGCCATTCTTTAAGAGTTCCTTCTGTATAGAAGAAGTTAATTAGGGATAAAAATGTCACTTTCACTGAACATCATATCTAAATGTTAAAGTGGAAATAGTGCATTACTTGAGGAATTTAGAGATATTTATTCTCCACTATTCTTATTAGGCATAAGTAAAAGTTGGACATAAATGATAATACTAACACTTAATCACACCCATTAATGATATATAACTTCAATTTGATATTTGATTCACTTTTCAAATAATGACCATAGGCTACAATAAGAGCCACTAAATGGACAAACCTACTTCACATTTTCCAAAATTAACTCTGTATATTTTCCATGAAAGAGGTAACAAGGATGAAGAAACAATGGAACATGAATCCACATAACTTTTCCATCACAGATTAGGTGAGAAAATGTCCAAATATCATTTGAGATACATTTCAACCCAGAAAAAAATGGATGATATATTCAGAAGCTATACAGAATATGAAATGATGCATGCCATAAATTGCATAGGGAAGAGTTGGTGTCTAGGGCAGGACAATTTGTTCAAATTTATGGTATTCAGCAGTGATATCAGTTTGATGAACATGATATGCAATCTCCATTTCATGGGCAAGAGTTGTTGGGCTGTTATCATAGCTCATCTGATGTGCCAAGAGGGAAAAAAACTACTGCTGAAGCAGTGGAGACTGAAACATAGTTACCTTGCAAAAACTCATATTAATTTTGCAGCATGAAAAGTGATAAGTTGCTGGAAGAGAAGCAGTGTGGTGGAATATTCACATCAGTGACCGTTTGGCATAATCATACACTTTCTACATATTATCTACTGATAAAGCTTCATTCTTCTAGCTCAAGGAATTGCTTAGCTGTAAGAGGTTATGTGACAATGGAAGTAGGGCTAACAGCCAGCCTCAAAGCCTTTTCTCATCATCTATATTCTCATCTAATACACACCTGTCTGCAAACTAGCCTGTCTGTCTATGATTATGTTACCTTCTGCAGCTGCGAAACTCAGAGACTTAGCAATAAGAAACCTAAGCCAGCTAGCCTTTGAGCAATTCTCACACCTTTCTGCAGTAACCTGGCAAACATAGAGTATTATTAGCAACAAAGAGCTCTGCAAGTTTGCATCACATCGAGACTTTCACTAGGATTCTTTCTGTCTCATTTTTATAAGGACTCATGCTTGCCAACCTTAAAGAAAGCATGTCAAGCCTGGCACTCAAGAAAGAAAGTAGTCAAAGGGTTATTCTAAAACAAGCCTGACCTGTTGTCATGCCTGCCCAGTAAAGCAAGTGATCAGAGGAATAATATACTCTTTTATCTTTCTGATTTTTTTTTTTAAAAAGAAACCCTCTGGAAGCTATATATAACAAGGAATGTCAAAAGAAAGAATGTCAGGTGGCATTTTCATTCCACGGTGATTTCCTCACCATTGTCATTACCAAACTTAAAAGAGATATAGGGAAAATGTGTCAGAAATATATGTGATGAAACAAAGCTATTTTGCTGAAGTGAACAAAAAATGGATCACAGTCCTAAAGCAAATAATGGTGACTTTCTATCCTAAATCTCAAATTCAAAGAGGATTTTGATTCCCTATGCAGCAAACTACCAAAATGTCATGAGAGGTTTGAGGGAAGAACTGGGAAAGCAAAGGATCCCCACTGAAATATAAAGGAGCCCCCTTTCTACCAATTCTTTTGAATTTCTGCAGTTTATTTTATATATTATTTCCCAACAGTTATAATGATTTATAAGGATCATTTTATAAAATATGCTTATTGTACACATCTCCTTTAATCTAGATATTGGGATCAAGTTCCTTTGGGAATCAGCAACATTTTCTGTCTTCCAGGTAATATAACATATCCATCCATCCAACCACAATCAAATCTTTTCTGTGGTCATATTTTATTTAAAATACAAAATGTTGTGATTCTAAATAAATAAATAAATAAATAAATTTCAGCTATAGAGGTCGCAACATTTTGGGTTTTTAATGCTAACAGCATTTACTCCTTACTCTAATTGGAAGGGATATCTATCAGCATTTTTGTGATGAATAATGCTGTTTTGAAATCTGTTTTTAAGCAATTTGAATGTTTATTCTGCTTGGAAAAGAAAATATTGTTTTTTAGCCCCTTTTGTATAGCTATCTAGGCTGCCAAAAGAGGATAGTCCCAAAACACATAAACCCATTATGTTCTTGTGGTTCCTTTTTGGTTGTTCCAAATGTTTGCTGCCCAGATCTCTTGTTCCTGTTATTCTTATAATGCTTTAGAATCTTTAACATTTTCTTTTAATGTTATTCCCCCACCCCCCCACACACACACACTTTTTATGGTTGCTAGATAGCAGACAATGTTACTGGTTGCTAGGTAGCAGAGGTTGTTAATTTGTTTGGAGCTTTCTTAGATTCCCAGGGGATTCCAGGTTTCACAATCATGATCAAATAGCATATATCCTTTGACCCCCTGTGGATAAATCTGAAATTTCAAAACTCAAGCATAAGAATTAAATACCCTTGTACCAATATCAGAAATGTGAATTAAAGAAAGCTTGATAAGTAATTAACACCTCATTTTCTTGACAGAAACCCATCCATTATCACTAAAGTAGTTTAATTTCTGTACAGTCAGTTGAGACTGCAAATCCTGTCAATTGAAATGAATGTTTTCTATAACCCTATCTTGCTCTTTATTGCCCAGTTCTTGAAGTTAGAATATTCAATTATTGAACCTTTTGTTGGCCACAAACATTGTCTCAGAGGGTAAACTGTGAGGGAAGCATATGAAATTTTATGCTGTGATTCATAAGCAAGTAATCTTTCACTTTCTGCTTAGTAACTGATTTTGAATTTTGTATGTATGATTAAAATCCTTTCCTCTTCATGTTTTGTTTGATAATTCTTAGATATGTTAGTTTCTTTGAAGAACAAGAGTTGTATATAAAATAGTATTTTCTTAAACAAATTCATCAAAACAAATGGAAGCAAAACTGTTTGCATTTCTTACAGAAACCATTTTCCATATCAGTAAAGCAAATCACAAAGAACAGGAATGTATCTTTAAAATGAGTTCAAAACTTATCTGTTCAGTGTGGGTTCTTTTAGCCCTCAAGCATTCTTTTCAATCCTTTAGTTTGTTAGAGGATGAGGCAAAGTGCAGATTGAATCAGGCACTTCGGGGAATTTGTGAAGATGAAAGCATAGGCTTTCGGTAATCTAATTCAACTAGATTGTGGCAGGAGCTGAATAGTTTAATTAAATGAAAAATATTGACTTATCTTTAGGGTACACCTTTGCATACCCTATTTTGCATAACACTTTTGAAACATCCTCTGTGCTATTCTCATGTGCCTGGTATGCTATTCCATTTTATATACTTCTCATAATAGTATTATGGATTCGAAAATATGTCATACAAATCAATCCAATTGAAACAAGTTTATGTAGTAAGTTTAATTTGTAAATTTTGCCTACTTAAAATACATTCCTGTATTTAGCTATACTATTTTATTTAAACATAACATATTTGGGAAAATCTTTATTTTAAACTACATCTACCTATATGTAAAGCTAGTTTTCATTTCATTTCATTTATTATGTTTATATGCCGCCCTTTCCCCCCAAAGGGGACTCAGGGCGGCTAACAAATCAAATCAGGGAAGGGGGGGTACAGACAAAAAAAATGATACATAACAATACATAATTTAAAAACACACAACAGTCATACCATTCAAGATGGGGGCAACAGCTCTTTAGCCCCAGGCCTGTCAGAACAGCCAGGTTTTAACGGCTTTGCGGAAGGCCTGGAGGGTGGTGAGGGTTCGAATCTCCATGGGGAGTTCGTTCCAAAGGGTCGGAGCAGCCACAGAGAAGGCTCTCCTCCGGGTAGTCGCCAGTCGACACTGGCCGGCGGATGGAATTCGGAGGAGGCCTAATCTGTGGGATCTAATCGGTCTAGCGGAGGTGATTGGCAGCAGGCGGTCTCTCAAGTACCCAGGTCCAATACCATGAAGGACTTTATAAGTGACGACTAGCGCCTTGAAGCGTATCCGGAGACCAATAGGCAGCCAGTGCAGCTCGCGGAGGATAGATGTTACGTGGGTGAACCGAGGTGCACCCACGATCGCTCGCGCGGCTGCATCCTGGACAAGCTGAAGTCTCCGAATGCTCTTCAAGGGCTGCCCCATGTAGAGCACGTTGCAGTAGTCCAGTCTAGAGGTCACAAGGGCATGAGTGACTGTTGTGAGGGCCTCCCGGTTCAGGTAGGGACGCAACTGGGCAAATGCCCCCCTGGTCACAGCTGACAAGTGGTGTTCAAAAGTCAGCTGTGGGTCCAGGAGGACTCCCAAATTGCGAACCCTGTCTGAGGGGCGTACTGTTTGACCCCCCAGCCTGAGAGATGGAAAACTTGGCCAATTAGTAGGAGAGAAACACACCAGCCACTCGGTCTTATCCGGATTGAGAACAAGATTGTTAACCCCCATCCAGTCCCTAACAGCCTCGAGGCACTGGCACATCACGTCAACTGCTTCATTGAGTTGGCACGGGGCGGACAGATACAGCTACGTATCGTCCGCATACTGATGGTATATTATCCCGTGCCGTCAAATGATCTCACCCAGTGGCTTCATGTAGATGTTAAACAGGAGGGGGGACAGGACTGAACCCTGCGGCACCCCATAATTGAGGGGCCTAGGGGTCAATCTCTGCCCTCCGACCAACACTGACTGCGACCTGTCCGAGAGGTAAGAGGAGAACCACCGTAGGACAGTGCCTCCCACCCCCACCTCCCGCAGTCGTCGCAGAAGGATACCATTGTCGATGGTATCGAAGGCCGCTGAGAGGTCAAGGAGCACTAGGACGGAGGCATAACCTCCATCCCTGGCTCTCCAGAGATCATCGATCAATGCGACCAAAGCAGTTTCCGTGCTGTAGCCAGGCCTAAATCCCGACTGGAAGGGATCTAGATAATCGGTTTCCTCCAAGGACCGCCGGAGCTGAAAGGCCACCACTTTCTCAACAACCTTCCCCACAAAGGGGAGGTTGGAGACTGGACGATAGTTGTTTAACACGACTGGATCCAAAGATGGCTTCTTCAGAAGGGGTCTCACCACCTCCGCCTTTAGAGCGGGGGGAAAGAACCCCTCCCGAAGGGAGGCAGTA